>NC_044918.1:25834595-26047318 GCF_003576645.1 Ipomoea triloba | reverse complement strand
CCCTCGACTTCACAGAATGGTTCGCAAATGCCAAGGTCACGAAGGGTAAAATCGAAATCCGCTTTAATGATTTTCCCATCACAACATCTGTAGGTGACCTCAGAGCGGCATTTGATTTCGCGTCACCGGAGGAAGCAGTCAAGCATCTATCGGATTACGACTTGGACAAGCAAGCCTTCTGGGAGAAAATCCGACTAGCGACTGCACCACCCAGAGCATCCTCTGCCCTCCGCAAGTACCACCTAAAGGAGAGGTTTGCTCTCGCTGCCGACCTAATCATGAAGTTTGTGCTCGGCAAGGTGTCCGGAACTGACGAGGTTAGTCTAGACCTCCTCAAAATCCTCCATGCCATTTGGAACAACAACAAGCTGGACTGGGCATATATTATCTTCAACTTCCTTCAACAGCAAGTGATGCGCTCAGTCTCCAACGCCAACCTGTCGATCAGTAAAAAGGTTGGTTTCGGCTTTGTTGTGCAATTTCTCTTAAGCCTGAAGGGCTTCGAACTGAGGGAGGGAAAAGAGATTCATCGAAATACCTATATGGGTAGGACGAAATCTCTAGTCCCTAAAACTAAAGGTGTTAAGGCTGCACCTTCTCCCTCAAAGCCAAAAGGAAGGGGCAAAAGGAAAGCCCAAACCAAGGGAAAGAATTCTGATGATGAACCTCTCGATGATCTGATACAAAGGGTTCATCTGCCAAAGAGGGCTAGGAAAACCAAAACTGCTGTTGTCACCCAGATCCGAGACGTAACATCCTCTGTTGTTCAAGTACCGTTTGAGGACAGGGCACAAGCCCAGGGGGAACCTCAGGCTACACTGGCCACTGAGGTTGAGAGAGTATCCCCTACCAGGTCCCTGTCAGCAGCCTTCTCTGTCGGTCTGTACGCTGGTGATGATGCTGAAGGAGATGTTAACTCTGTTGGTTTATCTCGAGAGATGGCTCGAGAGGTTGAAGGTACTGGGATCAGTGATCCAGTACAAGGGGGTGCAGAAGAACCACGTGAGATGGTTCGAGAGACAGACTACACAGTCAGGATGGGAGATGATCTCTTGGAGCATAGTCGAGAGATCACGGCTCAGATAGACGAAGCAATCTCTGCCACTGAAATCATCTCTGATGGGCGGGATGACTTATATGAAGAAGTTTCCACTCAGTTGGCAATGGAAGCACCCACTCTTGATGACTTCTCCAGGGTGATCAGGTGGATCAACTGGAGAACCAGTTCTTTCACTCAATTGATGAGTCAAGCAGCCGAAATGGAGGCAGAAGAGCAGTTTGCACTCCAGTGGTTGGGCATCTCCGAGATCCCAGCTCATCATCTCCTAGACCTTGCCCACGAAACAAGAGTGGCTAAACTGAACAGTGGAAGAACTGATAAGGGCAAAGGAATAGCTGAAGAAACCGAGGTTGAGCCTGAGGAGGATCCAGAACTTGATACACAATTTCGAGAAGATATCAGGCTCGCCACTGCCATCTCCTTGGGACAGAACGTTGAGTTCACGAGAGGTCCGGGAGAGACCTCTGGGGTTGCTCACGATGATATCGCAACAGCCGCAATCCCACTGTCCCAAGTCAGCAACTCTGCTCTGGACGAACAGGTAGAAGCTTCGAGAGGTGAATCCGAGACCTCTGAAGCACTTCAAGTGGCACCCAACACCGTTCTACTTTTGCCACCACCCGCGTCCACACCCTCGAACACTACAGATGAAGCACAGATAATTCGAGAGGGTGAAGTTCCGTTGCTCACACTGCCAGGTTTTACTACTGCTCCTGAAATAATCATCATCCCAGACTCATCGGAGCAGACCGAAGAGCAACACAATGAGCAACTTGAGCAGAATGCCCCAAGTCCTGCTGGTTCGAGGAGTACTGATGATAACATCGAAGGTGGAAACCAGGAAGCACCTGTCGACACTACGTCTCCAACCTCACCAGCAGATGACACAGTTCCCAGCACTGATTCGAGAGGTGATGCTAAGGGGGAACCTCTATTGGATGAAAACAGGGAAGCGTCCAATACCAAAGAACCCTCTCTGGCTGACCCTATCTCCACAGTCGCTGAAGCTGAGGCTCCAGGTTCGAGAGGTGAGGAGCAAGAAGTGATCCATCCCTCAGGTGGAAACCGGGAAGCGCCTGACATGGAGCTACCTTCGAGCTCTGAACCCTGTGTCNCTCGATATTGTACTAAAAAGGGAAGTTTTTAGTGCAATCCTTCCAGGGAGTTTCTGGAAGAAGAGTGGACGTAGGCGGGTTGGCCGAACCACTTAAAAATCTCTCTTGCATTTACTTACTGTTTTTTATCTCTCGCTAACCTCTCGATTGCACTGCATATAAACGCACTTCTCGAACTAACTCAAACTCGTGCTAACTAAAAGGGGATAACATTTCCGCTGCGCATAAAACTTTGTCTTCACCTCGTGAGGTATCGAACCTAAACATCCTAATTTCAATACACACGAGAGGTTGAAAAGATTTGCAAAATCTTATACAAGTCTATTCACCCCCCCTCTAGACTTGTACCCCATCCCCTTGGTGCCCCTAGGTGACCCACATTTCCTCAACAATCTGTGATATATATTGTGTGCTTAGTTATTCTTGTGTAATGTTTAAAAATGATAAAACATGTGTTGTTTAAGTCTATAATGATGTGAGGATGATATCTTGATGATATATTATTGTTGTTGAGTATTCTGCAAATAATATGAGGTTTGGTTATGGTGATTTATTTGAAGTATTGTTGTAGGTGAAATGTTCTGAGAGGCTACTGCTTCACTTCCTTGTTTGAGTGTGCGGGACTAGCCGTGGGCGTTGAAGGCCCACCGGCCAGTCCCGTGTGCATTGGCAGGCCAAGGCTGGCAGGCCTTCAAGCCCTGCCACCCTAGGCCGTGGTTACCGCGAAGCCTACGCGGCGGAACTTCGAGTTGCACTGCATGGTTCTATGTGGCAACAGACCTTGCCGCGAAACCCCTATGCTATGTAGCTAGGGCCCTGCCATAAACCAATCTCATGGGTCCTAGGGGCTCGTGGGCTCGAACTTGGTTTGGTTGTGATTAGATGCCTATGTGATATGTGTATACTTCATTTTTCCAAATAAGATATGATTTTCTACTATGTGTGGTTCAAGTATGAATTAGTATATGAATTAGACATGACAAGTATGAGTTGATATTGTTATGAACATGTCTATGATCCTTGTGTTTGGATTAAGATATATAAATGTTGGTCTTTGAGAATGATTGGGAATACTTGTTTCATAATATTGGTTGCGTGAGTACTTTGTATGAGTATATCTATATATGTTTATATTGATAGATGCCAAACATACCTAAGTTTAAGAGTCAACAAGGGTTGAAATTGTGATAATATTTGCAAAGCTCTATCACAATTAGCACTTTAGATTATTTTGAAGGCTTTGAGCTTAAGGAGAATGCATGTGAACTTAACCAAGAGCAACCAAGGAAGGAAGCCTAAGTAGATCCAATCAACAAGAGGTCCACGAGCGTGGATTGGCTCGTGGATTAGAATCAGAAAGTTCCACGCACCAATCCACGTTTGTGGGAAGGAAGTGGGGTTTTAAGTAACTGATGGATTGGTTCATGGATTGGCCTCTGCGCGAGATTTGAAGAAGTGTTTTGGAGGGAAGACTATTTAAGGCTTAGATTAGATATTTTGAGAGAGGTTCCTAGATTTTAGAAAGAGAATTTTCAGGTTTGGTAAAAACTATATGATGAATTGCGATTTAGTGTGAGGTGTAAGAGTGTAAATGGAGATGGAATCCCCGAGTTTCTTTCTCTAAGGATAGTGATAAACATTATCTTTATTGTTATTTTTAATAATCTTTCTATAGTTAATTTGCAATAGTTAATTAATTTCATATTTATTTTATTTATTATTAATATATTTTCCTTTAGTAATATTATTTAATTTTGGGAGGTTTTTCTGTTATTAAATTAATTTTGTTATTGAAATGTGTCAGTCCAATAATTTCTTAACTCAATTTAATAATAATAATAATAATAATAATAATAATAATAATAATAATTGTATGTTTAGTAGTACATGGTTAGCAGGAGTTTAATAAGTGTAGCCTAGTTAAATACATATTCTAATTTATTTAAGCTTTTAAATATGTTTTATTTAAGTAAAAAGATTATTATTAGTTTTGGTCAAAATTCTTTCTACGGAGATTCAGGCCAGTCATACAACGCCGAACTGAGGGGAGACGAGTGAATCGAAGCTTCAGATTTCTTCAGCGATCCGATGGAACAGCGGGAGAGCGGTTGGGTTGAATGAGTATAAAAGGTGGGCAATATCATAGACCAAGACCATCAATTTGTCTGGGACCAATTCCGTTGGCGGTGAGCATTGACTCTCCGTTGGCGACAGAAATTCCGGTCGGTACGGCTGGGTGCAATGCGACAAACTCTAGCGTGTGACTCTTCTTTGGCGCAGCAATTTTGGCTTCAGTAATCCTTGGTGGCAGCGACAAAGTCCTTAAGCGCAGCTCAATTTGTCCTTTCTGGGTGGCTTCAGCAATACTTCCTGGGCAGTGTACAAATCTTTCATAATTTATAATTAGGGATGACAATTTCAATCCGCCCCGCGGATATCCACCCGAATCCACCCCGCATGGATCGGGTTTTTTTGGGTGGTAGTGGGTTGTGGGTCGGGGGTGGGTCTTAAAAAAGTAAACCCGCAGTGGGTCGGGTTGGATTCGGGTTCTACGTACAAAACCCGCCTAGAACCCCACCCGACCCACCATATGTGTGTATATATATAATAGGAAAATTAGTAGTACTAGTATATAGTTAATTATAAAGTTTCAATAACTTTGGGTAACATTTTACTATTTTTACATCTAAACTACTTAGTTTATTTTTACAAATTAACAATTTAGTTATTATATTGAAATATTTCTATTATTTTATGTTTTAGTATAACTAATGAAGTTTATTATTTTATTATGTCTAAGTAATTAAATATTATTTTTTGTAAAAATAATAATAAGTTGATAAGTGGTGGGTATCCGCGGTGGGCATCCGCACCCAATGGGGTGGGTGTGGGTTTTAAAAAAGTTCACCCGATGCGGGTTGGGGGTGGGGGTGGGTGGAGAAAGTGTAAGGTGGGTTGGGTGATGGATGTAGCCCTCCCTGACCCACACCCGACCCATTGCCATCCCTATTTATAATTCATGTTATTAAGTTTTCATTTGAGGTTAGAGGTTCTTATTCGTTGAATTGTACTTCACTATTAAGTAATTGCTACTTTATTTATGAATTGCTAATCATTCTTACTATGGGAGCATGGACTATTAACCATGAACGTTTTGCATTGATTTGATTTTTAATATTGTCAATCCAATTAAGTTTTGTCTTTTGATTTTATTCTTTTTGATTAATTATGTTAGAGGTGGCCAACTTTAGCATGATATAATTGATTTGATTTGAGGGAATTTGTAAAGTAAACACTATGCCCATTAATTCCGTGCTCTGAAAGATAAATTGATAAATGATTTAGTTGTCTTATTAAATTGTTTATTAGGTTCCTAACCCGGGTATTCCGTAAGTTCTTCTATGCTCAATGGGTCTTGACTATTGAATAAATGTCTTAAGCATACGAATGGTTAAGGCACGTGACTTGCTCTGAATGCCATACATAGTAGTCATATAGTAGTTAGAACGAACCCCTTAATTAGTTGGCAAGTTAAACTAATCTGCAGAATTAATAGTGGTAATGATTCATCTTCCCAGACTTTTCTAATTTGATTGTTTATTTGATATTCTGATTCTTGATAATTACTCTGTTCACTTCCCTGAGTTTTGATTCAATTGTTTTGCATTTAAATTGATTTTTATTGTTGGTATTTGTTTCTAGCACTTTAAATTGTTGATTCAATTATTTTACATTTGAGTTTATTCTTATCTTTGGTATTCGCTTTGAGGATTTTAAATTGCTAAGTTAGTTATTTTATTTTCAAGTCATTAAATTGCATTGTTTTAATTCTCTGTGGGTTCGACCCTTGCTTTGCACACTAAACTACAATTGACTCGTGCACTTGCGAGGACTTTATTAAAATTGTCCATCAATTTTTGGCGCCGTTGCCGGGGAATTTATTTACTGTGCAATTTGATTTATTTCTTTTTGTTTAAATAATTGTTTAACATTTAATTCAAAAAAAATTTTTGCTTTTGTTTTTCCTATTCCTCTTATTTATTTTTTTCCCTTTCTTAATAATTGCTTGATTTTTTTTTCTCCTATTCAATTTAATTCTTTATTGCTTATTAAAAAAATTACAATTTGCTTTTTGAAAAATCATGGATGAATTTAACCCCAATATGGATTTAGCATTTCAAGTGTCTGAGTTAGCAAAACATATGAAAACTATGTGTTCTCTGTTAGCTTTGAATCAAAATAATTCATTCGGAACTTGCAGAAATGATTGTAGTTTTGGACATGCTAATTCAATGAATGATTTTAATCAAAGGCCTATGTGTGACCCATTTTATAATTCTTATAATTCGGGGTGTGATAATTATTCTAATTTTTCTTGGGGTAACGACCAGTGTTATGATTCTTATAATCCGGGTTTGGTAAATGATCCTAATTTTTATTGGGATAATAATCAAAATGATTTTCAACCAATTCATCCTAATTTTTATTGGGATAATAATCAAAATAACTCTCAACCAATTGATCCACCTCAGCTAGAAAAACCATCTTTGGAAGATACCCTGCAGAACTATATACGGGATTGTAATAGGCGGCAAGAAGCTTATGAGCAATGGTTCCAGAGGTAGCAAGAAGCAAATGAGCAATGGTTCCAACAACGTGAAGCTTCTTTGAGAAAACTAGCAGAACAAACAGGTCAAACTGCTAAAGCTTTGCAAGGGCATGTGCCAGGTAAGTTGCCTAGCCAACTTGAAGAAGCTATGACTGTTTTAGGATGTGGTAAAATCGTTGAAAACAATTTCATAGAAAATACTATTCCTAAGCAAAATATTGAAATGCTTGAAAAAGTGAATAATGATGTTGATGTTATTTTTATTGATAAGGATGAGCTTCAATTGCACAAATCTGATAAACCTTATGTGCCTCCTAAGCCATTTGTGCCTCCCATCCATTTTGATGTTCAAATTGACAAGTCAATCGTGACTGTGGTTGATGACACTGTGGAGTTTTCTAATTTGAAATCGATGAACTTTCCAAATAAAGCTAACCAGTGTTTTGCAGTTAAGGGGTTGGACTCCACACAGAAAAATAAGTTGGAGTTTGATAAACTCCAAAAGGAGAATCTTTTGAATGGTGTGGTTAATAAAGTAGGTTCTTCTTTTCATTTAAAACCTGCAGGGCCGGATGAGAACTCTACAAAAGAAAATATAAAGAAGGGAGGACTTTCTTTATCTTCTTTTCTTTCATCTCACAACGTAGGGGACAATGTTGAAAATAAGTGTGGGGAAGTGAGTTGGTCTAAAAATCATAAAATTATACAAATTTTCAAATTTTTTAATTTTCTTATGTTCATTTTTATGAACCTTTTTATTTTAAAATTCTAGGATTAGCTCGAGCTTTACCCTTGTGCATATTTTGAATAGCTAATGATGAAAATAACGCAGGTTTTTGTCAACTCTAAGTGTGTATACTGCATGTGGCTAGTTGTTAATTGCTTTAATTTTATATTTTGAATAGCTTTATAAAAAAAAAGAAAAAAAAATAGAATTTGAAAATCACAAAAACCCTTATATGTTCTATGCATTTTTCTTTAATAGTTTATATGCACCTTTCACTTTATATACTGTTTTTCAAATTCTTTAATAATTCTTGAGTGCTATAAATTGTGGTGTAGTTTGTCGGTTTCAAGGATCATCTTTGTGGCATAAGTAAGGTGAAAAAAAAATATTTGAAAATATATTCAAAAATAAATGAGAGTGTTTATTTATTTGTTTTTATTTGCAAAAAGATTCAGAGATTCTACTCCGCTGGACCAGCCACCTGCACATGTACCATAAATAAATAAATAAGTGTTGTGGTCTGGTCTATGAGTACACACAAAATTGAAAACTCAAACATGCCTGGCATAAAATGGCGAGGTTTTTTGGGGAAGTTCTCTTTGAAAAAAGTCATAAATAGAAAAATGATGAGTGAACTTTGGAAAAGGCAAGCACTTGCATTTTAATTTTCAATAAATGCCTTTGATACTTGTTTCCTTCATATTTTGCAGATAGAAAATTGGAGTTAAGCCAAGCGTATGACATTCAAGGAAGTTTGTCACCGAGAGTTACAAGAATCAATTGAAACAAAAGGGAACATCGAATAACATTGATTTCAAAAGTAACAACTACTAAAAGAAAAAGATCAACCAATCAATTAGAATAGGGAGTTGGAACCTTTTCACTAGGTCTTATGCATATGGTAGGCTAAGATAGATTAGATGGAATACAAACCATGCTTCACTCAAGGAAGTTCAAGGCACAATCACCAAGTTGCGTCAAACTTGGACTTCTAAGTCCTCATTCGGCGAGGGCATTTTGCCAAACACATTGTCTACCACTTCTTCCGGACTTAGGGCGGGAATGTGGATGAGCAAGACTACGTGGAGGCACAATCTCTTGCTACAACCACTCTCTCAATCTCCCTACTTATCTCGGTCGGCAATAAGCAAGAATCGTTTCACAACATCATCCACACTAGAGCATTTGGAACACAATTCATAAGCATCTTATCTATTTTGACAATTCAATCTAAAACATACATAATCCCTAGCTAGAAGCATCCAACTCCTTTAGGAAATTAGCCACTCATCATAGTGGAATTGAAATGCAAAAACAAAGGAAATTGAATAGTAAAGTGAATTGAATTAAGAATTGCAATGGAAAAGTAAAGCGTTACCTAAAATTGAAATCAAATAGAAGTCTTCTAACACTCCAGGGATGAATCTCAAGCTCTCCTTGTAGAGAGAGAAAAACCTAGCTAGCTTCTCAAAAATGAAGTACCCTAAACCCTAAACCCTAAACCCCCTAAAATAGATCCTAAACTAGCTTATATAGCCTCCCATCCATTGCACTTTCCCACTTTTCTGCGTTGCCTTCAATTCACGTCCAGTCCACGAGTGTGGATCGCTCGTGGACAAGATCATTTAATTCCCCAGCTAGCAGTCCACGATCGTGGACAGTGGAACTTTCTACTTCTAATCCACGCCCCTTCCATGATCGTGGGTCCCTCGTGGACAAGTTCCTCTTGAGCTCTTTCCTTTGAGTGTTCCCGGTTGAGTCCATAAGCTTCCTTCTCAACTCAATACCCCTTCACAATAGCTCAAAATGCAACATGGAACAAAGCCTTGCAATAGATTAGCACATCCAAGAACTTTTGACCATAACATAACCACAAAAGGACATCAATTTAGCACAAACAACCCCACTAGGACCCTTATTCATAGGTGTTTTTGGCACTTATCACAGTTTCCACACTTTATATCTTGCTTGCCCTCAAGCAAGTCTTCAATTACACATGATCACTTAAGGGCCAAACACAACACTAGACAATCTCAACAAATGCATGGTCAATCAAGATAATCATGCAAGAACACGGAGAGAGAGAAATCCTTCACATTATCAAACAAATGGAACAACCATATGGCAAACTTGCAACTCAAAGAATATTCAGGGGAAACCGACCTCTTTTTAAATGGTCAAAAATATAATCTCAAGGGCCACTCCGCTCAACACCATTCAAGCATGCAAGATCAAGATTGGGTTCACCTTCTATTTTACAAGGTCCTTCAAGCTGAACTCTCTAGTGGGAACGATGTACATAACCAACCTTCCAACCATAACGCCAAAGCCCAACATGTAAAGTAAAGTGAGGATGGTTCTCAATCCCCTAGGATAATGACTTCGGACACTCGACTTCACATGGAGCTCCATGTTTTTTTGAAGGTTGGTGCAATGGGTGCCCGAATCCTAGCGGGGTAACTCACTTCCTCTCAATTTTCTCATCTTCTAAGATAACATCGTTGAGGCAACCGACTTTACGTAGAGCTCTACGCTTTTTCAAAGATAGTGCAATGGTTGCCCCAAATCCTAGCAAGATGGCTGGTGTTGTATAAATGGGAGTGTAAAAGAGGGTGTTAATGTCGTTCCGCTGAGGATTGGGACTATGGCACGTATTGTGTGAATTATTAAATCCTAGGCACTAAAGTATTGGAATTCACTAGAATCCAAGTAAAATATGATTTAGGAAATAAAATAAAATAAAATATGCAAATAAAATAAGGGATAAACTATATGATAAAAGAGTGGGGTCAGATTAGGGGTATTGCAATCTTAATGCTCTAACAATCTCAAAATTAGGGAAAAACAATTAACCAAGGGATTTATTGGCAATGCACTCAAGAATTCAAGTTAACTACTTTCGTAATCAATAACAATAATTAGGCTAAGATTGCCCCACTTTCGTGATGCATCAATCATAACCTTAAACACAAAAGCATTATAAGCCCCCAAATTACCCCTATTCTCATAGTAGGAAAAATTGGGTTGAAATTGGTTAGGCTGAGTCTTTCACCCAACTTTCGTTGTGATGAAATCCTCTCCAAAACAAATCAATAAAAGTTGCGCATCAATTACCAATAAGAGGAAAATATAATCCAATTCAAATATAAAAACCCTAGATCAATAAATTATCCCTTTATGCAATAATTATAACCCTGGCATCAAGAATTGCAATAGAACCCTAATCCAAACCCAAAAGCTAACTACTCATGTATCATAAAAGTAAACAAAGCAAAACTATAATAAAACATCATAAATATTGCAAGGAATATAAAGGGAAGAGAAAACTTTACTGATAATGAAGAACAATTCCAACTTCAATCTGTGATTCCAAGCTTGAAATTAAATAATCTAATATAAAACTAATCTAAACTATGCTAGGGAAATATAAAGAGAATGGAAAAATAAACTAAAACTAACTAGGGTTGGAAACTCTGTCAGGGAACCTCCTCTAATTGTAGAGAATAGGTAGAATATATAGGAGATAGATGGGGCTTGGCCCATTAGGCAACTTCCAATTCTTTTCCAATTCGTATTCTTGTTTCATTCCTTCATTGTAATTTCTTTTTCTTCCAAAACTTGTCCAAAATGTTCTAAAATTCTTCCTTTGTTGTTCCTTGTAGATAATTCAACACTTGGACAATATAACACACAAACAATTCCCAATTTCACTAGGATAAGGAAAATACAACTAAAATAAGGGGTGAATTATTGTACAAAATAGTAGATATCAATGGCTCTCCTCGTTTCTTACCTCTTTGGGTTGCCAATCTTGTGAATCTTTGGCTCTTTTTCATTTCATTCTCCTTGACTATATCCCTCATGCCTTTTTCTAGGGAATAGGGGTTACACACAACCTCACCAAAGACTCACCTTTTGCCCCATGCCACACCAAGATTCTCAAATTCCGGGCTTCCACTACACCAAAAAGGTTATTTAGTGGCGGTTAATTTGTTATTTAGAGGCGGTTTAAAACCGCTACTAAACTGTTTAGAGGCGGTTCCCCAACCGTGTCTAAATAGTGTGTCGCGAAGGATTTAGAGGCGGTTTTAGACAAGTGTGGGAATTAATGAAAAACTTATTTAGCGACGGTTTTTAATGCATTTAGTGGCGGTTACAAAAGCGCCGCTAATAATCAATTATTTTTGTCTAGAGTTTAGCGACACTTACATAACCGCCACTAAATTATTTTATTTATTTTTACTTTAAATATTAGCGGCGGTTATATAACCGCCGCTAAATTATGCTTTAGTTTTTAAATTATTTTTAAAATTATTTCTTATCTAATTGTAATGAAAGTTTTTGAACTGACATTAAAATTTTTCATTGTATTTTTATTTTTATTTTTATAATCCTCATCAAATTAAGAGGTTTTTTTTTTCCGTAAATCTCTATATTCAAATTTGTATTGCAACCGCAAACAAACTGTATATACACATTTAATTGAAAAGAAAATCAATTGTAACAAATATTTGTCAAATAATATCAAACAATATTCATGTACAACCAACCGTCAACATATTAATTGAACTGTATACATAACTAAAAAATATTTTAAATGAAAAATATAAAGCAACATAGTAGTTTATTCATCAATATGACAGTTTCATGCAAAAGGAAATTGCTCATTTACATTCATCTATAACGGTCTCGCTTCCAACTTCCAGTCTACCAATTTGCTTTGGATCAACCTCATCCTTCTCAAGAAGTGAAGTACCAGCAGTGAAACTGTAAATCAGCAAATGAATAGGTTGGACTAGATCACATAAAGACAATATTTTGCAAAAGTGAAGTTATTCTACCACTTTAGACAACATAAAGCCATAAAGTTATTGAACTAATTAGCCCAACCAAGCAAATTCCCTACCACAGCATGACCATCTAACAGAATCCAAATGTTAGCTTTGTCAATGAATAGATATTTCATTGACTTTAATTTTCCGTTTTCTTTATGATGAAAATTTCTTTCCACCCTCCGGTAAAGATTTCTTGTAGAAGGCATCATAAAAATCGCGCTCTGCTTCTGACTGTTCACACTCAATGACTTGGATATCAGTTGGCGGCAAGACAAGAATTGGCCTAATTCAAAAGAACAAGACATCAATATGTTACCAGATAAAGCTTTGCCTCTCAAGTAAACTTTGGGTATTAAAGAAAATGAGGGGGGAAAAAAGGCAATGAACTACCTCCCCTTCCTTGTCCTTTGTTTCCTTTGTTCTCACATGAGACAGTCTTACACAAGACTTAATTTTTTTTAGGAAGCATGATAATTGGGGCACTCAAATGTGGAACATACATGAAGTGAAGTACTAGTAAGACATCACCTGTAATGTGCAGACAATGTGAATGCAGCCTTAGCACTCATAGTCCTCCAGTTCTTTATGGTGTGAGCTTCATCCAGTACAATTCGACCCCAATCAACTTTAAGGAATATGCTACTCTCCCCATCCTAAATCAAAGTTAGAAACTTGTTAATCAAGATAGTCCATAACAAGTAGCAGTGGGCATAGAACCAAATGAACAGAACTCATACTGATCTAAAAAAAAGACAGGATCACTTACAGATTTATACACAGCAGTTAGAAGACTATAGGTTGTCAAGACCGATCTGGTTTTGCTAACATTATAGGGTCATTAGTTTTGTCCCCACCGCAATGAACAAAAACATAATTGCTATCTGGCTTTGAAGGAGCTTCAAGTTCATCATGTTATAAGAATTTTGATCAATATCAATCACATTTTCATGTTGACATGCAAGAAAGGGGCTACAGACTAATAAACTCACATCCATTGACCAAGTAATGCCATAGTACAAATAATGAGAGTGTCACCTTTAATCCTTCTGTTCTTAGAATGCTGAGTAATAGCCATATCCTCAGCAAGTTCTTGGTTATCAGGGATACCCTTGCCTAGCCTCGCAAGTATTAGTGCAATTGTCATTATAGTTTGCCCAGCCTCACCTTAGGTTGTTTGCTCTGCCTCAGTTCCCTTCTTCAATTCTGACATCCAGTAAAGAGACTGCTTCTGGTAAGGCCTTTGGCTACACACAAGTGTTTCAGGTGGCTCTATCTCCTACAAAATGCATATAAAATAAGAAAGATCAGCAGAAAGGCAAAATAACTAAATACAGCATACAAAAGAAAATGAATTAGAGAGGATAATGTTACATTTGTCCCTCAAGCATTCACATGCATACTGATTCAAATCAACAGCCCATTTCTGCATTTGAATTTAATAACTTTATCAATACAAGTTAGCAACTTGACAAGCAAAGGTAAGTTTTCAAAAGCAATTATAACTTACAGTAACCAGATTAACACCACAACTATTAGCTCTTAGGCATAATCATGTAGACATTGCTTCATAATTGTTAAGAGATCTTCTATTCTCCTATGATCATATCCACCACGTTGTTGAATTTCTACAGAAAACATTCAGCCAATCATGCTAGCAAAATTATTGTATAGGATTCAAGTGAAACTATTAGAAGCAAAACTTGTAGCAAGTATCAAGAGAAAGGTATTTCAATCTGGCAAATTTTATTTTTGGCCTAGTTTCTGCTGTACTCGGAGTGCCACGATTTGGTTCATAAATCTTTTCTCACGCCGCTCACATGAACATGAAAACCTACCAAGATAGAATATGAAAATGAAAAGCAATACTAATGTGTTAAACTAGTTGACAGAAAGCATCCAAAATCAATAGAACATGGATCTAATTCATCAAATAGTACGGATTCACAACAGGACACATGCAATGTGATTTTATTGTTGGACCAAACCACCGATTCAAGTCTTTGGGCATCAATTTTAACCAAACTATCATCATTGCTAGAAAACTAGAAACACCTACCTTCGTCCAAAGGTGGAGTGCAAACTTCAGAGTTCTCGACATCTCGTCACCTCGCCGGCGCTGTGACAACGTAGGGCGGAGGCGGAGACTAGAGACCGAAAATCGCAGGGGCAGTCGCGGGGAAACGAACTAGCGGAGAGCAGAACTGGAAATTGGAGGCGAGCAGCTAGGGATTTTAGATTTTTAGGGATTCAATGTCTCTTTGATTTCTTGTCTAAACAAGGTGATGGAAGAAGGCAATGAAAGAAATTGAGGGAAGCAATTCTTAAATGAGTGTTAGAGAATTGGAGGAGGGCAGACTGACGGAGGATTGTGAATATTAAGCAGCCGCCGCTAATACCAATTATACCGCCAATGGTTAGCGGCGATTATAAGAAAACCTCCACTAATTAATTGTGCTTATATATCATAAATTAAATTTTCACATTTAAATAGTAGCAGTTAGTATAACCGTCGCAAAATAATTATTTAGCGGCGGTTATACTAAACCGCAACTAAATTTATGTTGTTAAATAACTGTTTTTTGTAGTGTTCGCTTTGTTTTATCTTTCTCAAGCTAGAATGTGCATACTCCCACTTCGAGACTTCATTGACTAAGGTCCAAGCAAAATAAAAGGTGAAAAACATGCAAGCACACAAAATATAAACCTAATCGGTTCTATGCAATTCCTCACTTGGTGCAAAGAATGATTTCCCAAGAATACTCCCCAAATTAAACCTTTTTGACACATCATTTACCCCATTTCCAAGATAATGTGAACAATGACCCACTCTCCATCCCTATACACAATCATCAATCAAGAACCATACACAAGTCAAGATGTAAACAAATCAAGCACAATGTGCGTCCTTTTCACACTTTAAGTGAAACATCGTCCTCGATGTTACTTTGAGGACTAGGTGGAAAAAGGAACACAGGTCCAATTGCAAAAGTGCATGTCCCTTTCCACACTTTATAAATGGGCGTGGGACTTGGGGTGCTATCATGCAATTTCCTTGTGGATAAGTGAAATGGGATGGTGCTTATTATGTGTGCGAGAAGATGTGAACAAAGGCTCTTTTCCACACTTTACGAGTTGAAAATGGGTCATAAAATTAGAAGGGATAAAGGCTACTGTAAACGCGAAAAACTTGAATTGTATATATTCAAAATTCAAAGTATCAGTTACAATAAAGTATATGTATCAAATGATAAAGGGTACAATCTCTATATAGAAGTCCTCTGATTTTCTACTAGAAGTATGCTGATCGGAAGTATGCCTAGTTCAGAATATGATGAACTGGAAGTGTACCGAGTTGGAAGTATGCCAACTGGAAGCGTACCGAGTTGGAAGTATGCCAACTAGAAGCGTACCGAGTTCAGAGTATACTGAACTATAAGGGTGCGGAGTTGGAGTATGCCAACTGGAAGTGTGCCGAGTTGGAAGTATGCCAACTGGAAGGTTGCCGAGTTGGAAGTATGCCGAGTTGGAAGTATGCCAACTGGAAGGGTGCCGAGTTGGAAATATGCCAACTGGAAGTGTACCGAGTTCAGAGTATGCTGAACTGGAAGTATGCCAACTGGAAGGGTTCCTTGGTGCAAATAAATTGCAGGCGTACCTCTCGGTGCAAATAAATTGCAAGCGTGTTCCAAACAATATTCTGGCTAGATTTCGGCAGAGCTTCGCTATACAGATCTTCAGAGCTCCCTTTCCTTGGAAATGAAACCGAAACCACTATTTATAGTGGTGAGTTGGTAGAAAAAATCTAACCAACTCTATCTATTTGGATAATTCTTATATTTAATTAATATTTGAATTAAATATAAGGAATGTATCGAGACGACATTATGTCCAGGTTCATGATTTTATATTTTTGAACCAATTTATGATATCCACAATTTCTTCAAAATTATGCAGTCCACATATATTCTTGATGGGCCAAACCAAGTCAAAGCCCGTCAATTTGAGCAGCCCAATTGATCCAATAGTCTGGTCCAACTCAATTAAATATATTCTTTGAATTTAGGCCAGCAATTCAGCAACATTTACTTTAAATTAATTAGTTAGGCCAACCAATTATTTATTGGGCTATTTAATCAACCCAATTAAATAAATATTAGCCCAATTTAATTAACTAAAGCAATTAATTTAATAACTGATTATCCGTCACGGTCCAATAACATCTTTTAAATTTTCAGTGCTAACAAATTGCCCCTTCGAGACTTGCGTGGTGTGCTCCAATTGCAAAGGGAAGGAAGTCTCAAAAATATATATCCACTATTTGGTCCCAGCTGATTTGACATAGTCATACAAAACTTGCACTTTTTTTTAACTCTCTTGCAGCACTATTTTTTTTTTTTTTTTTTTTGCAGGAGGGAGGAAACAGGATACGTGAGGCATGGAATAGAAATCACCCGGAAATTGATTTTCTGAAGTGCATTTCACCCTTGCTTAAACTCACTGTCGTCATCAACAATGGACCGGAACTCCTTGGGAATAGATGTCTTGGGTTTTTCCACCATTGTTTGGATTCTCACCTCAGGACGTTGCTCCAGCACGGCAATGTCGCTCACAATGGACCGAAAGCTTTTGGAAATTGAATTTTCCAGAATTTTTTTTCACCATTGTTGAACCTTCATTGTTACAAACATTGGACGAAGCCACCGTCATTAGAAGAGAAGCTACTGGGTACTCGCCGAACACACGCCTTGGCGTGTCGTCGTTGTCTCATGTCGTAGGGTGTTGCTCTGGTGCGTCGCTGGGGACTAATTTCCTGAGCAGTCGTCCCCCGTTGTCTGATCTCGCATCGACCTCACTGTCGCCGGAGATTAGAACGTTGGGTCGTAGCTTCCGGGAAATTGACCAGCTTCCACCATTGTTGTACCCTTACTGTTGGCCAACATCGGAGAAGAGAGCATGTGCATTGCAAAGCTATCGCCGGACGCTGCTCTGGCACGTCTCTGTTGCCACATTCGTCTATGACGGAAAATGAACTACTGAGTAATCACCGGGTACGTGCTCTGGCACGTTGCCGCCGTACTACGAACTGTCGTCGCCGTATGGTTACAGGGGAAGATCTCTCCGAGCCTTGGACTTGACTCCATGCCCACGAGACTGCTCTCATTCTCACTTAGCTGAAATAGCTATCTGCTTTGACGCTGAAAGATGCTGAGCAGTTTCAAAGGTCTCCGGCGAATTGGTTGGAGCTTGACTCGGAGTGCAACTTTCGCTTTAGAAAGAAATAAATTCTTCTCTGCTTTGTTTAATCACAACTGGAGAGAGACCCACTGTATGTGCTTGTTTCGAAAGCCTGGTCATGGAGCCTTGTGCTTTGACAAATTTTAATGGCATCACTTCTTCCAAGAATACTTTCCCTCTTTTATTACTGCTTTGCGTGTGAACATGTCCATAAACATAAATATGTTTTTGTTTGCTTTGCCATGTTGCCAGCTGTGGGTGGATATATATGTTAAGTGCTATAGCTTTTGTCTCGTTTCCTTACTCTACTGCCGTGGGTATATAATATATATATATACATACGTGATAAACTATTCATACATAATTCATATATATGTTAGCTTTGCATGCAATGTACATATATAATATGTGTGGCCCACTGATCATAACTCATGTGCATAATTCATACATATCATACACATAATTTATGTTTGCTGTAATATGTGAATATGATATGTGTTTTCACAATATGCATTTGTGTAAATATATACACGTATATACAATAAACACATAACATATGTAGCATGTGTATGTGTATAGTATGCACGTAGCGATGATTTCTTTAGGTATTTCCGTGAAAACTTTTTTCTTTGACCTTTAGTATGAGGATTTTTTTTTCAAGCTTTATAATTTCCTAGCAAACTGTCGGAGACTGATTCCCTACAATGTAGCTTGATACATCGAGACTTTTGAGTGGAGAACTGTACATCTTAACACCGAGTCTTAACCCTTAAAGACATGGGCTCTGCATTCCAGCTTATGCCATGTGGAATGTTCAGACATGCTCCCGACTTTTAGAGAGATACTTGAAGGTGAAACCTCGGAACTAGCACCCTCGCTCTAAGAGTGAGTTCAATTTCATCAAGGGATACCGAGAATGGACTGATCAAGTCGTACTCAGTATTCATCATGACCTCATGAGGAAATTTCTACTTGTACCAATGCGACAGTTTTGACTCATGCAAGGAGTCTTAAAAGATATGAGACAGTTTCGACTCATGTCAAGGAGTCTTGAAAGATATGAGACAGTTTCGACTCATGTCAAGGAGTACCCTTTAACTTTCCCCCCTTTGAAAATTTCATAAGGGGTTTACCCCTTATCAGCTCACGGGTCAAAATGCATGTGATTGCAACACTTTTATTGTTGAGGCTATCGCAGATTTAGTCAAAGCTGAGATTGCAGTTTCAAATGCCAAGGCAGAAGTCTCTCGCATTCAAGAGTTGACTATGTTGACGCTAGAAGATAAAGAGAGCCTGAACCAGGGAAGCTTAGAAGCGTGTAGAGATGACATGCTTAGCTTTAAGCTTTAGTTGACCAATGTTCTTTTTCCTTTAAGGTTCTATTTCTTGTAGCAAGACTTTTGTTGTTTTTTTTTTTTTTCAAACTCTTGATAATAGAATGCTCCTCATTTGCCTTGACATGTTGAATGGTTGTCTTGATATACCACACTTGAGACATGAATTAGATTTGTTTTTTGTTATGACTGAACTTAGATAATTTGATTTCTAAGTTGCCTACATACTCCTACGAAGGAGATCAAGTCAAACGTAGTTCAGATGATTTTTTAAAAGTAAAGCCGTTCACAGTTTAAGCTCGTGCGGGCCAGGAGCGTCTATGATTTGGGCCCACCCACAGACAAAGCTAGATGCATTAGCAGTTTAACCACGTGCTGCATTTTTGGTGGATGAGTCATTCATTAACTTTCCATGACTTGGGTCGAGATACAATTGCTCGCAGCCCTGTTTATAAATATTCGCACAGGTTTAGGGGGGACATAACCCAACCCTTTGCGTACATGGGGTTCTTGTTGATTTGCCTTGCCTCTGCCACCAGCTTCGGGGATAAGCATTCCCAACTTTCGAGGCTCATTAGTATTATAGCCAGCTTTAGCTAGAAGCTTATAAGCGTTAGGGTCAAAACCCTCAGTACGCTTAGTGGGCAAGACTTGGTCCGCTTCATCTATTTTAAGTGTGTCAATTCTTGCAAGCGGGAAGATTAGCTTTGTAGTGTGTTGATCCACTTCCACAACTTCCTTTCCCTTTGACTTTAGTTGGGAATGCGGGTTGTCATTGCTTTTCTGGGCATCTTCCACAAAGACCTGTTTCTTTATATAGAACTTTGCATCCGCAAAGTAAGACTCAGCCTCTACGAACGGGCTTTCATCGGCGACTACCTTTTCAATCACGCCGTTCTTTTCATACATAAAGCATTGATGCCAAGACGAGGCAACCACCCCATTTTCATGTATCCAAGGCCTTCCGAGTAACAAGTTATAAGATGTCCCCGCCTCTATGACATGGCAGACAACACTTGAACTTAGGCCTCCGACTCTTAAGTCGAGATTGATGATGCCGATTACTCTCTACCCTCCTTGGTTAAAGCCTTGTATCATTAAACGACTTTGGGCGAGCTCATCTGAAGATCCACCAAGGTCTTTTAGGGCTCGGAGGGATAAGATGTTGACAGTTGAGCCTTGATCAACTAGAATTCTTTTAAGTTTTTGCCCCCGTGTGTAGCCTTCGACAAACAGTGGGCGATTGTGTGGCGCACCTCCAAGTAACAAGTCTTCATCCTTGAAGGTAATTTGCACTTCCTCATCTTCGGTGTGTTTAGGAGATGAACACTCTCCTACATCCACTTGCTTGTCATTAGTATTTAGGCAGGAGCTAGTATTGCCTGCCCCTTGAAGATTAAATCCCTTTGGAATATATTGAGCCAAAGGAACTGGTGTTCGTGGCTGATTGACATGCCCCTTCATCTTTGATCTACGGGCATGGCCATTTGTTGAGGGTTTTGCAACCCAACTCTTCACAGTGTGCCTTGGATGTCTCACAGACTCACTTTTCTTCTTTCTATGGGTGACAATCACCCATTTTCCTTCAGATGTGCTATCATTTTGCTGTGGTTTGAACTTTGACTAGCAGCACGTTTAACAGTGAACGGGAGTGGACGCTTTCGTTGCCTCCCATATTCCTTCTCAGTACACAAAGGAGCAAACCGTCCAAGTGTAATTGAGATTTGATTTGCGCTTGCGTTAGTATCAGCAAGCTCAATTTTCCCGTCTCTGGCTAGTGCCATAACTTTATCCTTGAAGATAAAACACTGCTCAATTGGATGACCTAGAAGGCGATGGTACTTGCAATAATTTGGGTCATTCACCCTTGAAGCTTCATCAGGACGTCTCATCTTAGGTAATTCAATGAGCCTAAGTTTGAGTAGCTCATCGAACATGGGAGATACATCAGAATCCAAGAAAGGATATGTTTTCTCCTGTCTCTCTTCAAGAGTCGACCTTCTATCTCCCCTTGACGGGCTAGAAAATGGTTTCGGCCTAGGCCTTTCATTTGCTTTAGTGAAAACTATCATTGGTGTAGCCTTCACAGTCATTGCTTCCTTTTCTTGTTTTGGAAAGGGTTTATTTCCTCTCCCGAATTCTTGATTTGCAGGAGCTTTGGAGAAGTTGGGCTTTAATACATTGAGCCCTCCCCTAGCTTCGATGCTCAACTCCATGTCGTGAGCACGACTGGACAACTCCTCGAAGGACTTTGGCTTAATCCCTTGCAGGATATAGGAGAGTTCGAAGTGCATGCCTTGGATGCACATCTCTATAGCAGAAGTTTGAGATATCCTCTCCTTGCAGTTTAGGCACAATTCCCTCCACCTTTCAAAGTAAGCACCGGCACGTTCGCCTTCTCACTGGACAGTGGTGGTGAGTTCCAAGAAGCTTACGGTTCTCCTTGTACTATAGAAGCGGGTTAAGAACTCACGCTCCATATCATGCCAACTATCAACGCAGCCGGGCTCGAGGTCGGTGTACCAATCAAAAGCAGTTCCCTTTAAGGAACGGACAAACTGCTTTACCAACAGATCGTCATAGGTCCCTACATCATTGCATGTTTCCACAAAGTGGGCAATGTGCTGCCGGGGGTTTCCCTTGCCATCAAACTGCTGGAACTTAGGAGGTTGATAGCCGAAGGGCATTTTCAACTCCCCAATCCTTTGTGTGTAGGGCTTAACATAGGAGTATGAGGGTTGGCCTCCATCCAACTTGCCTTTGATAGCCCTCATTATGTAGTCATTCAACTGATCCACCGGTATCATACCTTCAGTGATTGGTATAGTTTTCTCAGTTGCAGGCAAGTGAGAAGTAGTTTCTCCCACTGCAGGGCTGACATGAGGCTGTGATTGTTGAGCAACCTCTTCTTGCCCCTCGAGCTGCTTTCCTGGAGCACGACTTCCTTGTCCCTCCATGATACTCCCTACCCTATCATCAAGGGTGTTGATCCGTTTATCTTGGTTTTGAAGGAGTGTAGTCATTGCTTCAAGAGTCTTAGAAATTCTAGCTAATTGCTCTTCCACAGACTCAGTGTTAGTTGCCATGGCAGGCATGACATTGTAGACATGCGTCCATTCGGGCGCAGCCTTCCATAATGGATGTGGCGGGGATACAGGGGAAGTACTCCCGCTACTGGCGTTCCCCTGCATAGAAGTTGGACTACCACCAGCGGTAGCTCCCCTAGGAGAGGGCCCGACTCCCAGCATAGGTAGTTGCCTCTGGGGCAGCTGGGGCATTGTCGATTCTTTGAACCACCCTTCGAGCCATATCACGAGGTTCAAGCAGTTGGACCCCCGAGCTCTTGGCGAGGTTCCTGGTCGGCGGACCTTGCGCCTTCTGAGCAGTGCCGGAGCCAGCTAGAGGCGCAGACTTGGAATGGGTAGCCTGGGCATAGGTCTTCCTGAACATGGGGTTGTTAGATGCCATTGGATGCGTTGGTAGAGGTAGTTTAGTAGTAGAGAGATGAGAGGCAGAGTTGTCCCACTGGGCGTGCCAAAATATGTAAACGCGAAAAACTTGAATTGTATATATTCAAAATTCAAAGTATCGGTTACAATGAAGTATATGTATCAAACGATAAAGGGTACAATCTCTTTATAGAAGTCCTCTGATTCTCTACTAGAAGTATGCTGACCGGAAGTATGCCTAGTTCAGAATATGATGAACTGGAAGTGTACCGAGTTGGAAGTATGCCAATTGGAAGCGTACCGAGTTGGAAGTATGCCAACTGGAAGCGTACCGAGTTCAGAGTATGCTGAACTATAAGGGTGCGGAGTTGGAAGTATGCCAACTGGAAGGTTGCCGAGTTGGAAGTATGCCAACTGGAAGTATGCCGAGTTGGAAGTATGCCAACTGGAAGGGTGCCGAGTTGGAAATATGCCAACTGGAAGTGTACCGAGTTCAGAGTATGCTGAACTGAAAGTATGCCAACTGGAAGGGTTCCTTGGTGCAAATAAGGCGTACCTCTCTGTGCAAATAAATTGCAAGTGTGTTCCAGACAATATTTTGGCGAGATTTCGGTAGAGCTTCGCTATACAGATCTTCAGAGCTCCCTTTCCTTGGAAATAAAACTACTATTTATAGTGGTGAGTTGGTAGAAAAAATCTAACCAACTCTATCTATTTGGATAATTCTTATATTTAATTAATATTTGAATTAAATATAAGGAATGTATCGGGACGACATTATGTCCAGGTTCATGATTTTATATTTTCGAACCAATCTATGATATCCACAATTTCTTCAAAATTATGCAGTCCACATATATTCTTGATGGGCCAAACCAAGTCAAAGCCCGATGCAGTCCACATATATTCTTGATGGGCCAAACCAAGTCAAAGCCCGTCAATTTGAGCAGCCCAATTGATCCAATAGTCTGGTCCAACTCAATTAAATATATTCCTTGAATTTAGGCCAGCAATTCAGCAACATTTACTTTAAATTAATTAATTAGGCCAACCAATTATTTATTGGGCTATTTAATCAACCCAATTAAATAAATATTAGCCCAATTTAATTAACTAAAACAATTAATTTAATAACTGATTATCCGTCACGGTCCAATAACATCTTTTAAATTTTCAGTGCTAACAGCTACCATCATATGAAAAACATTTCCCTCCTTGCTTGACAATCACACTTTCCATCATCAACACTACACAACAAGATTAATGCATATGGAAAATCTCAACCCACAAAGTGCAATGGAGTAGAAAACTACCCCCCCCCCCCCCCCCNGAGCCAGCTAGAGGCGCAGACTTGGAATGGGTAGCCTGGGCATAGGTCTTCCTGAACATGGGGTTGTTAGATGCCATTGGATGCGTTGGTAGAGGTAGTTTAGTAGTAGAGAGATGAGAGGCAGAGTTGTCCCACTGGGCGTGCCAAAATATGTAAACGCGAAAAACTTGAATTGTATATATTCAAAATTCAAAGTATCGGTTACAATGAAGTATATGTATCAAACGATAAAGGGTACAATCTCTTTATAGAAGTCCTCTGATTCTCTACTAGAAGTATGCTGACCGGAAGTATGCCTAGTTCAGAATATGATGAACTGGAAGTGTACCGAGTTGGAAGTATGCCAATTGGAAGCGTACCGAGTTGGAAGTATGCCAACTGGAAGCGTACCGAGTTCAGAGTATGCTGAACTATAAGGGTGCGGAGTTGGAAGTATGCCAACTGGAAGGTTGCCGAGTTGGAAGTATGCCAACTGGAAGTATGCCGAGTTGGAAGTATGCCAACTGGAAGGGTGCCGAGTTGGAAATATGCCAACTGGAAGTGTACCGAGTTCAGAGTATGCTGAACTGAAAGTATGCCAACTGGAAGGGTTCCTTGGTGCAAATAAGGCGTACCTCTCTGTGCAAATAAATTGCAAGTGTGTTCCAGACAATATTTTGGCGAGATTTCGGTAGAGCTTCGCTATACAGATCTTCAGAGCTCCCTTTCCTTGGAAATAAAACTACTATTTATAGTGGTGAGTTGGTAGAAAAAATCTAACCAACTCTATCTATTTGGATAATTCTTATATTTAATTAATATTTGAATTAAATATAAGGAATGTATCGGGACGACATTATGTCCAGGTTCATGATTTTATATTTTCGAACCAATCTATGATATCCACAATTTCTTCAAAATTATGCAGTCCACATATATTCTTGATGGGCCAAACCAAGTCAAAGCCCGATGCAGTCCACATATATTCTTGATGGGCCAAACCAAGTCAAAGCCCGTCAATTTGAGCAGCCCAATTGATCCAATAGTCTGGTCCAACTCAATTAAATATATTCCTTGAATTTAGGCCAGCAATTCAGCAACATTTACTTTAAATTAATTAATTAGGCCAACCAATTATTTATTGGGCTATTTAATCAACCCAATTAAATAAATATTAGCCCAATTTAATTAACTAAAACAATTAATTTAATAACTGATTATCCGTCACGGTCCAATAACATCTTTTAAATTTTCAGTGCTAACAGCTACCATCATATGAAAAACATTTCCCTCCTTGCTTGACAATCACACTTTCCATCATCAACACTACACAACAAGATTAATGCATATGGAAAATCTCAACCCACAAAGTGCAATGGAGTAGAAAACTACCCCCCCCCCCCCCTCTTTTTTCTAAAGTTTGGGGTGCCTCCCAAGAGCGCCACGTTTAACGTCCTTGGCTCAACTCAATTGTAGCATGAAAACAATGTAGAATGCAACAATCTAAAGGAATAAAGGAACTAAAACTTCTAAATGCAAAAGAGCTAACATACTACCTAGCATAAAGCGAAAACTAAAGTAGGTAAAACAAAGAAATGTCCAACACTTGCTTCAAACTTCCAAGTCTAGCCATAAAAACAAAATCACCAAACACTTCCATCCTCAAAGCAACTATTTACTCCGGTGTGGGTGTGATCGGGCTCTCAATTATTCCTCTCGAAGTTGCTCCATTCTAGCTTGTTGTTTCTCAAGTATCTTCTTGCGACTCTCCTCCCATTCTTGTTGTCTTTCCTACAACTTTTGTTGCCTTTGCATGATTTTCGTGTGCAATTGATATTGAAAAGCTTGCATGGATGCCTAATTCGTCACGGTTATGTAGTGTGATGGTACCGGTAGAAATGATGATGTGGTTGGTGGCGATAGTGATGATGGGCTCGCATCCCCCTCCATGGGAGTATGGGGGATCTCTAATGAAATCATGTCCTCTAGGGACAACGGTATCATGCTGGCCTCCCTCACTTAGACCTCTTGCTATTCTAGTTTGTCCTTGTATCCCAACGCAATGCAAATCTGGCTCACTAATGGCCCCACAAAAATAGTGCCTACTTCCTTTCTTTGTTGTGTGTTGAGCCATGTCTTGCAAACTACCCCCATGTTCACGGGGTTGCAGGTATCCATGCTCCAAAGGGCAAAAAGGTCAGACCGATACACCTTGTTGAGATTTGCCCTTCTACTTCCCCATGAATGGGCTACCACACGCCTTACCACCTTGAGCTCATCTCTAACTATTTGCAAATTGTTCACTCTAGCTCCTTACCTCCTTGCCACTAAATCCCGGGTTTAGCAATTGAAGCCCGATAATCCCTTGGGATGTCATCCCCCTCAAAATCAAGTGGTAAGTTCCGGTACTATGCTTTCTTTTGGTACTCATGGGTATAAAATCCCAACAACAGACCCAATGTATCAACTGAGATGTGGTGCGTGTTGCTAAAGACCCGGAACTTAATTGTGGGGTTTGTGAGATCTTTTCCTCGTTTCGTGATGTTCAAACTTGAGACATATTCATGTACCAGCGGTTCATATGTAGGATCCCTCCATGCAAAGATGTTGCTCCAAAAGGGTTGGGTGATGAGTCGTTCCACCCCTTTTCGGCATCCAAATGAGTCCATGAGGGATAAATTGATATAGTTCCATTGGTCGATTGGTTTTTTCTTGAAGTGATGGAAGTTTTTCATGGTTGCCTCATCCATTTCAATTGTTCGGTCTCTCACTCTTATCTCATCCAACTCTTCTTTAGGCATTGGAGTGTTGACGTCTTCTTCTTGCACCTTTGCCTCCTTGGTTCCCCTCTTTCTTTTGGGTGTTTTGGACCTTGGTTGCTTCATTTTCCTATAGAACAAAAGAGTTTTGCAACATAACACAAAAAACTTTATATCTAACAACAGAGAGTGTGGAAGGAGAAGAGAATGTTGAGAAAGAAGAGAGGGAAAATGAGGAAGAAGAAATAATGATTCAAGGAGTTATTGAGGGAAATGTGTTGTTGGAAGAAACTAATTGCAAAATCATTGAAGAAGAGAAGGAGAGTGAAAAGGAAGAGACAAGAGAAGAGAGTGTAAAAGATGAAGTTGAGAATGATGTGAAAGAAGAAAAAAAGGAGATGAAAGAAAAAGAGGCGAGAGAGAAATTTGAAGGATATGACATGTTCTTGGGAATAGTCCATTACATACCATGGGAGGAGAACATGTCTATCATGTGTTTTAAAGAGTTTGTGAATGCCCGACACTTTAGGGTGTTGGTCCTGGTAAGAAAGAAGTTCAAGTCTAGAGAGGGGGGGGGGTGAATAGACTTGTAAGATTTTTTAAAACTTTTTACGAATTGTTAAAGCACCCAAAAAGTAACTTTAATGTCTCAAGAGTATACGCATGCAACGGAAATTAATTTATTCCCATTTTAAAGTATGTTGCACATAAATTTGTTCATGCAAAATATTAGGTTTGATTCAAAATTATATGTGATGAAAAACAGTAAGTAAAAGAAAGAGAGATAGAGAAATTTTGTAGCGGTTCGACTTGCTTATGGTCTTGATTGATTGTTTGACTTGAAGACAAACAAGGTTAAAGTGTGGAAACTTTTGATAAGTGCCAAATATGCATCTTTATAAGGGTCATTTTGGGGTTGCTATGTGCTTAATTGGAGTCCTTTGAGCCTATTATATGCTTAGAATAACATATTTTGATTAAAATTAGGAACAACAACTAATTGTTGTTGCATTTGTGAAATATAGAAAAACAATGTCATTTTCATGGCATTTCAACGACAACTTGGTATTTTGAACATATCTTGAGCTAGGAATGTTCAAATGAGGTGATTCAAGTAGCATTGGAATGACAACTCAAAGGGCTACAACTTTCATGCAGACCACAAAGGCTTATTTCGACTTCACCTAGCACCGCCATGACCAACAGTACGATCGTGTAGAGTAGCGTAACAAAACTTCTACAAGTTGCACGAGCATCCCCACGATCGTGCACAAGTTCGTGGCGAATTCCGGAAATCAACACTAATGATGTATTTAAGGCTCTATAAGCCTAGGAGATGTAAGGACTTGAGTGAGTTAGATTAGGATTTCATTTTGCAGAGATTTTTGGTACTTTTACTCTTTTAGAGAAAGAATCATCTCTAGGGTTCTTAGACAACTTGACAACTTGATCTAAGAATTCCTAGGGAGATTTCAATCAATATCAGGCAAAAAATCCTCAAGCCTACAAAATGTTTTTTTTTCCTCTCCAACTCTTTCTCTTCCATATTAACAAAAAATTTTGTAAAAACTTTTAAAAAATGTTATTAAAAATATTCGTACTATAAACTTATTGTAGTAATAATTAATGAACATATTAAAGTTGTTATTATCCATTAGGAAAATGATAAGTGAATTTGATGGGAGTAAAACTCTCGTTATTTGAGTTGATCTTATTCAAGAAAGAAATAAAATTTGTGACCTATATTTTTTTTGAATGACAAAAATTAAAATGTCTTGTAAGTATGGAGAATATAAAATGAGGTAAAAAATGATCCGAGAATACGTGTACTATTATAATATTACTCTATTTATTACAAAAATGCTACTTTTACTCTAAATTTTTTACTTCCTTTCTTAAAATTTTGATGTTGACATATTCTTTAGAACCCATAAAATTAAGATAACTAATCATTCTTTGTCATATCAAGAGTAAAATTGAAAGAATAAAAATATGGAATACATATAGGATAACTTATTCATTTTTGTGCTAAAAGAAACAAAAAATAATTATTATATGTCAGCCATCAGAATGCATGACATCCCTGTCATATGCGTACCGATTTTATTTATTTATTTATTTATTTTTCTCGGACTACCAATGAGAGGCACAGAACATGTTTAGAAAAACAAAAACATTGCACCGATAAGCTAAAGTACGTGGCTACGTGCTATATGTAAACATGTCGTTTGCTGTTACAACATTACTGATTATTAAAAGTGAAAATATCAAACTCTTCAAAATATTAATTACTAATATTTGATATATTTAGACAATGCATATTTTTACACAACCATAAGTAAATTATAAAAACATTACCCAAGAGAAGGGGGGAGAGAAAAAATGGGAGACGAGAAAGGGAGAAAATGCCTTCTCCGAAGAAAGGAGTGACTGGCATATGGCACTTGGCCAACACGTGTTAATTAGATGGCGTGTGCTGGTCACTATCCACTCTGTTTTATATATAATTTTGTTTTTCTTTCTTTCTTTCTTTTTTCTTTTTCAAAAGTTGAGCCCTGACTTGATTTTTATTTTTTGTTTTTAATTGTTAATTATTCGATTTGTTAAATTTCTATATTAAAGTTTGTTTTTAAAATATTTAATTTTATTAATTGTTGGCCTGGTATATATAATATTTACAATTTGATTCCATATTTTTATATTAATCGTTAGTTAAATTTATTTTTATTTAAAATCAAATTTTAAAATAATTAGTTATAAAAAGGTGAATAAAATAATAGATAATTTGTAGGGGATGAACTCGCAAAAAGAGGAGGAAAAGAGAGAAGGATTGAAGAGAAAGGAAAATATTGCTTTGACGCCCAAGTATATTCTAAGCCATACTTTTACTACTCTTTCATTCAAAAGTTTGATATTGATATTTTTCTTTAACCCACAAGATAAATATAAATTATCTATCTCGAAAAAGTGAGAATATAAAATGGAAGTCAATGTAGTAAACCTAGAAGAGAAAAGATGATAGGAGATTATATGATGATGTGAAAGAGATGGACTCACAAAATAGGGAGATAAGGGGATCGAAAAGGGTTGGTGAAGCCCTAGGAATTTAGGATGTCATAATGTTGGGGCAAACCCAAACAAATTTGTCAACTCTTAAGTTTGTAATTACAAAGTTATAAGTTCAATTACCCACAAGAGTGGCCTACGGGCCGGTCAGCTATGGATAAGCTAGATTGGTTTAAATTCTTGGTTTAAATCCTTATGACCTTTTGTCAGACAAGGGTCGTCACTAGGTCAGATATATAGGTGCACACCCTCAGATTGTGATTACGGGTTTCTTTCGTCACCAAGATGTCATATCATTAAAAAAAAAAATTAAATTGTTATAGCACTAATATGTGATATAACATTTGAATATATAATTAAGATAGGGGTCTGCAATAATTCACCAAGAAAGCTATATATACATGCATCGATCCTTAAAGTATCAAATATGAGGTCATATGAATTATGATATGATAATATATGATTTGTAGCAGTGATGAATTCAGTGGGTAGGTCCATAATCCAAAGGCATAAGATAAGAAAGGGGGGGCGTTTGTTGTCCATTAGAGTGTTGAAATAAGGGTGGTTGTGGTTTGGAGTTGAAGAGCTCGGCCAACCTTGGGAACCAGATAGCATCTCTAACATGTTTCAAACTTTGTGAATGCACCAGCTTTTGTCCCATGCATGATATCTCAACCTGCACCATCCCACTTTCCATCTCAGTTCATCATCTCATGCACACATATACACTTATAAACCAAATAGCTAGCTAGAGTCCCCATATATATATATATATATATATATATATATATATATATATATATATATATATGCATGCAGTGGAGGGAAGAGGGTATGTATGGTACAGACTTAAACAGAGACTTGTGATTTAATGAATTCAGATATTAGCTAGCTAGAAATGTACGTGATTTAATTTCATTATATTTTATTTTCAACCTGCAGATTCTGATCTATATATATATGGTCTTGCAAAGTTAGTTGATTGCAGACTAGCTAGAAAGCAAAGCTCCATGCATGCATATCATTGCATGCTTAATTTGATGCTACATATTGTTCAAGTGTGTTTGTGTACAAAACCAAACTTATTACATACAAAAAATACTTGAGTACAGTTGAGGTCATGATTACGGAAAGGGCCGGGGTTATATATGATGATATTAGATAGGAGAAAGAGATCAGAAGCTAGCATATTCAATTCATGTCAGCTTAAATTAATATTTGGTTTAGAAGTTAGAACCATTGATGTTAACTACTCTATCTTTCCATAAATAACATAATTTATATATAATTTATGATCACGAATGCATGGTATGTGTAATTATTTATAAATTATATCTAAATTATAACATATATACTGGTTCAAATGCTGACAGTGCTTTCCCTGCGGTCAGTGTCGGAAATGCACCAATGCTCCACAAAAATGCACCACACATCACCACACCTAATGTTACATTTTTAAACTCTTTATAGTGCATTTATGGGTATTGGTGAGTGACCGATAAGACTGTCCGCATGGGAACTTAACCACATATATATATATATATATGATGCTAGTGTAGTATGTAGTTAGTATATGCATGAGAAGTAATGAATGGGTGATTTGGAGTAAAATTAAAGCTGTAAAAAGGTCGGCCAAGAAATCTGATGATCTGCTACTATACGGTGATTAATTATTACTGGGAATCTCTTGCCCACTGTAAAGTGAGATTATATATATTAGCTAGCAGGGCTAAGCTCGCTTTAAATCATTAAACCTACCTACAAACTAAATGACCCCGCGGCCTTCAACCTGCTGTATGTCTATATGTGTACGTAATTAGGAGCTAGCTAGGACTCTCCTCATTTTTAACATGCTCAGATATGCAATTCAATATAAAGTAGTATTGTAGTGTTGAAATGAGACAACCTAAACTAATTATAGCTTTAAGCAAAAAATTACAGATTTAGTTAATTCTTGAAAGATAAAAAAAATACTGGATGGGTACATGATGATTATGATTAGTTGGCTAGCTAGGCATGCAGCGATGCATGTATAGTAGTATCAAATCTAATGTTCAGAATTGAATTGCATCAGAATATATGTGTATATATATAGATATAGATATATGTAGAGAGTGGGATAGAATAATGGGGGTTGGGTAGTAGAGAGTAGAGACTAGAGACTAGAGAGACATATATATATATAATATATACCTGGTCCTGGTTGGAAAGGCCAAGCTTTGTGACCAGGTAGGTCTTAACCATGAAAACTGTCACGTTCTCATCCCTTTAGTACATACATACATAGACAAAAAAGGGAGAAAAGACAACATACATCAGATGAGATAGATCAGCTTTAATTTTATTTTATTATTTTCTCCAACTCATTATTTCACCCATTCATCATTTCATAGTTGAAAAATAATTCCGCATAGACAGCTTAATCAACTGGTCACAGGGGTGAAGTTTGGGAGAAAAAACTAGGGATTGAGTCTCACTGCAGAGTGAGCAAATGTCTAGTCTCTGTTGTTCAGTTGAGTTACTGAGATTCAACCTTTTGAGAGAAGAATAGTTGAAAAATGTTCTAGTGACACATTGATGGGTCACCATAATTTATACCCTCTCAAACATTTTGCCAAGTTGGAATGTGGAAGACCTTTAGGATTGGAGATTCAATCTTTTTGGGAAAATAGTTGAAAAAAATGCTTAATTACTACTACTACCTAACACCCATTTCATTCAATTCCCAAGATCATCATCTTGTTTCATTGATTATATTCTATATGCAAAAATAAATATGGCAGAAATTAATAATGCATGCTACTTTATTGGATAAAATTAAATCTGGCTACTTACTTCACCCTGATATAGGCCTTGGGGATTTGAGGCAACACCTCCCCTTCCCTGCCGTAATCACATGTAGTATATATATTATATTGAGTCAAGAGAATATATAAGAATGTATACATAAATTGAAGAGTAATACCATCTGATCTGAAGTACGTACTCCAAGTATAGTAATTTTGCAAGGTCTAGTCTTAAATTTTTAAATTGACCACACGTGATCCTTCGACTTTCTAATTGTTATATCTATGGTTTTTCAACTTTCAAGTTAACCATCCATGGTTCTTCAACTATGAGGATCATGACTATTTAAATTTTGAAAGTTGAAAGACTATGACTAGTTAAAATTTGATAGTTGAAAAACCATGGGTGATTAATTTGAAAGTTAAAAGGACAACAGAGTGATTAACTTGAAAATTTAGGATTAAACGTTGCAAAATCACTATACTTAGAGGATTCATATCACATTAACTCATAGATGTAATTATGCATGAAAAAAAAAAAAGGTATGCATGAAAGAATTGGATGGATCTATAAATTGTGAACCAAATTAATATGTGAGGAGATGAAATTAAAAGAGTATACTCAAAAGGTTAAAAGTGATTATTATTACCGATTGAGTGAAGAGCGAAGGGTGAACCATAAACCTGCAGGTGGGTGATGAGGCCTAAGAAGGCAATAACAATCATGGGGGATTGACCATGATGATGGTGGTGGAAGTAGTAGTCTTGGCATATCTTGATCATAATGATGGCCATCACGAATATTATTGTGATGGCTGCAGCTGCCCCACCATAACTCTTTATTATGATCACTCTTAAAAACATCATCATCAGTACTTCCTCCTCCTCCTCCTGCTTCCATCTCAACTCCATGCCCATCACTCAAGCAAAAGCTCCCATAATTCTCAGACCCTAACCCTAACGCTAACCCTAACCCTAACCCACTTTTCACTTGATTATGCCCACATGGTGATGAAGAAGAAGAAGATTCAGAGCTTGATCCAAACCCTAACCCTAAACCAAGATCAACAAGTGCTGAGTGATCTCCCCCTTTGTAGGAGTATTCTTTCTCTTTTCCACTTTCTGTAAACACTGCAAAAGGATCATTAGGAGGTGGAGGAGGAGAAGCCATTCTAAATAAATGATCCTGGCCTGGGTTGTCTCAGCTCTTGTTTATGAGAATATTTTGAGAGATCAGATCAGATCAGAGTGGATGTTGTTAGCAGCTCCTTGATTATGGAAGCATGGAGAGCTAGAACAAGTTATTCAACTCTACTGTATGTTGCGTTTACTCACTCACACAGATCAGATATGTCATCATGTGTGTATATAAATGGAAAGCTATATGGTGCTGTGGAAAAAAAATATAATATGCAAATTTCATTTCTGAATTTCTTTAGCTTAGGTTATTGTTGGGATTACAAGCATCATGATCACACAGATGGGACGTACTGAATATTTTTGCTCTTTTCCGAGGCATAATGGGTCTCTGCTCTGTTGCTTCTTTCATGCTTTCTTGCTGCAATTGCATCTCTACAGTTGTTAAAAACAAAAACCAACATACCCTAATCCTTGTGTCCTTTGACATATGTAGTTTGTTCCTTTACATTATTTCTGGGGACACACGCAAACACTGTGAGCTCCTGTGCATGACACTGTGCTGAATGGCCGGCTTGGTAGTGGTGGAAGGGTATTAGCCATTAGGATTTAGGAACCCTTGATTCTTCCCTACACTACCATAATAATTTAGTATCATGCTGCAGGTTGACTAAATTTGATTTTGTTTCACTTCACATGATTTGATGGGGTTCTAACTTTTTTTTTTTTTTTTTTTTGTACTTGTCCAGAAAGATGATTAAGTCGGTAAAGCATGGTAAGGAGGTTGAGCCTGTCATGTAAAATCGATTGACCTCCACTGTAGTTTCTTTTTAAAGGCCATTGAATCAACTTTGATGCCAAATTTAATCATGTACTTGTCTAAACTAAAAATCTAAACTGATAGTTGTACTGCATATTTATGTTTATATATCATACTAGTTTTTCACACGCATTGCTCGAATGGAATAATTTCTAATGTTTATTTTTTAAAGGAATAATGATTAAACAGGCCATTGAAGTGCACACAAAATTGCAATTGGACCACTAAACTAAAAAAAACTGCAATTAGGTCCTTATACTAACCAATATCATACAAATCTTTCAATTTTCCAGTTTTTCAAGTTATGATCCGGTTACCATGACAACTCGCTTCCACGTGGCATTTTTAATTACCTTGTCAACTGCTTTCTTCTTCGTTTCCTACCTTCATCTGTCTCATCCCTGTCCCACATTGCTACGTCGGAGCTAACAACTATCACGATGCGCTCCACAAGAACATCCTGTTCTTTGAAGGTCAATGCTCCGGCAGACTCTCCCGGACGAACGCCTTCGGTGGAGGAAAGACTCCGCATTGCATGATGGAGCCACTGCCGCAAGCTACAGAACATTTCTAAACAACATTATTACCAGCTTTGGTTATTATTCGTCAGATTGATAGAACAATCTCGTTACAAATACTGTTGACCAGTTCTCAGATAAACATCATTAAAGAAATGGATGCCTCATGTAGTGGTACACTGGTACTAAGTATTTGATTTCACAATGATTTTTTCTTCTATAATTTATGAATTACAACTATGAGTTATTACATATGAAATAGGAAATTGAGCAAATAGAGACTGTATTTATCCTGCAAATTTTCTTTTATGTTTCATGATCATACAGATGTTGGCAAAATTAAGGCACAGTAAACATGGTGACAACACAGTTCATGCAAATTCTCTGAACAAAAGCTTGAGCATGTTTGATGACAAATATGCAAGATCTGGCTTGAAACAAATGATTCATATATAGTTACCATCATCATTATTAACTCATCATATATACTTGAATAGGGTGATGATGGCCTCGTGTTGGAAAATCTAGCATGAAGGTTTGAGTTCAGAGCAGAAGGTGAGCCATGAATGAAACCAGAGGGATGATGATGAAGAAGAGGAAAACGATGGTGATGATGAAGCTGGCAATGACTGCAGCTGCAACAGGCTTTTCTTGACTGTGAGTTTGGGGAGAAGACTTTGTAAAAAGGTTAACCTTTCTTTGTATTTTCGCAGTGTCTTTCATTGCATGCAGGACTTGACAGGAACGAAGATGGAGGCATGAGAGGAGGAAGACCGAGTTTCCCTTTACGGCTTTACTTGACTTTCGGTGTCCGTGGGCAAAATTCCCACCCGAAAGGAAGACCAACTGATGCATCTCCATAGTATATTTAATAAAATCAGAGTTTCAAAAAATCTTACATATTGCTACTAACGACTAAAACGGAGACTTGGTATACTTCCTCCACCGAAGGCATTGGTCCGGGGGAATCTGTCGGAGCGTTGGCCTTCGAAGTACAAGGTGCTCTTGCGGCTCCGACGTAGCAATGTGCGTGGTACAAGGACGAGAAACAGGAAGGCCGCCGGAAACGAAGAAGAAAGCGGTGCGACAAGGTAATTAAAAATGCCACGTGGCAACGAGTTGTCATTGTAACCGGATGATAACTTGGAAAACTGGAAAATTGAAAGATTTGCATGATATTGGTTAGTATAAGGACCTAATTGTAGTTTTTTTTTTAGTTCAGTGGCCCAATTGTAATTTTGTGTGTATTTCAGTGGTCTATTTGACCTTTATTCCTTTTTTAAATAAGTACTATAAAGACTATCAATGCAAGATTATATATATAGGAAATGTTCATGCATAAGTAATTGAATGTTGAATTTGTTTATTTAAATCGGTAATTCAAAGTATATGAATGTAATATCATATAAGAGAGATTGATTATAATTGACATTTTATAATTGACATTAAAATAAATGTTTGTAACTTTGTAAACATGCTAGTCTAAATACTTAATCTAAAAACAATAGAACTTTTGGTTTGAATTTCTCTAAGTCTTCATATATAATTCCCTTTTGGGTAGCATTGTTATTGTTTTCATCTTCAGTACTTGTCCTCTTCTTTTTTATTGGTAGTATGTCATCTGCAATTGGGTTACTAATAGTAGCATAGAGGGCAGTGTCATGCATTGAGATTATGGTGTACGATGCTATGGATTTGCCTTGTTGTGTATATGATTGAGATCTTAGTTGTACTATGAGCTCTTGATCTTGCAAGCGTTTGTTGATATATTTGGCAGTAGTAGTTTTTCCCCTACATGTTTCATGTGTTGTGAGATGTGTGTCTTATATTCTCATATTAAAGTATTGAACAAAATATTAGTATTTATTACATTTGTAAAAGGTTCGTAAGTAGTATCTCTTGTTCTAGTACCATAACTTTTTTACTTGATAATAACTACAACTTTGCAAGTAGTACAAATATTGATGCCGCAATGTGTTTAGTTTTGTAAGTGTACATTTGTTACACATTAAAACTCTTTATGTTGGCAAATTTATTTGTCAAATAAATTAGAATTAATATATAGGTGATTTGTTTGGACCATCTCCTATCAAGGTTTTACTCTAAGTAAAGTGAACGCATCTCATGGTTGGCAGTTTTCGTATTCATATGATAAAGCTAAATATTAAGGAAATTATGTTGTGGTTCGTGATCAAGGTAAACCTAAATAATGAGAGAATTTTTTTTTATGGTCTTTGGTTATGGAAAACAAGCAGATTAAAATTTGTGGAGGAAATTTGTCAGCATACACACGCATGTGAAGTCAGCTAACACTAAGGGAATATTTTATTTATTATGGTTGATGAGCATTGTGTATGTGTGGACATCATGCTTTAAGGGAAATGTTGCTGAGATGGGTTTAAGTATAAAAAGGGTTCAGACTTCCTTATTGCAGCACTGAATTACGTTGCCTTTGTTATGAACAATTACGAAGAGCATATATATGGTGATTAAGCTTATTAATTCTACAAAGACAATCTGACTTCTTGTGTGGGTTGGCGAGAAGGATTACGTGAAGTGGTTGTCTAGCTACATCAACGTTTGAAGTTCAATTCGGCATGCACGTACCAATCCTAAGTAGATTGTTGTGAAGGTTGTGATGTGTTGTAGTGGCTTGTAGCCCTGTGTACAACCCCTTGTGTAACATTGGTGAACATCTAGTGGATTGGGCAGACGTGGGTTGCCCCGCAGATGTAGGAGGCTTTGCTCTGAACTGTGTGATCAATTCCTGTGTACTTGGTTTTAATTTCTTTCTCTCTTTAGTTATTTTATTTCCTCGAAATGAATTAATTAATTAGTAAGATAATTGCTTGTTTAAAACTAAGTAGACATTTAGGATTGTTTCTTGCATTCAAGATTCACGGTCCTTTTTCAATTGGTATCAAAGCACGGAGACTTAATTTATTAGTCTATTCGATCTGGCTACTAAACCGTGTTTCTTGAACTCAAGAGTTCACCTGGTGTTTTTGTTTGTTTATCTCTATCTTGTGTGTTCGGTTTCATTGGGTGTTAAGTTTTTTAGGATGGATAGTCACAAGCCTCCTCCCCAGTTAACAGGTGATAACTATGCCTATTGGAAAGCACGTACCAGGACGCATATCAAAGCTCAAGGTGAACTTATTTGGCGATCCGTGCTAACTTGTTGGAAACATCCTACCAAAGCTGGCGAAACTGCGAAAGATCCCCAAGTTCTCAAACCCGAAATATAATGCGATGCAGCTGAAATGACCTCTGCGGGATATAATGATAAATCCCTTGATATTATTTTTTCACTAATGCATGAAAGTCAGTTTACTTTGGTAACAGGTTGTGATTCAGCTATAGCTGCTTGGGAAATTCTAGAAACCACCTACGAGGGTCTACAACTTGTGCAGAGTGACTTTGAAGATCTACGCATGCGTGATGATGAGAACATTGTGAGTTTTAATGAACGAGTTCAAGAAATCGCAAATCGTGCATCTGTACTTGGTGAACTGTTCGCTCAACCAAAACTAATCAAAAAGGTATTACGATCGCTCCCACCACGATTCAGGATGAAGGTAACTGCAATCCAAGAACATACAGGTTGGGAAGATCAAACCTTAGCTCAATTAATGGGTAATCTCAAAACTTATGAAATGAAAATTCTTACTGACCATTCAAAGAAGCAGAAAAGTGTGGCTTTTATAGCTGGCGAATAGGACTCCACCTCCGATCCAGATGAATCAGGTGATGATCCCGTGGTGTTTTTTACTAAACAATTTAATAAGTTTTTGAAACAGGTAAAACAGAAGAATAATTCTGGGAGTGAAAAATTTCAAAACAACAAAGGGTCAAGTTCAAGTACATCAAAGAACTCGTCAAAGCCAAGCGGTTCCAACCGCAAAACATTTACTTCAAGATCATCTCAATCAAAAGAAAAACCAAATAGCAAGGGTATTCGATGTTACGAGTGTGAATGATTTGGTCATGTTCAAGCCGAGTGCGCCACCTATCTAAGACGAAAAAAATCCATGTCAGTCTTGACCTAGAGTGACGATGAACTAGAACCTGAAGCCGATGAGTCCGAGCTAGAAGAGATCTCAGGTAACTTTGTAGCATTCACAGCCAGAACTGTTAGTGCTGGAGATGTGGCTGATTCGGAAGGTGGTGAATATAACTCAGTCGAAGACGTTGAGTTTCCTGCTGTGTCGTATGAAACTGAGTATAAGAAACTGTATCCCAAGTGGGAAACCCTACTTAAATCCAACCGTTCCTTGTCTAGTGAAATAGGAATATTAGACAATGCGCGTAAAGTATACTAGAATCAAGTAGCAGATAGAGACTTATCTCTTAAAATTGTTGTTGATCGAGAACAGAAGCTGAAACAAGAAGTTAAGGAGCTAAAACAGGAACTGAGCACCCACAAAAAGCAAATTCAAATGATGGACACTACCTCGACTCTTGACACCGGAAGGCAATCGTCTACGAAATTTGGACTCGGATTCACTGGTGGCAATAACAAAGACAAAACCATCTTTGTCAAAGCTTCTAGAACCGATCAGGAAGACATTCCAGAGTCAAGCTCGTCAAGACACTGTCATGGTAAAGTGTGGTATAATAGACGCGTTCCAAAAGTTTATAACCCTATTTGTCATTACTGCAGGATCCGTGGCCACACTAGACCTGAGTGTTTTTACTTCTACAAAGATCAAAGGGCATAAAAATATCTTCACAAACGTATTACTCCATTTACTAAGCAAGTCTGGGTAAAGAAGGCTGACTATGTGTGTGATGTTTCATTCCACTCTAGAAACACAAGTAGAGAAGAGAAATGGTATTTCGACAGTGGCTGCTCACGCCACATGACCGGTAACACAAAGTATCTAAGTGACGTCAGAGAGAGTAAAGGTGAAGTTACTTTTGGTGATGGCGTAAAAGGAAAAATCACCGGTGTAGGCAATTTAAATGTCACAAGTCTTCCGAAACTTCAGAAAGTATTATTGGTCAACGGTCTTCATGCAAATCTCATAAGCATCAGCCAGCTTGTGATCAAAACTGGAACGTATGTTTTACAAAGGACAGCGCAACGTCCTCGATGATCAGAGACAATGTGTTATGGAAGGTAAGAGATCCTCTGACAATTGCTACATTCTGACTAATGATATCCTTTGTTGTAGGTCCGACATAAATGAGTCTGAGCTATGGCATCAAAAGTTAGGGCATCTAAATTATAGATCCCTTGACATACTCTCGAAAATAGAAAGTGTGCTAGGCCTACCCAAACTGAAAATCGAGACAGGAGGTGTGTGCAGTGCATGTCAAGCAGGAAAGCAAACTAGAACAGTTCATCCAGCTCAAAACATCATTAACACTAAACACTATTTAGAGCTAATCCACATGGATCTCATTGGACCAACTCAAACTGAAAGCATTGGAGGAAAAAGGTACATTTTCGTGTGTGTTGATGATTACTCACGATTTTCATGGGTGATGTTTCTTAGGGAAAAGTCTGAAACTCTCGAAGCTTTCAAATCTCTAAGTCTTAAGCTATAGAAGTTGAAAAACGAACCAATCATTTGAATCCGAAGTGACCACGGACGTGAGTTCGACAACAACTTGTTTGATGCATCCTGCAACAACTATGGTATTACGCATGAGTATTCTGCCCCAAAGACACCCCAACAAAATGGAGTAGTGGAAAGGAAGAATCGCACCATTCAAGAAATGGGCAGAGTTCTTCTAAATGCAAAAGCTCTACCTCAAAAGTTTTGGGCTGAAGCGGTTCACATCGCATGTCACATTATCAACCGGGTGTACTTAATATCATGCAAAAAAAAAACTCCGTATGAAATATGGAAAGGTAAGAAGCTAAATCTCAAGTATTTTCATATTTTTGGCTCACGGTGTTTCATTTTGAAGGATAGACATCCGACTGCAAAATTTGAACCAAAAAGTGACGAGGGAATCTTTATGGGTTATTCCTCAAATAGTCGAGCATACCGAGTGTCAATAAGGTAACCAAATCTGTGATGGAGTCAACAAACGTTGTGGTAGATGATCAACCAGGCGGCATTAGTGAATTCTCGTCCCCTAGATATAGCTCAGAGACCGCCACAGATAGTTCAGAACTCCCTACTACTGATCAAGAACCGCTCACACCAGTATCGACCACACCCCCAGCTAATCATGATTCAAATCTTGAATCCGAATCCGAACAGGGTGAGATAGAAATACCAACACGAACTCAAAAGAATCATCCAGTTCAAAACATTATCGGAGATCCAAGTTCAGGAATTCGAACTCGAGGGAAGCCGAAATGTGATTATGTTGAATTAGCTGGATATGTTTGCTACACGTAAAAAATAGAACCAAAAACAGTAAAGGAGGCTCTTACTGACGAGCACTAGATCAAGGCCATGCAAGAAGAGTTAGGCCAATTCGAAAGAAATAAGATATGGATTCTAGTCCCTAAACCTAACAATGTCAATGTTGTAAGCACCAAATGGATCTATCGCAACAAAACAGACTTAGCTGGCAATATAGCTCGAAATAAAGCTCGACTCGTAGCCCAAGGTTACTCTCAAATTGAAGGAGTTAACTATGATGAGACCTTTGCCCCAGTTGCTCGCCTAGAATCGATTCGTCTTCTTTTATCAATTGCGTGTGCTTTGAAGATAAAATTGTTCCAAATGGATGTAGAGACGACATTCCTAAATGGATTTCTAACAAAAGATATCTACGTTGCTCAACCAAAAGGATTTGAAGATCCTCAGCACCCGGATTATGTTTACAAGTTAGAAAAAGCTCTCTACGGTCTAAAACAAGCCCCGAGGGCGTGGTATGAAAGACTAACGCAATATCTCCTTAAACATTGCTACAATTCATGGGGAGCTAACAAAACTCTTTTCATCAAAAGATTAGGTAAGAACTTAACTATAGCTCAAGTTTACGTTGGCGACATTGTTTTTGGATCCACTCAGACAGGTGCAACCGATTAACTAATCAAAGTCATGCAACAAGAATTCGAAATGAGTATGATCGGAGAACTAACGTATTCCTTGGGATTACAAGTGAATCAGACAAATGAAGGTATTTTTATATCCCAAGAAAAATATGCAAAGAACCTACTCACGAAGTTCGGTTTGGAATCTGCTAAAGACGCTAGAACACCTATCTCTACCTCTACGAAATTGTTCAAAGACGAAAATGGAGTGTCTGTATATCCTACCCTATACAGAAGTATGATAGGAAGTTTATTGTACTTGACCACAAGCAAACCAGACATTATGCTGAGTGTGGGAATGTGTGCAAGATATCAAGCCAATCCTAAAGAATCACACCTGAAAGCAGTGAAACGTATTATAAAATACGTTAAAGGTACGCTAAGTTACGGTATGTGGTACTCAAATGATACTAACCTAAGCCTTGTAGGATTTAGTGATGCCGATTGGGCGGGAAATGTTGATGACCGAAAAAGTACATCTGTCGGATGTTTTTTTATCAGTAAAAACTTAGTCGCCTGGCTAAGTAAAAAGTAAAATTCAATTTCGCTAAGTACAGCTGAAGCAGAGTATATTGCGGTTAGAAGCTGTTGTCCTCAGCTATTATGGATGTGTCAAATGCTGTATGATTATGGCCTAGTGTAGAACAACATGACTCTCTATTGCGACAACACCAGCGCTATTAATATTTCAAAAAATCCTGTTCAGCATTCCAGGACAAAACACATCGAAATTCGCCACCATTTTATACGCGAATTGGTCGAAGAAAAGGAAATCGAACTTGATCATATTCCAACTGAAAAGAATCTTGCTGATTTATTCACCAAACCATTGGACAAATCGAGATTTGAAATGCTACGGGCAGCACTTATAGTCTGCAATCCATCAAATTAATCAGACCTTATTTTAATAAAATCAGGTATTGCATCACAATTTAAATTTAATTCTTTGTTTTTCTAATTGCGTTACTTGATTTTCAGATATAGGTTCACAATCGGCGAGGACTTCAATATTTCGTAATCCTATGAACTTGTCGTGACTAAGTGTTTTTTCTTTGGCCCCTCAAATTTGTTTTCCCCTCACCAGTATTTGTCTTCTATCAAATTCCTACATCCATATTTAATATGTGTTTCATTAATCTTTTACCTCACTTTTCAATAATTTTCCTTTCGAATTTCCTCTTTTTCCCTTGCCTAATCATATTTTGCCTTCTTATTAATTAATTCCTTTGCTTTTATAGTTTTAGTCCTATCATTATACCTCTACACTCAAAACCCTCTTTGTAATCCAAAGTCACCACTTACCTTCCCTTCGCTACACACGTTTTCTGTCACCACCGTTTCATCCTCTCCGCCAAATCTTCTTAGCCTCGCACCTGCTGTCACGAAATCAAGAAGCTGCTAAACAACAACTATTATGTCAAACCCTTTTAGCATCTTCACATCCACCACCAAAAGACGTGAACTCTTCCGCCGAATTATCAATGCCGACTCTCCGCTTCTGCCTGCAGATGAAGATCGTGTTCTAGCCTCCATTATGCAAAATCCCGAGTTTCTAGAGGGTCTCATAGACAATGAATCGCGTTAGCTTTGTGCCTTTGCCCGAAATGCTGAACCATGGCAAATACCACTTGCGATCTCTAACAATGAACTAGTTCCAGCCGCCAGTCAGTTTATGCCTTCTGCTCAGACAACTATGGTACAGTCTTTACCTATCTCTATAGAGGGTATATCCTATGTACCCACCGCTAGGAAACTAGATATGTCAATTAATTTGCCTGAGATGTTTCCTGCTTCCTTGTCTTCTGAGTTTTTGTTTGCTCCTTCTGCGCCTAAATCTGGTTTGTCTATTCCCATTCCCTCTGGAGACCCATATGGTCCTGCCACTCACAACTTACCTTCTACTCTTATGCCTGTTAATGTGTCTTGTTTACCTGGCTTAGTTACCCTATCTGATTTTGTGAATTCTGTGACCTCTAAGCTTGCTATTAAAAATGTTGCTCAGTTTTCTAAGATACATCCTGTACCCTCCTTTGGTCGTGATATTAGCATACCTGTGTCTGTTCCTATGTCATCTGTTAAGTCTGAGCATGCTCATGATCCCATGTCTAGAACTCCGGAGTCTGTCCCTTCCATTCCCATTCCTCTGGAAAAATTTTCCCAGAAAGGGAAAGAAAAAATGCTTTTTACAGGTACCTCTGAGAAAAGGAAGCTTGATTCACTTGACGAGGTGGTGTTTATTTTTGAGACTAAACCACACAAAAAGGGGAGCTCATTTTTCCTCCTAGGATGACAAGGTCTCGAACAGGGTCTCTACCGGTTGCTCCTACTGCCTCAACTCCTTCTGAGATCAAAAAGTCATATCGTCCAATATTACTGTCTCCTACTCTGCTTAGTGACTGGAAAGTGCATGCAAAAAGGGAGTTGATCTTCGAAAAATCAATTAATGTGGAAGAATTGACAGAAAAATGCAACATCATTTCCTTGTTGACGAATCAAGAGTTATTCTACAGCCTTCAAAACATCAGTCCATATTCACCCTGGTTGACTGCAGAGTTCTATACCAAACTGACTATGGAAATCTTTATTCGAGACAAATGGTTTCCTTTTAGTCCTAAGGAGATCAATACATATGTACGCCGATCAGTTCATGAGAATTCTGTTGATCCTAGTCCTAATCTTCTAGCTGCAGCTTTGACTCACAATGGTGTTATCTCTTGGCCAAATGCCGGGCTCAAAGCTCAACAATTGACTACAGTTTACTCTGTGCTACTACGAATCGCAACTGCAAACTGGATACCAACTGTGCACACTAACTTTGTCTCTGAAAAACTTGCTCTTCTGCTCTACAAAGTTCGAAACAATCTGGCCTTTGTTCTTGGTGAAATAATATTCTCACATCTCAAGACTTTTCTGACGAAGAAGAAAGAGTCCAAAGTCCATCTACCGTTTCCAAGTCTAATCTATGGCATGGTGAAACTTCATGGATTTCAGCCCTATACCGATGAAGTGATTTCTGAAAATTCAAACATTTATGTTTTTTATGAAAGGCTTGCTCAAGGTCATCACTATTATGATCGAGCCACCCTTATTATTCCTAGTGCACCGATTGCACTATTAGACATAACATCTGTCCCGGTATCTACCTCTTCTACAGTTCTGAAGGAGCCAACTACACTACTTGATCGGAGACAGCTTGTAGCTACAATTCTGACATCTCTCGCTCACCTTCGTTCATCTGTGGCATCTCAGCAGGCCACGATTACCGAACTAGAGGTGATTCTGGAAAATCAAACTCAAGAGATCACTAGGCTAGAGAACATTCATACTCGAATCATTGCTGCATGTAGCGCCCGTGGTCCTACTTCTTCAGCTAGTGAAGAGGATTGTTGGTCCCGATAAGGTGGTGAAAAGTCTAGAGGGGGGGGGTGAATAGATTTTCTAACAATTAAAAACTTTATAACACTTTAACAACAGAGATTTCAAGTGAATAAATTCAACTTGAAATGTGCAGCGGAATATCATACGGTAAAGTGCTATAAAATAAAACTGCGTAAAACTGAAGAGATACTTGACATGCAATACGTTGGAATGACTTAAAATAGCTCAAAGAATATGTATGCAAAGTTTGAGCAACATGCAAACGTGGGAACACACAAACCCAGATGATATGATCAACACAGTATGTAAAGGGTTAATGAGTTAAACATGCAAGAATATAAAGTGCAGTAAAGTAAAGAAAGGCAAAGATTTATAGTGGTTCGGAGATGGTGTAATTCTCCTACTCCACTTCTTTCTTTAACTCCAAGGAAGGTTTCCACTATCTTCAATCACCCAGATACAATAGTGAAACTCCAAGTGCTACACAAGCACTTCCCGAGTGTTACGCACAAAGCTACACTCAACCACGAGCTCTTCGCACCCAGCTAAGCTCCCAAGTGCTTCGCACACAGCTACGCTCCCGAACGCTACGCACAAAGCTACGTTCCCGAACACTACGCACAAAGCTACGTTCCAACTAAGTGTTTCGCACAAAGCTACACTTAGTTCACCCGAGTGTTACGCACCCAGCTAAACTCCTTTCTACTCTCAGTAGAGATACAACTGTTGAAAGAAATAAAGATTTCTTTTCTAAGACTTGAATTCCTCTTGTGTATAGCTCAATATCTCAGCACTTTGTATTTTTATCGCATTCACCGCTCAGTAGCACCACTTGTAGCTTTTTTCACGTTTTAGTTCGTAGTGTTGTGTATTCTCCGTTACCTCTGTGCTCGTCTTCAAGTCTTCTTGGGCTTTTAATAATTCAAGGAATTATTTGCCCGTTATGAACATTCAAATTTTGAACGTTCACTTGATCTGATTGGTCATTCCAATCTGATCTTGATGGCTATACCTCCTCATTTAATGACCATACCGTTGATCTGATAACTTGTCAATTTGATCTGATAAGAATGCCATTTTGATCTGCACATTTAATGCCGCTGGTAATTTTTGAAAAATTACCTCTGCAAATTGCTCACCAAAGTCTTCTATTTCGGCTTGTTTGATCTTTGAAACTTGTAGCCTCCAATTTCAGACTTGTTGTCTTGACAGCCTGATATTGTGGACTTTGTATCCTTCAGAGCTTGATATTTTTGACTTTGTTGATTGTATTCTTGATTTGATCTTTGGCAAGTTGATCTTTCAAAATGTTTACCGGGTGGCTCTTGCTTGAGTATGAACAATAATCTTCAGAAAATCACCACCTTCAGATTTCCTTTGGTTCATGGCATCACGTACTGGACATTCAACATTTTTATGAAGCATGCAAAAATGGTTAAGTATAAGTTGCACCATAAGTTACTCCATAAGATGCTCCATAGTGCTCCAAACTAGCTTTCACGCGTGTAGGAAAAATATATAAATCACGCGCATAGGTCTTGGACAAGGTTGCTCCATTTGACCTTTGACCTTGACTTGCTCTATGTTGACTTTGACTAGCTCCAAAGCTTGCTCCATTGACCAATACTAGGTCCAAAAAGCCTTGGCCGTATGACTAGCTCCAAGCTTTCTCCTTAGGCTTTATAAAAATGTAGCAAGTAGGATTTGAACACTGGACCAGTAGGTAATATGCTCAAATTTCTAACCATTGTTCCATTTTAACTCATTCAATAATATTGATCAAGAAAATATATTTGATCCTTCTTTGCATTGTGTAGCGTATGGTGTAGAGATAGTGGATCTTGAACTTCCTTCCGCCCTTGACTTTGACTAGCTCCATAGAGCTTGACTTCCTCTATAGGTTACTCCATTGACCTAAAAGTTGACTTCCTCTTGGAGTTGGATCGTGCCACGACTTGCTCCACTCCATAGACTTCAAGACCAAAATGTTCTTAATAGGATTTGAACTCATGCCTTCTAGCAATAATAATTTGGCTTTGTCCATTGGATCATATACACTTATGTGTATAGTGGAAGCAAATGACTTACAAGACTCATGATAAAATGAACTCTATAAAACAATAATTCGAATCAATCTATTGTCATGACTTGTCTTCCGGGTCAAATCTCTACACTCTAAAAATAAAATAGGGGATTTCTAAGATTACAAAATGGCTCAATGATAAGACTCCGAGATACCCTTATTTCAGGCACATTTTAGGGTGTTTTATCGCGTCTATAGCATCCTTACTTGGTAAATTATGCGCGTAAATGCTTGAAAATCACTAACTGATGCGCAGAAGCTATTTTTAGCTTAAAAGAAGTAAAACAGGAGCCCTGGGAGCAATTAGGACCAAAAGTTGAGCTTAAAGAGCAAACCAGGCAAGAGCGGAGCCCCGAAGGACCAAACTGGAAGGCCACACGCGTGTGAGCAGGCGTGAAAACTTTCCAGAAGCTTCCCACGCACGCTCACACGCGTGTGAGAGGCGTGGAGATGGTGATGCGCGAATTTCAGCTAGGGTTGTCATTTCGGAGACTATTTAAACCCCTTTGATGAATTTTCAGAGGGGGGTTCCCAGAAAATTAGTTTTCCTTTTCTTAGTTTTTCCTTTGGAGAACTTTCTCCATTTTTCTTAGTTTTTAGTTTAGATCAATCTCCATTGTAGAAGACAACAAGCTTGGATTGAAGATCTTCTTCTCTCTAGGTGATCTCTATTTCATTTCTATAATTTTAGTTATCTTGTTCTTGGATTAAATTAGCTCTTGCTTGCATTTCATATTATGCGTAGCTAGTTTAGTCTAGGGATTTGGATTGTGTGATTGAATATTGCTTTTGTGATGATCTTATTTCTATATTTTGGATCTATGAGTTTGTGTTTATGGATTATCTATTCTTGTCTTTTGATTGTTGTTTTGATGAGATCTTGTTTGGATTTGGCCAATCTAGATGAGAGATTGAGCTCTTGACTCTTTCATGTCTTTGATTAGAGTTAGGATTTGAAGCTTGACACAATCAAAGTTCCTATGGACTTCTTAAGAATAGTAGGATAGTGTGTAGCTTAAGTGTTTGATAAAATTCCTCTTAGAACTTTGGATACTTGAAGGCACTCCTAAGTCAAAGAAGCCTTAGTACACAAAGGTGGAAAAGGACTAAGACAACACACTCTTGAATAGACAATATCTTAGCAATCCTAATCCATGACCTTAGACACTCACCATGCAATATTCATGAACACTATCCAATCCCTACCCCTTTTACATATTCACAAAATCACTTTTATTTTACTACTTTCTCTTGCACTCAAACCAACCAATGAACTACTCTCACTCACAAATCCACCCTTCACCACACTCGAATCCAATGCATAATTCAATCAAGTAAACCCCCGAACGTTTGACACACCTCCACGTCCCTCGTTCGAGACCGACACTCGGGGAGTCACAGACTTTCCGTTTTATCATAAACATCTTTTGACATCTCAACCCTACTCACAAAACTGAACAACGTCAAAATGGCGCCGTTGCCGGGGAGGGCAATAGGTTGTCATATGTTTTTGTTTACTTTGATTGCATGAATGTTAGATTTGAGAAATGTTAATCCATTTCATTTAATTTTGTTTTGTTTTTACTTGTTTTTGCTACTAACCCAATTGACTACTTCTAGTCAATTGTGGAAAGTTTCGTTTCATTGATAATTTTACTAGGTGAATGCACACGCGAGCAAAAGGAAATCAAGGTTTACTACCCTACATTCCCGAAATTAATAAAGCAACTAGAAGGAAAAATACCCAAGGATCACTAATGGCTTCATCAAGCGCAATAAGAAATTCACAAGGAAGAGGCACAACAATACCAAATCCACCCCAGTTCCAATTAATCCACAAGTACCGATTAACCATGAAGAACCAATCATTGAAGAACCACAAGCTAACAGAGCAAATAACCAAGAGAACAATCGTGAAGAGGAATATTATGGAAATGAGTCAATTCCTTTTTTGGTCATAGACTTATAGTGGCAAAGACAATTTTAGTCCTCCATAAAAAATTTTGACAATTTATGGACACAGTTGTTGTGACGAGGACAATTTTGGTCCTCCATCTATTATCTCGTTAGTTGGTCGTTTAAGAAGGGGTAATTGTGTCATTTCTGGTGCTCCAATCGTAAGGAGTCTCGTTCGCTAGGGCTCTGGGAGTCAGTTCTGGTGCTCGGAGAAACGAGAAAGGGAAAGGCAAGGAAGTGGAGACTTAAGAGAGAGTGGAGCCAAAGGCACCTGCTGCCCACTGCCCAGAATGAAATTAATTAGTCAAATGATGTTCTTCACCGTTTGCAAATCCAAGCCAAATACGAAACACCAAATAAAGCAAATGCACGGAGGAGATAGGGGGCAGAGATGGGAATTGGGGCTATCGTGATTAGGCGGCGGGGGTGGAGGGATTGGTACTCAAGAGCCTTGGGCAGCGTCTCCTCCGGCTCACGACGGTGAAAATTGCAGTGGCATCACAGGAGGCGCATTTAAGCAAGGTGGGGTTGGCCGACGGCGTTTCTCGATCAACGACACGATGGGTTGGATTTGTTGCTTCCTCACCTCTAAAACCCAGTTTCTCTGTTTCGAGAAAAGCGGGCTGAGAATTGGGAGAAAATCATCAACTCTAGGATCGAGAACAATCAAAGACAACCTTCATCATTTGATCGACGGAATCTATGGTTTCCTCGTCCATCTCGACGCCGAAACACATGGCAAGCAGAATGCAAAAAATCGCGAACCGGGCGTTTCTCAACACCCAAACCACGTCGTCGTTGGCCTTGGCCTCGCTCCCAATCCTTTCAATCAGTCTATCCATGGCGGCGCTTCTACCCCGCGTTTACTGAGAACTTGTTGCTACTGAAAATGGTTTGGGTCGCAAAAATTTGGCCTTTCACGATGAGAGCCTCGTGGGCTAAATCTGCACTGGTGATTATAACCACCATACTGTTCTTGTTCCCATTCTAAGAGTGAAAATGGGGTCATATTTCGGCTTCAAATCTCTCACGTACTGCAAAAACATCTTTCCAGATTGAGCCACCTGGAACAGGTTTCCGACCACCGGCCAGCCCTGCGGTCCGGGAGTCAAGTTGGGCTTTTTCTTGGACTTTGATTTTCTGGAAAGCAAGAAGATGAAGCCGGAAAGCAAGAAAGCCAAGGAGGTGAAAATGAGATGGTAGTAAGGGGAAAGAAAAGACGACATTGCAGAGACTGAATCCATCATTTTTGTTTTGATTCAAGAAAATTAGATTTGTTTTTATTCAAGAAAATTAGATTGAATTTTGTTGACAGAAATGCCCCTAATTTAAACGGCGAACTAACGAGATAATAGACGGCGGACCAAAATTGTCCTCGTCACAATAACTGTGTCCATAAATTGTCAAAATTTTTTATGGAGGACTAAAATTGTCTTTGCCACTATAAGTCTAGGACCAAAAAAGGAATTGACTCTTATGGAAATCCTCAAGAACCACAAAGATCAATTGCAGATTACATGACTCCGGATTTTAACATGCACAACTCGATCTATGTACCTCCAATAGAGAATGTCAACTTTCACGTGCATCCAACTATTCTCACACTGGTTCAGAACAGTCAATATTCGGGATTACCATCTGAAGATCCCAACGCACACATCACAAGGTTTATACGAGCATGTGGGATGTACAGACAAGAAGGCGTTAGCGAGGAAATAGTTCGACTCAAATTATTCCCATTTTCAGTTATAGGAGAAGCAGCACGATGGTTGGAAAGCCAAGACGACAATCATTTCAGAACGTGGCAACAGTTGCATCGTGAATTCATGAACGAGTTCTTTCCCATTACAAAAACTATGAGGATTAGAAGGCTGATACAAGAATTCAAACAAGGAAGACTTGAAAGTTTGTGAGAGGCTTGGAGAAAATTCAAAGTTCTTAAAAGGCAATGCCCACAAGATCTGATGCATCCATGGGACATGATTAGCTCATTCTATGGAGGGTTGACAGACGAAGGAAAAATGTCGCTTGACTCATCCTCCAGCGGTGCCTTTGTCTCCCTAGCTTTGCAAGAAGCTGAGGAACTAATCGAGAGAATATCTAAAAACACATCCTGTTGGTATGAACGAAGAGGAGATCATGGAGGAATTTATGAAGTTGATAATCGAGTGGCGAGTGAGGCCAAAATCGAAGCAATGAATCATGAAATCAAAAAGCTACAGGCTATGGTAGAAAAAATGGAAGGAAAGCCCAAGCCTTGCATGGCATTGGCACTTTATTGTAATATCTATGAAGGACCTCATGACACTAATATTTGCACTTCTACGTCTGCATCTGAGCAAGTTGAGGCGGTAGATTATCAAAGGAACTCCAACTTCAATGCTTATGGACAAAACCAAAGATCAAACAACAATTAGAAACAGGGAGAGGGTTGGAACAATAGCAACAATGATGGATATCAAGCGCAAAGACAATACAACTATGGAAACAAGCCTGCATATGGACAGAATGACAAGAACAGACTGATGTACAATCAAAACCAAGAAAATGGAAATCAAATGACCCAGTTCAGGCCACAATACGACTCTCAACTTGATTTTACTCAACAAAGGAGGGATGACATCCGTGAAGTATATGAAAGACTTACAAGGACGATCATGGAACTGAAAAATGATCGGGCAAATCTGAAACAAGAGATTACTCAAGAGATTAGACAAGAAATTTCTAGTCTTCGACAAGAATCTAAGGCCACACTTAAGACAATTGAGAATCAAATTTCTCAAATGTTTAAGATGATGTCAGATCGCCACTACGGACAACTCCCGAGTAATACTGAAAACAATCCGAAAAAGAGAGTCAACGCCATTGATGCCAAAGAAGAAACGCATGTGAAATGTGATCCAGTGGATGCTATCTGTGGAACATGTCAATGTAAGGTAGATGACCAAAGAAACAAGACTACCTCTTGTAGTCCCAATCTCGAATTGAAGAATGCGAGCGGTTTATGCACCATATCAATGAAGGAACACAAAGAAAAAACCACTTTGGAAGAATGCCCGAAACAAAAAGAGCTATCACGAGACAACATCAAAAGTTCAAAGGAGAAGGAAACGGCTCGAGAAGGTACAATTAATGCTTTTATCCGAAAATTTTTCAATAACAAAGAATGTCGTGAGTTGTTTGAGAATGACATCTGTGATAATTTTACTTGTTTAAGCCAAGAATCTTCGGCTTGCTTGACTGAGGGAAACCCCAGAAAGAAGGGTGACCCTGGAGCTTTGTTGATTCCTTGTTCTATACAGAACATGGAACCTAGAAAAGCTCTTGCTGATCTTGGTGCTTCTATTAATGTCATGTCTTCAAATCTCTTTCAGAAATTGAACTTACCATGCTTGAAACCGACGAGGCTGACTCTACGTTTAGCTGACGGAACCACACGGTATCCTGAAGGCTTAGCGGAAGATGTTTTAGTAAGAATAGGAAAATTTCTTGTGCCTGTCGATTTTATTGTTTGTAAAATGGGTGATGATAATCCCCATGAATCCTTAATTCTTGGAAGACTATTTCTGGCTACCTGTCGTGCACGAATAGATGTTAGTTCAGGTGAAATTATCCTAAGATTCGATGGACAAGCCACAAATGATGGAAAAGAAAGTGCGAAAAAAGAACCTGATGAGGATGAAAGGGCAAAGGTCAAAGTCAAGATGAAACCAAAACCAAAGTGGAAAAATGATAAGCTTACATGGAAGAACACGTGGGTACCAAAATGCTTCTTACCCACCACCAAGGAATATGGCTTAATTCAAACCAAGGTATAATGCGTCTAGCCAATGACGTAAACCGTGGCGCTTCTTGGGAGGCAACCCAAGGTTTTAATAAAATGTTTTTACATTATTTCTATGCTTTCGTTTTTAATGTTTTTGTTCTAATAAATTGCTACAATCATTTTGGAACCATGTTTTGAGGACTAACTTGTAGGAGTCGGGATTGAAAATTGCTTTGGAAAAGCTAAGTTTGGACATAGGTATGAAGGAAAAAGCCAAAAATCGGGAGATAATAATGCAGAGGACCTACACGAGGCTCACACGTGTGTAGCCGTGCGTGGGAACGAGGCAGTAGCCTCCCACGCACGCTCACACGCGTGTAGCCATGCGTGGGAGCAAGACAGAGAGCTCCCACGCACGGTCACACGAGTGTGACCGGTGTGGAAGCCCCCCTACGGATTTAAAACCCTTGTTCGGCCGCTCCACGCTATTTTGCCCCAAAACACCATTTTTCTCTTCTCTTCTCCACGCAAGGAAGAACCAAACTCAAGGTTTGAACATATCTCTTACTTTTTACCTTCAAAGAAGATCAAATACATCAACATCAAAGTAATTTCTCATCTTTTTAACTCTTTATCCTTGAATATTCATGAGTTTGGAAGAGCTTGAATGAGAAATTTCTTTTACTTTGCCTTGCATGATTTTGAATATTTTGAAAGTTTAAATTGGTTTATAATGCTTCATAGAACTATCGTTTGATGTTTTCTTTCATTATTGATGGTTACATTGATGGATTGTTATATATTTTTGAACTTCAAGTGTGAACACCATTGATGAACAAATGAGTTTGTTAGATTTCTTGTTGAAATTATTAAATTGATGCTTGAATTGATGAATAAACTTGTTATAGAACTATTATATGCCATCAATTTGATTTTTCACATGCTACATTGCCCAAATTGAATTTTCAATTTCAAACCCTAATTTTGAATTTGGGGAAGAAGATGAAGTTGACTTTTTGAAATTCTTGACTTTTATAATTGACTTCTTATTTGACTATCAAATCGATATATCTTATGATGATTTTATGCATGTGTGTGATAATGGAATCATATTGTTGATATTCTTATGCTAGAATTGTCCAAAATATAGGGGAAACTATGGCGAAATTTTCGAAAATTCTTAGCCCTATATGTTTGAAATCCATTATCTTGACAAGGAATTTTACACAATTATAATGGTGACTTATTTAAAACCAATTACCATGAATGTTAATTTCTATAATTTGTAGGATGGGACGCTCGAAGGAAATTGCGAAGAAAGCAAAGCATGACGTAGGAGAATCGAGTCGATCGAGGACGCGGCAACAAGCTACAGCTCCGCAAGAGCCGGGGTGAAGGTCACTACGACACTTGACACCCGTCCAACTCGCAACAGTGGATAACTATAAAGGAAAACAACTTTCTGTTGGCCGTCACTTCGAAGATAATGTTTTAAGAGAATTTGGTTGTTTGAACGAAGTAAATAGGCTTCTTAGGCACCCACAGCTCCGCTATCTGTTTGAGTGGAGAAGGACCCACCTATGCGCCTGTCACTTATGAATTCTTGGCGACCTTGGAAATTAGAAGGGAAGTAAACAATGCAAGAGAGTCTATTTCATTCACTCTTTTCGGTAACCACTACAGGATGTCTGTCAACACTTTGGGTGTTACACTCGGTTTTCATGATGCAGTGAGCGTGTCCATGCCATATTTCAGAGATTTCAAGGAAGATTTTGATTCGGATGAAGTTGCTAGACGATATTGGAGAAGCATCACAAACAATGCCCCATACAACTCTTCAAACTGGAAGGCAAAACTCATCACCCGCAATGCTCTGAAGGCTATGAGATTAGCCTTTGCTATAAATCTCTCAGGCAGAACCACAAACCGCAACAAGGTATACAAGCAGGATCTATTCTACATGTGGTGCATGGAGAATGATGTCAGCATCAACATGGGCATTCAAGCTAGAAAGTGGCTCCAGACCCAGCAAAAGCCTAAGGTTCAAACTGTGTTTATTGGACCTTTTGTTACTAAACTGTGCATCGGGTTGGGCCTACTGAACCGGTTGATGAGGGAAAGATCTGAGGGTTGTACAATTTCTTTCTCCGTGGGTGAGTTCTTTGCCGTTGAACTAAAGCTTGGAGGTGATGATGCACCTGATCTAGAGGCTTCTGATGAGGATGATGATGAGGACGAGGAAGAGAATGAGGAGGAGAATGCTGCACAGGAGCAAGGCCCTACTCCAATGGATTGGGACATAACTCAGAATTTTCATAGGCAGCTCCATGAGGAACAAATGAACTATTGGCGTGAGCAGCATACATGGCAAGAAGGCCACTTCACATCCATCTCCGCGAGACAGGATGTCCACACCGAAGACCTCAACCGCATGAGACGGGCGGTGGAGGAAAATGATAGGAGAATTGCCGCTCTTGAAGCTAGATTCGATAGGCAATTCCATCCCTTCGATGATGAGTGATGCCTTCCTTCGATTTTTCTCGGTCCTGACCCATTGACACTTGCTACTGAGTTCCTTGACTTTGGTTACTATGGTTGCTAGCACCATCTGAACATTAGGATCCCTATGCGCGGGGTTCCGACTTTTATTTCCTTTATTTCTTTACTTTGCTTTACTTATCTTTATCGCTTTATGTTATTTAATTTCGAACTGCTTTACTTTTCCGCATTTCTATTTGAATAATTCTACTTATTTATATGCTTTATTATCTAAGTTTTTGATTTGCTTTTATATTTCTATCAGCTTATAATAATTAAATAGTACTCCGAAAACCCTTTTTGTATGTTATGTCTCCATTTCTTATAGAGCATCTATAACGGGAGCAGGCCTATGTTGGAAGCTAAAGTGTGGAAAGAGGGATGCATACTTGGTTTATCCTCTTGTCCCTTTTCTAATTTTAAGCCCGTTTTGATCTTTAAAGTGTGGAAATATTTTCTTTATAGCTTTGTGTATGAGTATACTAGAGTTTACCATGATTGATAGGATCGTTTGATGCATACCCTTTATCCTAGAGCAATTTCCAAAGTGTGGAAAGGGATCTTTATTTGTCTACCCTTAGAATCCCTATTCCGTTCCTTTACCCTGTACGTATGGAGACATCGAGGACGATGTTTACTTTAAAGTGTGGAAAGGACACACTTTGTGCTTTACATGCTTACATGCTTAGTATTAGAAGTTGAAGCTCTTGGGAATGATAAGCGGGTGCATTTGCAGTTTTGAAAAGAGAGTTATTATTTGTGTTATCTAGGGAGAATTTTGACTGGATGCCTAAAAATTTTTACTCTCGAAATATCTTTGAGGAAGTTACTTTTTGCACCCATGAGAGTGTTTAGAGCCAAATAAGTTTATATTCTTGCCTGCTTGCATGATGTTCACCTCTTATTTACGTAGGACCTTAGTCAAGGATCTATCGAAGTGGGAGTGTGCACTCTTTAATCTTAGAAAGATAAAACTAGCAAGGCCCGGAATTGAACTAACCTTGGTAGGGCATGGGGCAAAAGGTGAGCCTAATGGTGAGCATAATGAGAAAACAAAACCCTTGATCATAAATAGAAAAAGGCATGAGGGGTTGACACGAGGAGAAGTCGAAAAGGCAAAAGGCCAATCACCAAAGAGTTTAAAAATTGAGGGAAGCCAATTCGTTGGGTTGTGTCCAAACCATAGTTTTCGGTAAGCAAAAAGCTTTATCTGGAGTCGGTTGTTCACATAAAAAGATCCCAAGAATTGAGAAAATAAGAGCTGAAGTGAGCCACTTCGCTAGGATTCGAGTAACCCATTGCACTGACCTTCGAAAAAGCATGGATCTCCATGTGAAGTCGGGTGGCTTGATGACGTTATCCTAGGAAGTGAGAAGAAAGAGGGACCGCGCTAAGCCAAAAAGCGGTGAGTGGTCCATGCCCTTACCCTCATTTACATTTATGTTGGGCTTTGGCGTATAAGGATGGAAAGTTGATTAGCTAGTGCACATCGTTCCCACTAGTAGGATCGACTAGAGGCCCTATTTAAATAAGAAGGTGAACCAAAACTTTGGAAATACATGCTTGCGTATGGTGCGAGAAGTGTGATCCCTTGTTTTATTTGTTTTATCTACGAAATGTTTTTATTTCCCGAAAATATTTCTTGAGTTGCTGACATCTAACCAAAATCCTTTGTAGATAACACAAATGATTTCCCCCGTTTCAACAGTCTTAGACACCCATTATTTTGACTTGCCAAAAGCTTTGTTTTGCATGAGAGAGTATCTCGGAGACTTATAAGCTTAGAAAGTGAAATATCTTGCTTGAGGACAAGCAAGAAACAAAGTGTGGAAAATTTGATAAGACTCCGAGATACCCTTATTTCAGGCACATTTTAAGGTGTTTTATCGCGTCTATATCATCCTTACTTGGTAAATTATGCGCGTAAATGCTTGAAAATCACTAACTGATGCGCAGAAGCTATTTTTAGCTTAAAAGAAGTAAAACAGGAGCCCCGGGAGCAATTAGGACCAAAAGTTGAGCTTAAAGAGCAAACCAGGCAAGAGCGGAGCCCCGAAGGACCAAACTGGAAGGCCACACGCGTGTGAGCAGGCGTGAAAACTTTCCAGAAGCTTCCCACGCACGCTTACACGAGTGTGAGAGGCGTGGAGATGGTGATGCGCGAATTTCAGCTAGGGTTGTCATTTCGGAGACTATTTAAACCCCTTTGATGAATTTTCAGAGGGGGGTTCCCAGAAAATTAGTTTTCCTTTTCTTAGTTTTTCCTTTGGAGAACTTTCTCCATTTTTCTTAGTTTTTAGTTTAGATCAATCTCCATTGTAGAAGACAACAAGCTTGGATTGAAGATCTTCTTCTCTCTAGGTGATCTCTATTTCATTTCTATAATTTTAGCTATCTTGTTCTTGGATTAAATTAGCTCTTGCTTGCATTTCATATTATGAGTAGCTAGTTTAGTCTAGGGATTTGGATTGTGTGATTGAATATTGCTTTTGTGATGATCTTATTTCTATATTTTGGATCTATGAGTTTGTGTTTATGGATTATCTATTCTTGTCTTTTGATTGTTGTTTTGATGAGATCTTGTTTGGATTTGGCCAATCTAGATGAGAGATTGAGCTCTTGACTCTTTCATGTCTTTGATTAGAGTTAGGATTTGAAGCTTGACACAATCAAAGTTCCTATGGACTTCTTAAGAATAGTAGGATAGTGTGTAGCTTAAGTGTTTGATAAAATTCCTCTTAGAACTTTGGATACTTGAAGGCACTCCTAAGTCAAAGAAGCCTTAGTACACAAAGGTGGAAAAGGACTCAGACAACACACTCTTGAATAGACAATATCTTAGCAATCCTAATCCATGACCTTAGACACTCACCATGCAATATTCATGAACACTATCCAATCCCTACCCCTTTTACATATTCACAAAATCACTTTTATTTTACTACTTTCTCTTGCACTCAAACCAACCAATGAACTACTCTCACTCACAAATCCACCCTTCACCACACTCGAATCCAATGCATAATTCAATCAAGTAAACCCCCGAACGTTTGACACACCTCCACGTCCCTCGTTCGAGACCGACACTCGGGGAGTCACAGACTTTCCGTTTTATCATAAACATCTTTTGACATCTCAACCCTACTCACAAAATTGAACAATGTCACTCATCAAAACTATTACAATTTTATTCCTAACAATTTCCCCCTTTTTGATGATGCCAAATCCTATACTCAATCATATTTGGCTCAGTCTAGAAATCAACTCATTTTATTTTTCAATTTTATTGCGACTAGCCATTACGATGAGTTTTCATAGATTTTTGACCTACGGCTTTATTAATTTTGACTTGTACGAAAATTATGTATTGTTGGGTTAATTCACTTGGTATTTTTAATTTTTCTACCAACATGCATACTACAAAGAATTAAAGTCAAATTAAAAGCCATAACACACAAAACTAACAAAGATAAATATTTTATAGCATAAAGGACCAGAAATTCGAACCATTACAGTAATTCGAATTATGTCACAACATATCAAATTATCACCATCATTTGTCATGAACTTGAAATCAAAATAAGCTAGGAACAAATTTAAATACCCAACATGCTATTAATTCTTTTCCTTAGCTTACCGAAATCATTCTTGTCCTCCAAGTGGTAGAATTGTTGAAATACTCTACCAACTCTGTAACACTCCGCAGCTTCGCGTAAATCATTCGCGGGAAAGACTTTTCGCAAATACCATCTTGCACATTCCCTAGGATTTCTCCCATCCTGATCAATAACACCATCATGCGTGACTCCAAAGTGATCAGCAAATAAATCTACCATTCGGTCTTCACGCTCTTGATTGGTCATCGCGGGTGCATTTGGTTGACTTGCTTGCCTCGGGGCTGTAAAGGTAGAAAATACATTTTCGGAGGGGTTAGAAAAAGTTTTAAAAGTTGATTTCACTCCTTCCTCCTGTGTAGGTTCCCCCTGTGTTGGTGCGGTCGAACTGGAACCTCCAACTTGGCCAAATTGATTGACCCTTCTTCCCCCTGTTTTGGCAGCATCTAAAATCCTTGGAAAATAATGTGCATCCCCTTTTTGTTGTACTCTTATTTCACGGACTAGGGAGAGGCATTCTTCTTGTTTTCCCTTGAGATCTTTGAGATCTTTGGCCATATCATGCAATAATTTTATTTTATTTTTGTTAAAGCTACTTTAATAATTTTTCGAATTCTTCTTTACTTTTCTCGTAGCTTTCTTGATTTTTGCATGGCCAGTTAAATATTTTCAGATATATGTAACCATCCGAATAGTTGTTCCTTTTATAGATAATATAGGCATATGGTAAAGGAAAATTTGGAACATAGACCATAAGCCTTATTTAGATCAGTACATAAAAGGATTTTCACTAGTCCTTCTACTTCTTCTTCTTCATGGTGGTCGGGCTAGCTGCGGTCTTGGTACGAGATGCAGAGACACGACTGGCAATGGAGGTTTCTTCAAAATCTGAGCTTGTGTAGTGTGTAGCTCCGGATGTTTGCGGTGGGGATTCTGAAGGCCCACTACCCTTCAGAAGATATAGGACATAGTCCCTGTCTGGATCACCAGTCTTCTGCACTCCTTCGGCTGGCTCAACTGACTGCACGGGCTGCTCTTCTTCCACTACAATCGGGTCGGTGGAGGTGTCACCGATCTCATGTCCGCCATTGGCAATGCGTCTTGCTCTCAACATTTCCATTCGTGCAAGTTCAGAAATTCTCCTAGACGTGCGCCTTACGGTTTTCTCGGCCTGTCTCTTGGGCTTCATGGTTACCTGCAAAAATAAACAAAACCAAGTCTCTTGTACGAGTAGAATGTGTGAGGGGTTCCCATCTTATAGAAGGGTTTGAATGCCTTGGAAATTGAAACTGCTAAAAAGTAGACATTGAATGTCACTTTGGCGGTTTCCAAGGTTCCAAGAATTCAATGCTTTTTGCTCCTCAAAAGCCGTTTCTCTTGCATGGTCAAAAGTAGAAAAGTCTTTTCATCTGCATGTAATATGGTTAGTACTACAAATAGGTTAAGTACACGTGTAGAACAAGATAGATCATGAAAAGGATTTCTAAACAATTCTAAAGATGAGAAGCAGTAAAGAAAATTACTTCTATTACATCACACGTGAGGGGTGACTCACAATGGTAAAAACACAAGCAGGTGAAAATTAAAAGCACATATGCTAAGCAGTTAACACGTAAAACACACATGTAAACAAGTAGAAAATATAGCTCAGCTAAGAAAACACATAATCACGCCACATAGAATGTAAAATAAATACTTGGCATAAAATAAAATACTTAGCTGATTTCAATCATCCCCATTTCGTGCCTTAAGGTTGCGAAGCGAGATTCACACAACGGCTTTGTGAGAATATCTGCAATTTGATTTTCCGTAGGGATATAATCGATCCATAAATCCTTCTTTTCGACGTGGTCGCGGATAAAATGATGTCGTACGTCGATGTGCTTCGTCCTTGAATGAAGTACAGGATTTTGTGAAATCGCAATCGCGCTAGTATTGTCGTAGAAGATACTAACGTCCTCGCAATTAATTCCAAGTGCTACACAAGCACTTCCCGAGTGTTACGCACAAAGCTACACTCAACCACAAGCTCTTCGCACTCAGCTAAGCTCCCAAGCGCTTCGCACACAGCTACGCTCCCGAACGCTACGCATAAAGCTACGTTCCCGAACGCTACGCACAAAGCTACACTTAGTTCACCCGAGTGTTACGCACCCAGCTACACTTCTTTCTACTCTCAGTAGAGATACAACTGTTGAAAGAAATAAAGATTTCTTTTCTAAGACTTGAATTCCTCTCGTGTATAGCTCAATATCTCAGCACTTTGTATTTTTATCGCATTCATCGCTCAGTAGCACCACTTGTAGTTTTTTTCACGTTTTAGTTCGTAGTGCTGTGTATTCTCCATTACCTCTGTGCTCGTCTTCAAGTCTTCTTGGGCTTTTAATAATTCAAGGAATTATTTGCCCGTTATGAACATTCAAATTTTGAACGTTCACTTAGGTATGGCCATACCGTTGATCTGATAACTTGCCAATTTGATCTGATAAGATCTCTATTTTGATCTGCACATTTAATGCCGCTGGTAATTTTTTAAAAATTACCTCTGCAAATTGCTCACCAAAGTCTTCTATTTCGGCTTGATTGATCTTTGAAACTTGTAGCCTCCAATTTCAGACTTGTTGTCTTGACAGCTTGATATTGTGGACTTTGTATCCTTCAAAGCTTGATATTTTTGACTTTGTTGTATTCTTGATTTGATCTTGGGTAAGTTGATCTTTCAAAATGTTTACCGGGTGGCTCTTGCTTGAGTATGTACAATAATCTTCAGAAAATCACCACCTTTAGATTTCCTTTGGTTAATGGCGTCACGTACTGGACATTCAACATTTTTATGAAGCATGCAAAAATGATTAAGTATAAGTTGCACCATAAGTTACTCCATAAGATGCTCCATAGTGCTCCAAACTAGCTTTCACGCATGTAGGAAAAATGTATAAATCACGCGCATAGGTCTTGGACAAGGTTGCTCCATTTGACCTTGACTTGCTCCAAAGCTTGCTCCATTGACCAATACTAGGTCCATAAATCACGCGCATAGGTCTTGGACAAGGTTGCTCCATGTTGACTTAGGGCTTGCTCCATTGACCAATACTAGGTCCAAAAAGACTTTGCCGTATGACTAGCTCCAAGCTTTCTCCTTTGGCTTTGAAATGTAGCAAGTAGGATTCGAACATTGGACCAATAGGTAATATGCTCAAGTTTTTAACCATTGCTCCGTTTCAACTCATTCAATTATATTGATCAAGAAAATATATTTGATCCTTCTTTGCATTGTGTAGCGTATGGTGTAGAGATAGTGGATCTTGAACTTCCTTCCGCCCTTGACTTTGACTAGCTCCATAGAGCTTGACTTCCTCCATAGGTTACTCCATTGACCTAAAAGTTGACTTCCTCTTGGAGTTGGATCGTGCCACGACTTGCTCCACTCCATAGATTTCAAGACCAAAATGTTCTCAATAAGATTCAAACTCATGCCTTCTAGCAATGATAATTCGGCCTTGTCCATTAGATCATATACACTTATGTGTATAGTGGAAGCAAATGACTTACAAGACTAATGACAAAATGAACTCTATAAAACAATAATTCGAATCAATCTACTGTCATGACTTGTCTTCCGGGTCTAATCTCTACACTCTAAAAATAAAATAGGGATTTCTAAGATTGCAAAATGGCTCATCAAAACTATTACAATTTTATTCCTAACAAGGATGATGATTCTCCTGATTATTCGCCACGTTCGGGCACCCCGTCCGCAAGTTAGTCCATACCACGATGATGCTCACAACTTTCTTTTGTCACTTATTTGGCAAAAAAAAAAAAGGGGAGAATAACCTGAGGGGGAGAATAAACTAAGGGGGATTGTAAGTGTACATTCTGATGTTCACAACTTTCTTTTTGGATTTTGATGGAGTTTTTGTTTGAAGTACATTCTGTCATGTTGATGAATCTTTTGGTTTGAATAATTACAATTGGTTTGAATGGTTTGATGAATTACAGGTATGGATGGAGCACGGTCCAAACTTTCTTGGTAATTGTTAATTGATTCTAATTTATAGGTTTTTTGTCAAGCATATATGCTAAGTGCAATTTTTTTTCAAATAAAAGTTTTTTTAATAAAAGTATTGATCTTGTATTTCCCAAAGTATATCTGCATTAGTTTTTGCCAAATAAAGTGCCAAAGAGGGAGATTGTAAGTGTACATTTGTTACACATTAAAACTCTTTATGTTGGCAAATTTATTTGTCAAATAAATTAGAATTAATATATAGGTGATTTGTTTGGACCATCTCCTATCAAAGTTTTACTCTTAGTAAAGTGAACACAGCTCATGGTTGGTAGTCTTCGTATTCATATGATAAAGCTAAATATTAAGGAAATTATGTTGTGATTCGTGGTCAAGGTAAAGCTATATAATGAGAGATTTTTTTTTATGGTCTTTGGTTATGGAAAGCTAGCAGGTTAAAATTTGTGGAGGAAATTTGTCAGCATACACACGCATGTGAAGTCAGCTAACACTAAGGGAATATTTTATTTATTATGGTTGATGAGCATTGTGTATGTGTGGACAACATGCTTTAAGGGAAATGTTGTTGAGATGGGTTTAAGTATAAAAAGGGTTCAGACTTCCTTATTGCAGCATTGAATTGCGTTGCCTTTGTTATGAACAATTACGAAGAGCATATATATGGTGATTAAGCTTATTAATTCTACAAAGACAATCTGACTTCTTGTGTCGGTTGGCGAGAAGGAATACGTGAAGTGGTTGTCCAGCTACATCAACGTTTGAAGTTCAATTCAGCATGCATGTACCAATCCTAAGTAGATTGTTGTGAAGATTGTGATGTGTTGTAGTGTCTTGTAGCCTTGTGTACAACCGCTTGTGTAACCTTGGTGAACATCTAGTGGATTGGGCAGACGTGGGTTGCCCCACAGATGTAGGAGGCTTTGCTCCGAACTGCGTGATCAATTCCTGTGTACTTGGTTTTAATTTCTTTCTCTCTTCAGTTATTTTATTTCCTCGAAATGAATTAATTAATTAGTAAGATAATTGCTTGTTTAAAACTAAGTAGACATTTAGGATTGTTTCTTGCATTCAAGATTCACGGCCCTTTTTCAATTGGTATCAAAGCACGGAGACTTAATTTATTAGTCTATTCGATCTGGCTACTAAACCGTGTTTCTTGAACTCAAGAGTTCACCTGGTGTTTTTGTTTGCTTATCTCTATCTTGTGTGTTCGGTTTTATAGGGTGTTAAGTTTCTTAGGATGGATAGTTACAACCCTCCTCCCAAGTTAACAGGTGATAACTATGCCTACTGGAAAACACGTACCAGGACGCACATCAAAGCTCAAGGTGAACTTATTTGGAAATCCGTGCTAATTGGTTGGAAACATCCTACCAAAGCTGGCGAAACTGCGAAAGATCCCCAAGTTCTCAAACCCGAAATAGAATGGGATGCAGCTGAAATGACCTCTGCGGGATATAATGATAAAGCCCTTGATATTATTTTTTCACTAATGCATGAAAGTCAGTTTACTTTGGTAACAGGTTGTGATTCAGCTAAAGATGCCTGGGAAATTCTAGAAACTACCTACGAGGGCACAAATTCAGTCAAACAGTCAAAACTACAACTTGTGCAGAGTGACTTTGAAGATCTACCCATGGGTGATGATGAGAACATTGTGAGCTTCAATGAACGAGTTCAAGAAATCGCAAATCGTGCATCTGTACTTGGTGAACCGTTCGCTCAACCAAAACTAATCAAAAAGGTACTATGATTGCTCCCACCACGATTCAGGATAAAGGTAACTGCAATCCAAGAACATACAGGTTGGGAAGATCAAACCTTAGCTCAATTAATGGGTAATCTCAAAACTTATGAAATGGAAATTCTTACTGACCATTCAAAGAAGCAGAAAAGTGTGGCTTTTACAGTTGGCGAACAGGACTCCACCTCCGATCCAGATGAATCAGGTGATAATCCCGTGGTGTTTTTTACTAAACAGTTTAATAAGTTTTTGAAACAAGTAAAACAGAAGAATAATTCTCGGAGTGAAAAATTTCAAAACAACAAAGGGTCAAGTTCAAGTACATCAAAGAACTCGTCAAAGCCAAGCGGTTCCAACCGCAAAACATCTACTTCAAGATCATCTCAATCAAAAGAAAAACCAAATAGCAAGGGTATTCGATGTTACGAGTGCGAAGGATTTGGTCACGTTCAAGCTGAGTGCGCCACCTATCTAAGACGAAAAAAATCCATGTCAGTCTTGACCTGGAGTGACGATAAACCAGAACCTGAAGCCGATGAGTCCGAGCCAGAAGAGATCTCGGGTAACTTTGTAGCATTCACAGCCAGAACTGTTAGTGCTGAAGATGTGGCTGATTCAGAAGGTGGTGAATATAACTCAGCTGAAGACGTTGAGTTTCCTGATGTGTCGTATGAAACTGAGTATAAGAAACTGTATCCCAAGTGGGGAACCCTGCTTAAAGCCAACCGTTCCTTGTCTAGTGAAATAGGAATATTAGACAATGCACGTAAAGTATACAAGAATCAAGTAGCAAATAGAGACTTATTATCTCTTAAAATTGTTGTTGATCGAGAAGAGAAGCTGAAACAAGAAGTTAAGGAGCTAAAATAGGAACTGAGCACCCTCAAAAAGAAAATTCAAATGATGGATACTACCTCGACTCTTGACAAAATTCTTGACACCAGAAGGCAATCGTCTACCAATTTTGGACTCAGATTCACTAGTGGCAATAACAAAGGCAAAACCATCTTTGTCAAAGCTTTTAGAACCAATCAGGAAGACATTCCAGAGACAAGCTCGTCAAGACACTGTCATGGTAAAGTGTGGTATAATAGACGCATTCCAAAAGTTTATAACCCTATTTGTCATTACTGCAGGATCCGTGGCCACACCAGACCTGAGTGTTTTTACTTCTACAAAGATCAAAGGGCAGAAAAATATCTTCACAAACGTATTACCCTATTTACTAAGCAAGTCTGGGTAAAGAAGACTGACTATGTGTGTCATGTTTCATTCCACTCTAGAAGCACAGGTAGAGAAGAGAAATGGTATTTCGATAGTGGCTGCTCACACAAAGTATCTAAGTGACGTCAGAGAGAGTAAAGGTGAAGTTACTTTTAGTGATGGAGTAAAAGGAACTCATTTAACAATAATGGTTGAACCAAAAGTAACTCGAGCAGAACATTTAAAGGGCTAATTAATATGCTTTTATGTTGACAATAATATGTAAATGGTAATTAGATCATTATATTACGTAGCTACATTTAAAACTCATTATTAAAAATGTCAATGTATGACAATAGAACATTGTGACACACTTGACGCATTGAAAAGATGCTGAGACTACACCAATGCTGGAATCAATCTTGCAAATCTAGAAAATGAAGAAATTTCAAAAATAACCATCGTTGCAGCATTCATTGATCTTGTATGTAAAATACTTATTGTACATCCTTTAAATATATTAGAACTAATATATATTTACAATTCATTTCATTTTCTAGACTTAACTTGTTTGGATTAAAGACAAAATCAACATTAACATTGACAACAAAAATACTCAGTATTCAGACTACCATTTTACGTAGTTACCATGCATGGTATGTGTCTATAGTTTATTTAAATAAATTGTTAATTACGGTACAGAATAGGTTAACTGTAAACATATAATTTTTTTAATCAAAATACACAATACAAGATAGAACCTTAATCTATGGTATACCATTTAGACCCGCCATTCACTATCACTCAAAAATCCCATCCACAAGGATAAAATTTGGATGGAATTGCCATCCCTCTACTCAATCTTATATGAGCAAATATGTCCATCATCATTCAAGAGATTTTACAGTACAGTAGTGTTCATCTATGGCATCATCATTCCAATTGCACCTGCAGGTTGCTAAAAATGTCTACAAGAAGAAAATTGTGCAGTGAAGATCAAAGGGATTATGCCAATTCATCAGTATTTTGGCAGTGAGAGGAGGACGGCGGTAGAGGTGGCGGCGGAGGGATCGAGTAGGAGCAGCGTGGCGATGAACGACATGTTCTGGAGGCTGAGCTTGCCAGAGGGCTGTAACCGGGACTTCTACGGCTGCAACTTGGAAAACGATAGAGAGTTATCGGTGGGCGAGTGGTTGCGCTTTCCGGCGGCATTGGTGTTCGTCGCTGGAAAGGATTTCTTGAAAGAGAGGGGGGTTATGTACGCGGAGTTTCTGCGGCGAAAAGGGGTGAAGTGGGTGGAGGTGGTGGAGGCGGAGGAGGAAGGGCATGTCTTCCATGTTTTCCATCCGGATTCTTAGGCAACTCGTTTGCTTCATAAGCAAATGAGTGAGTTTATACACGGTGTTTAATTAGTCTTCACAAATCACAAGTTGCTCGTCAATGTTGTCAACTGAAAACATTGGTACCAATTGCATATCTTACACTTTATAATTTTACCAAAATAAAAGTGCATGAAATTCAACCACTGATATAAATATTCATTTTTAATATATTAAATGTGTAATTTTAGTGTACTATATGTTTATATTTTATTTTTTTGAGAAGAAAAACTTAATGCATTAAATCTGAAGAAAAACAATCAACAAGATATGAGGGTGGAGTATCAAACCACTTCTCCCAATCTGACACAGAAACGACTTCACGAGCATCAGTGTGGGCAGAACAATTCGCATATTACTTAACAAAACGAAATTCAACACCACTTATCATGGATGCAGATTCCTTAACACCATCAATAATAAAACCAAAAGTCGAATTAAAAGGCTTTGAACATAAAGAAAAATATGCCAACTGGGAGTCTATCTCAACATCAACATCCCAAACATGTTCCCTTCAACCAACTCAGGGCTTCGCAAGTACAAACAGCTTAAGCTTCTTTAACTGAAAAATTACCGATAATGCGCAAACGGCCGCCAGAAAACGGCCCTCATCATCTTGCAACACCCCTGGCCTCCTAAGCCCATGGCTTTATTCTTTGGATCAATGGAGGCATCTATATTCAACTTCAGCCTACCAACATTCGGCATCTTCCACTTCTCCACTTAATTTTACCCGGGTCCATGGCGTAACAACCGCACAACGACCTCCCCTGCATGGACAACGATGATCTGCGTCACGGCAAGTCCACAAACCTCATTCACCCTTTTTCTCAGTATTGATGTCCAAAAGGGTCGGACCTAGCCGGAGAAATTGCAACAGCGTTAGCGGCAACTTCCAACGTTGGTCGTAAAAATAGGCATGGTAGCTGTGTTGGTGTCGACAAGAAAGGGGTGAAGTATAGCATATTAGCCATTCTACCCTTTAATTTAATAGCCTTTGGACATATTTTGTAACAGATGATAAAATTGAGAGTGATTTTTTTAAGTCAGATAATCAAATTGTGGTAATTTTAAAATTAATGATTAAATTAAGCAATATTCAACAGTCAAGGATCAAAATAAGTATTAACTCTATATTTCTACTACCATGTGTGTGTATATATTGTTTAGTAATATAAAAACTACTCCGTACTATGTAAGATTTAATGTATTTTATTTCCTAAAATATTAATTGCCATATTAATTGCCAAATCAAGTGTTTTTGTTGCGACTGACCAATTAAACTCAAATTTTAAAATGTTTTAGATTATATATTTTTGAGTTATAAGTTTTATACTTTGAAAGAAGTTATATAGTGGAACTTGTAATTTTGTACTTTCGAAGTTAATAATATGGTCAACTGTCAAAGACCTTGTGGTCTAGTGGCACCCGGTGTCCCGGTTTACACTCTCACATGGATGATGGAAGTGGGTTCGAGCCTCAGTGGAGTCGAGTCTCAGCTTAGTGGAGGCAACTGTTGACTCTTTGTGCTTCAGTAGGTTGAGAAAGGGATGAAGTGGGACTCTTTGTGATACTACATTGTAACAGAGTCAGTAGAACTCAAAAATAATAATATTGTCAACTTGACTAAATATTATTTTTAATTTTTTATATTTAGAATTATAGAAAAACGATCAAATTTTATTTATCACACATGATCTTTATTTTTTGAGTGACTCTCCTGTGAGATGTCTCACGAATCCTTATTAGTAACAAATATTTTATTCTTTATTAATATTATATACATTTTCTTTAGGACCTGACTCATATCACCCACAACTTTTTACCTTATTGTTTTTAGGGTTAGCTAAATAGGCACGTGATTATATACAATATATATTATAATTATAATATCAATAAATCAATAAATATTTTTGACACAATCAATAATCACTCACATAAATTATTTTAAGAGTAGAGCAGTACACGATTCATCTAAAATTAATTTGTTTTGTGAAGATGAATGAGTAGGAGAGATGTAGAAGGAAGTCCAGCATTCACTTCCATGGAGACGCAGGTACGTGATCATGACTGGCCCCTTCTTTATGGACTTATTCAAAATCTGGAACCATTCGAGTTTAATGGAAAATATAATACGAACGCTGAGACGAGACGCTATTCTTTACTCGGTTTGGCGCCTTTATATATACTAGTTTTATACGCGCATTGCGCGAATGGGTTAATGCCAATGTTTATATTTTTATTTGAAAGTATATCAATGCAAGATTATATAGGAGAAGTTTGTACATGGGTAATTGAATGTCGAATCTTTTTATTTAAATATCTAACTCAAAGTATATGAGTCAAAGATAATATAGAAAATTCATTATAATTATTACTAAAATAAATGTTTGCAACCTTGTAAAATCGATAGTCTAAATATTTGGTCTAAAAATGATAGTCTAAATAAATACTACTTTTAATTTGAATTTTTCTAAGTGTTATTAATTTTCTTTTGAGTAACATTGTCATGTTTTCATCTTTACTATTTGTTCTCTTCCTTTTTGTTGGTAGTGTGTTATTTGCAATTCGGTTATTGTTGGTAGCATAGATGACAACGTCATGCAATGAGATTATGATATAGGAGCTATGGACTTTCCTTTAGGTGTTCTGCTTGGGGTTCATTTGGTTCAACCATTATTGTTGAATGAGTTATTGTGGATAAAAAAATCCCTAGTTTAAGAAAAAAGGATTAAATAAATTAATAAAAATTTAAAAATTTAAAATATTATGTATTCCAAAGATATTTAAAGGTAGTTTCTCGCTTCAATTTGCTGTGTAATGGGTTATTTGAGTACTTTCATTGTCAACAAATCCCCCAAGTAGTTAATAAGATAATGGACAATGTAATGAATATTAATTAATAAATTCGAATGTAAAGAATCTTTGCATTAGAGAAAATAAAGAAAATATAACTAATGAAATTATTTTCTCTTATTAATTTAATTTTTTGATAATGAATAATTTTTTCAAATAAAGGTATTGTAGACACATAATTCTAAATTAAAGAAATACATATTTATCATTTTTTGTTGTAGCTACTAATTTATTTAATTTAATAAGAATAAAATAGAGTGAGAAACTTAATTATGTCAAATTTGATTGAGATGAGTTTCGAACCTAAGACCTTTCTTATAAAAATTAATGGGTAAGTTAAAAGTTAACGGAATGTTAACGGAGAAGAGAAAATTTAACGGAAAACTTAACGGATAATCATAAAAGTAAGGTTAAATTAGGTAATCTCTATTAATAATATTAATCTGAATTATCTTAACCATCTATTTGATTAAATAATTATCTGAATCATCCATTTGATTAAATAATTTGACTGTCATTTTTCTACCCATTTTAGGCCTAACTCTCTTTGGCTCTTATTAGTATATAGTATATACTAGTTTTATACGCGCATTGCGCGAATGGGTTAATGCCCAATGTTTATATTTAAATAAATATTTGAAAGTATATCAATGCAAGATTATATAGGAGAAGTTTATACATGGGTAATTGAATGTCGAATTTTTTTATTTAAATATCTAACTCAAAGTATATGAATCCAAGATAATATAGAAAATTCATTATAATTATTACTAAAATAAATGTTTGCAACCTTGTAAAATCGATAGTCTAAATATTTGGTCTAAAAATGATAGTCTAAATAAATACTACTTTTAATTTGAATTTTTCTTAGTGTTCTTAATTCTCTTTTGAGTAACATTGTCATTGTCTTTATCTTTACTATTTGTTCTCTTCCTTTTTGTTGGTAGTGTGTTATTTGCAATTCGATTATTGTTGGTAGCATATATGACAACGTTATGCAATGAGATTATAATATAGGAGCTATAGACTTTCCTTTAGGTGTTCTGCTTGGGGTTTATTTGGTTCGACCATTATTGTTGAATGAGTTATTGTGGACAAAGAAATCCCTAGTTTAAGAAAAAGATTAAATAATTTAATAAAAATTTGAAAATTTAAAATATTATGTATTCCAAAGATATTAAAAGATAGTTTCTCGCTTCAATTTGCTGGGTAATGGGTTATTTGAGTACTTTCATTGTCAACAAATCCCCCAAGTAGTTAATATGATTGGTTTCAAACTATTCTTTTCTATTTTTTTCATGGTATTAAATAAATACATATGTATCATTTTTTTTTGTAACTACTAATTTATTTAATTCAACAAGAGTAAAATAGAGTGATTCCGCTTCAATTTGTTGGGTTATTATTTGAGTACTCTCTTTGTCAACCAATCCCCAAGTAGTTAATATAATTAGCTTCAAATTATTTTAAATTTTTTTTCATAGTATTAATAAAATACTTGGTAAATAAATATATAACATTATTTTGTACTATAACTTTGATATTTAATTACAAGATATTGTAAAAATAAGATAATTGACAATGTAATGAATATCAATTGATAAATTTGAATGTAAAGAATCTTTGCATGAGAGAAAATAAAGACAGTATAACTAATGAAATTATTTCTCTTATTTAATTTAATTTTTTGATAATGAATAATTTTTTCAAATAAAGGTATTGTAGACACATAATTCTAAATTAAAGAAATACATATGTATCATTTTTTGCTGTAGCTACTAATTTATTTAATTTAATAAGAATAAAATAGAGTGAGAAACTTAATTATGTCAAATTTAATTGAGATGAGGTTCGAACCTAAGACCTTTCTTATAGAAATTAATGGGTAAGTTAAAAGTTGACGGAATATTAACGGAGAAGAGAATATTTAACGGAAAACTTAACGGATAATCATAAAAGTAAGGTTAAATTAGGTAATCTCTATTAATAATATTAATCTGAATTATCTTAACCATCTATTTGATTAAATAATTCATCTGAACCATCCATTTGATTAAATAATTTGACCGCCATTTTTTCTACCCATTTTAGGCCTAACTCTCTTTGGCTCTTATTAGTATATAGACATACTTCAACCCCAAAGCTTTCAATTCAATCATATATATCTCAACGACAATTCCTTTATTCCACCATTTCTACTTCCATATATATAAATTAGTAAATTACTACAAAAATGACGATTGCTACTACCGAGCACGGCGGAACTGGAGGCTTCCGACAGCCAAGGAGTGGCGGCGCCACCACCAAACCGCGGCGGCGGCGGCTGCGTTTGATTCCGAAGAGGGGCCAAGTGGTGAGGAATGCAATGCGGACTCTGTTCTGTTTCCTTCCTCATCATACAGACCACAATAAACGATAGATGCCATCAATGACTCTCCGATCCGTGTAATGTATATATGTTTCCATAGGATGTGTTATAAGTTGTAACACTACAAGTAAAGATGTAAATTCTACATGTATACTGTTGACATGTTGTGAATAGTGATGGTCTAATATTATTCTGAATAAGGGTCAAATTGGCCACTGAACGTAACGCGAAAGTGCAATCAGGCCACTCGACCGAAAAAACGTGCAATTAAGTCACTAAACAGCGCAAATCCCTCCGAATTCACCTGCTAGCCGGTTTCCAGCCTTACCTTCCAGTTGATTGCTGACCTGGCTTATTAGTTGGCATTAGTAATTGTTTTTTGTTTATTTTCCTTAGTTTTTGTTGCTTCCAGCGTGTAAGAACACAAATCCAAATTCACGAATGAGTACAGACCTCCATTGTACACAGCCCTTGCCTCTCTCCCAAAGCCTAGCCGCCCTTTACTGTTCGGTGCTCACGCCTGATGGGGGAAGGAGTGCCGTTGCTACAGTCCGCCACCTTGCACCGTCGGGAAACAGGGGAATGTCGCTGCTTGGGGTTCCGTCACGGAGGGAGGGCGCCATACTGGTTCGAGAGGGAGAAGAGGAGACACTCTGCCGCCGACCTGCTATCGAGAGGACGTCGGAGAGCTGCTGCATCACCGCCACCGCACCCCGGTTGCCGTCGACGAGAAGGAGGGGGGAGAAACCTCCACCACTTAACTCTGCCATTGGCGCCGGAAACAGGGGAACGCCTCCGCTAGTTCGTTCGCATGCCGCCGTCGCTGAATAGAGAGGAGGGAGAAAGCCGATGTTCGCAGCTCGCCGGAGGAACGGACCGGAGTTTGCTGAAGCTTCGCACGATCTCTACTGTTCAAGCTCGTAGCTGCCGAAGTCGGTGACCGTCGCACGCAACTGCTGCGCTTGGAGGGATGTCGTCGACTTCAGAGGATGAGAACCGGCGCCACTGCTGAGCTTCATCAATCAACGCCGTGACCCAAGGAAGCCGATGGAAGGAAAAAGTTGGAGATAGAAGGTGCTTTGGTTGAACAAGAAAACAAACCTCTCCCCCATCTGTGGTCTCTACAAATTGGTGTCCAGAACGTGAGCCCCAAAGCTTGACCTCCATTGTACACTGCCAATCATCTTCAGTATTTAACAACAAATCAAATTAATTAACAAATCACATTAACACTAATTGAAACGAGCTTTGGGGCTGAGAGTTGGATTTTACAGATCTGAGGTGCAGCGCCTTTGATATTTACAGATCTGCGGCTGCATTTCAACGCGAGCTCCGTCTGAGCGCGCAACGAGAGACGGTGCCGGCTCTGTCCTTCGATCTAGAGCCACCGACGGCACACGAGGGAGCATCGCTTACGGTCGCCGGAGTTAAGAGACTGGAAAATGACAGCCAAACACTCATCGAGAATGTAAATGAATAATCGGATAAGTCGTTGCCTATAATGTCATCGGATTTTTCAGTGGCCTGCATCGGCGTAACCAGTAGAGCCAAATTTTTTGTTGTGAACCGGCACCGAATCTGACGCAGCAAATTCATCAGACTGGATGAATTCTTGTGCCCGGAGATGGTCGGCTAGCTGTGCGAGAGTCACCGGCGTGCCCGGGGTGGTCAAGGAGCTTGCCATTGCTCGGAACTCTGGCCGGAGACCGCGTAGCACGTACAACAGCTGCTCATCGGCGGTGAGAGGGCGACCAGCGAGCGATAAGGACTCCACTAGCATTTGAGCCTGACCAAGGTATTCGGCCGGCGTGAGATTGGCTTGACAGAGCGTCTGGAATTACCCCAACAAACTGAGGCAGCGTGACCGTGAAGTCGATGCAAGAGCTGCATTGATGGAGTCCCAAACCGCCTTCGATGTGTCCTTGCCGACGGCAAGGTACATTACCTCGCTCGTCAATGAGGATACCAGCAATGAAAGGATGGCCTGATCTTGCTGGATCCGAGGCAGATAAGCCGGATTCGGAGACGTCGTCGGCAGCACGGTGGATGGTGGCGTCGCGGTAGTGGTGATAGTCGCCGGTGGGCAGGGGATTGAGCCATCGACATAGCCGATTAATCCTTGGCTTCGAAGAAACGGCAACACTTGAGTTCTCCAGTAGATGTAGTTGTGAGTGGAAAGTTTAATGGAGAGGGCTTGATGTGCCGTGGCCAAGAATGGCGTCGCTGGCGAGGGAGGTTGGCCGGACGGGGTTATCGCACCGTTGGCTGAATTGGCGTTCATGGTTACGCAAAAGGAGGAGGGGGTGAGGGAGGTTTCCTAACCTAACGCTGATACCAGATGAGTTTGGAATAATCTGAATAATGAATTACACGGTAGACTAAACTCCTATACGAGAGTTAGCATAAAACTCTCCTAAGTTATTGGAGCTAAACTACTGACTAAATATAAACCACCAATTACAAAGTATACATTATAAAGACTATAACATAATATGTCTAACAGACCGAGTAATCGTGGAAACTTTAGGATTATCTGAATACTCCTCATCATAGCTTATCTCACCGAATTGCATTTGGAATAATAAAGTTAGTCGCTTTTTGTTTATTACTTCTCACTTGAATATTAGAAGATATAGTGTATTCTGATTTCAGGAGCTCTGAGATAATTGTTTTGCTTAGTAATTAAAAGACTAAATATAATTATTTAGTTGCACCACAACCACTTAATTTATATAATATATTATATTACATGCAAAAAAAAAAAAAAGCGAGTAAATACCATTTAAGGTCCTTGGAATTTGGTGGTTTCGCCAATAATACTCCCTAACTTCCGTAATTACCACCCGTGATCCTCGGAGTTGCGGAAAGTGACCTGCTACCATCCTCCCGTTAATTCCTTCCGTCTAAGACATTAAAAGCAGGGACATTTTGGTCTTTTGCCATATACCAAATCATTCCCAAATGTTATTCTCCTCCGATCGAGGCTATCACTTGTACGCCCGAACGAGTTGCGCGGAATACCGGATGAAAATGATAGGCGTAATTGATGAGCGAGCGACACCTTGGAGGACACAGATATTCGCCGCCGGTGATGATGGTGCCGGAGAGGCTTCGCGGGAGGGAGAACGAACGACGAAATCCGAATCTCAGAACGACGATTGCTTTTCTCAACACTCCACACTCAGTTCCAATATATGCAACAAAAGTAGAGGAATATGATAAGTAACAGAAAACATATCTATATATATATATTAAAACAGAAGTGCTAGCTTTTCCGCTCATTTTAATCCAAAAAATTTGAAATCAGTCAATATAATATTATATAATAATTCCTTATCAGAAATTCTAGCATTCCTTATCATTCCTTATTTATGGCTAAAATTGACAAAATATTCAAAATATGATTCCATTCCTTATTATACACGAAATTAATAAAATATTTTATTTAATTCCATTCCTGGATTCCTTAAACAAAATAGTTTAACCGTATTTTTAATATATATATATATATATATATATATATATATATATATATATATATATATAGATTACTATATGATGTATATTATAGTATTCAAAAAAAATATTACTATATTATATTAATGTACGTAATTAAATTCTTCTCATGATAATATTCAAAAAAATTTCAACAATCAAATTACTATATATGTATATTATAGTATTCCAAAAAAAATATTAATGTACGTAATTAAATTCCTCTCATGATAATATTCAAAAAAAATTCCAACAATCAAATTAATTAATATATGATGTATATTATTGTATTCAAAAAAATATTACTATATTATGTTAACGTACGTAATTAAATTCTTCTCATGATAATATATCATGCAATTCAATTATGGTTCAAAATATTTTAATCTTGCGATATTTTTTTATTTTATATTCGTAAACAATCAAATTACTATATGATGTATATTATAGTATTTAAAAGAAATATTAATATATTATGTTAATGTACGTAACTAAATTCCTCTCATAATAATATTCAAAATAAAATTTCAACAATCAAATTACTATATGATGTATATTATAGTATTCAAAAAAATATTACTACATTATGTTAATGTACGTAATAAAATTCCTCTCATGATAATATTCAAAAAAAAAAATTCCAACAATCAAATTACTATATGATGTATATTATAGTATTAAAAAAAAATAACAATCAAATTACTATATGATGTATATTATAGTATTAGAAAAAATATTACTATATAATATTAATGTACGTAATTAAATTCCTCTCATGATAATATACCATGCAATTCAATTATGGTTCAAAATATTTTAATCTTGCGTATTTGTTTATTTTATATTCGTAAACAATCAAATTACTATATAACGTATATTATATTATTAAAAAATATTATATTATGTTAATGTACGTAATTAAATTCCTCTCATGATAATATTAAAAAAAATTCAACAATCAAATTACTATATGATGTATATTATAGTATTCAAAAAAAATATTACTATATTATGTTAATGTACGTAATTAAATTCCTCTCATGATAATATTCAAAAAAAAAAAAAAGTTCCAACAATCAAATTACTATATGATGTATTATAGAATTAAAAAAGTAACAATCAAATTACTATATGATTTATATTATAGTATTAAAAAAATTACTATATTATGTTAATGTACGTAATTAAATTTCTCTCATGATAATATACCATACAATTCAATTATGGTTCAAAATATTTTAATCTTACGTATTTTTTTATTTTATATTCGTAAACAATCAAATTACTATATGTTGTATATTATAGTATTCAAAAAAAATATTACTATATTATGTTAATGTACGTAATTTATATATATATATATATATATAGTGAAGTGCTATTTTCACGCTCATCCTAAAAAAAAAATACTTTTGTTTTGAAATTTGAAATTATAATCATTTTTACCTAATTAAATAATTACGAAAATGCTATATATGTTAAATTAATTTATAGTAGTGATTACCTAAAATATTTATTATACCATGAATCATGGTTTACTTTTAAGGTATACTAAACAAATACTCAGTATATTCTTTTTCAACTTAAGTTCAGTTACTTTCAAAAAAAAAACCTTAAGTTCAGTTTTTTTTTATATATACAAATAAAATTAATATATAAAAAATATATTATTAAAAAGTTCTAATTAAAAACTTTTAAATAATACCTATATTAATATTTTATTTTAATGTATTAAATTAACATACAATTATATTAAATCACTATATTATATTCATTTTAATATGATATTGGTTAATTTTTAAAATGTTGTAGATTGATTTTTTACAATACTATTGCAATATATAATTAAAATTAACATAGACTTACGTAATAATATATATTAAAACATGAGTGTTGTTTTTTCGTCCATTGATCCATTCTAAAAAAATACTTATGTTTTGAAATTTGAAATTACAATCATTTTTTACATAATTAAATAATAACAAAAATGATATATATATATATATATATATATATATATATATATATATATATATATATATATATATATATATATATTAATTTAATTTATAGTAATCATTACCTAAAATATTTATTCAACCATGAATCATGGTCTACTTATAAGGTACACTAAACTAATACTCAGTATATTCTTTTTCAACTTAAGTTTGATTTTTTTATATGCAAATAAATATATAAAAAATATATCATTATAAAGTTCTAATTAAAACTTTTAAATAGCACCAATATTGATTTTTTTTTATTTTTATGTATTAAATAAACATACAATTATATTAAAGCAACCTAATTTTAAAATTGTTAAAATTAAAATAGTATATATATATATATATATATTGTTAAAAATAGAAAATAATAACTATAATACATATATACATATTGAATTATTGTTGCATGTCAATTTGTATACTTCATCTAACTTTTAAAACTAACTACAATATTATTACTACTATATATAAATTTCTTCCTGCATAAATGATGTTGGTTTTCAAAGTTTAAAAATGTTAAAGGTAAAATATATCATTATTATGATTTTAACATTCTAATAATAACAAATATATAAATATTATTGCATTAATTTAAAGGTTTTGCGTTGTACTACAAATGCTGTAAACAAATTTTATAAAATACCATAAATTATAAAAATTACAAATATAAAATAATAGTTATTATTTAAATATTATGAGCCCAAAACAAATTAATTTACGTTAATAACATAACTAAAGAAAAAGTAACATAAAAATAAACTAAGGCTATGTTTGGCAAACCTAGCTGAAAAGGTAGCTGAAAGCTGAAAAGTAGCTGAAAATTGAAAAGGTATAAGTTCGAAGCTGAAATCTGAAGAGCTGTTAGGATAGCTCTTATGCTTAAAAGTGTTTGATAAAATTAGCTTTTTGATAAGTTGATAAATGTAAAAAGACTAAAAAGGACATCTTCATACAATTTAAATAATTTTAAATTTAAATAGGTTTGTTTATATATTAAAATATAAAATAATGAAATAAATATATTTAAATAAAATATAAAGCAAGAACATATATTTGAAAATATATAAAGTAAAAAAAATATTTATAATTCATAAGATTAGTTCATACAAAAATTAATATTCAAACACAAATGTCAAACTGAAATTACAACCAAACATAATGAAAAGAAAATGTTAAAAGGGTTTTAATTAAGACGGGTAAAAGATGTCATTTATTTAAAATAATAAGGATAAAGATGAAAAAAAGTTAAAAAGCTACTAGCTTATTTTTGAAAAGCTACTTCAAGTAGCGTTTCAAAATAAGCTCTTATTTTAAGCTACTAGCTTATTTTGAGAACATTACCAAAGAGAGCTTATAGCTTATTAGTAGCTTAAAATAAGCTATAAGCTCCTAAATAAGCTCTGCCAAACAGAGCCTAATTGAACTAATTGAGTTTAAAATATATCTAAACTCATAATCTTAATTAAAAATTCAAAAATATTTAAAAATTGTCTAAATATGTAATATGGTTAGGGATTACATTAATCCATATAAATTTAAAAATTAAATTCTTTTAATTTGTAAATGTAATTTTCTTAATTATAATTAACAAAATATTTACATATTATTAAAAATAAAATTATAAAATTAAAAAAATGTGTATTCATAAATATTTATATTTTTAAAAATGCATATATACATATACTTGTGCAATATATTAATCATACAAAATTAAAATGCTAATTTTTAATTTATAAATTTAATTATTTTAATTATAATATATCAATATAAATTATAATTACAGAAATTATATTATAGAATTTGCATATATACATATTAATAAATATTATTTGTATATACACTGTATTACACAATCATATAAGAAAATGCGTATAATTAGAGTTTAAAATCACATATATAAAATTTATAATTTATATTTTTTTAATTTCTAAGTATAATTTTCTTAGTTATTATTCATATTGTTAGAATTATAGTATATATGTAATACGATTAGGAATAATTCAATTTAATTATGTAAATTTTTCTCTATAAATTTATATAAATATGTACATGATTAGAGATTATATTAATCATATAAAATTTTAATTTATTATGCTAATATAATAGATACTTGATCAAATATATGAAAATTCAACTATATTGTTATATTGTACATTTTAATACATTTATATTTTTAAATTTTTTATTTAAATTCATAATAACAAAATTTTTTCCGTGCATCGCACGGGTAAAACACTAGTTGGAATTGAAGAACGGAGAGGGTTGGAAGGTCGAATCTGGTGCCTAAAAAATTTCTATCATTTTTCCTAATTTTCAGGAAGAAATTCAACATAGTGAAAGAAATTTTAATTTCTCAGCAAAAACAATAGCATTTTATTGCGCAATTTTTATGAAGCAATTGTTACGGCTGATGCGTCTAGTAAGATACATTAGTAAGATACATTATAAGTCGTTAAATATTTTATGGCAAATTATACCATGCACCACGGTGCACATAGCAATGTGCACCACATACCTAAACGACGTCGTTTTGAGCATTGTAAACTAATCGTCCGTTTTTTTGAAAATCACCTTTCCCGTTTCGCCCGGTCTCTGTATTTATGTTAATATTCTGTGCATTCCAGGCAATCATTCTGTGTATTCTAGGCAACTGTTCTGTGTATTCTAGGCAACCGTTATGTGTATTCAGTAACACATGTGATGTGTTTGTGCATTCGAATGTTTAGGAGGATGAGTTCTGTGTATTTTGTGGTAATATTCTGTGTATTCATGTTATTAACACATGTTGTGATGTGTTTGTGCATTCGAATGTTAGGAGGATGAGTTCTGTGTATTTTGTGTCAATATTCTGTGTATTCTGGGCAAACATTCTGTGTATTATAGGCAAACGTTCTGTGTATTCTATATAATGATTATGTGTATTATAGATAATGAATTCCCTGGAGTTATTCGCGTCCACTAATATCTGTGTATTTTGTGTCAATATTCTGTGTATTCTGGGCAAACATTCTGTGTATTCTAGGCAAATGTTCTGTGTATTATAGATAATGAATTCTCTGGAGTCAATCGTGTCCGCGTCCACTAACACCAAAACGACGTCGTTTTACGTACGTGGTGCACATTGCTATGTGCACCGTGGTGCAGGGTATAGCGATTGATATTTTATAATAATATTGTTATGAAACCAGACCAATAGTTAGTATATGTATTTGTGATTATCATGGTTGAAAAAATCGCTAGGCGCTCCCTAGGCACTCGGGGAGCGCCTAGCGCCTAAGACGCCTAGCCGGGGATTAATCGGCGCCTAGGCGCCCGTGTATTTTTTTATTTTATTTTTTATTTTTTAAAAATTTGTTGAAGTATTTTTATTTTTTTAAAGACTAATAGTTATAAATTATATAATACTTTAATAGTTAATACTAAAATATTAAATATTAACCTAAAAAATATCTAAAGTTTGTACAATTTAGGATTATTTCGCTCAAAACGATGTTGTTTGGAGTGAAATAACCCATTAAAAAAAAGAACAATAGTTAATCGACCGACTAAAAGGCATAGTCGGTGCCTAGTCGGTCTAGTCGACGCCTAGGCGGTCAGCGCCTAAGCGGCCTAGGCGGTGCTTTGGCGGCCTAGACGGAGCTTAGGCGGCCTATGCGGTCGCCTAGCCGGCCAGCCGCCTAGACCACCATTTAATGTGATACGCTAGGCGGTCGATCAGCGCCTAGCGCCTAGGCGGTGATTAATCGGCGTCTAGGCGGGATTTTTGCAACACTGGTGATTATATTGGCCCAAAATTAGATTTTTTACATTTTTCTCTTTGAAATTTTTCTTCAATTCGCAGTCTATTATTTATACTTTGATAAGACCTCACTTATTTACCAGCACATGGCCACACAAATAAAAAACCGGGCTCTATATATGTTGTGTGATTCTATTTAACTTGTGATTTTGTGAACCACTCTAGCTTGTATAAAAGATAAATCAGAATTATTAAAAGTTTGTGAGAAAAATTAGGAAGCATGAATGAGTGAAAGTGAGGTGAAAAAATATGATGAAAGCCTCTAATATTTTTGTGTGGCCATTTTTCGGGCTCATTTGTTACTAAAATGTGAAATAATAAAATAATGCCATACTAATAAAAACTATTTATATTATTAAATTTACTATATAAAAAAGAAATATAAGTTCTATTCATTTATAAAATTTTGTTATTTGATAATGGTTTTAATTTGCTATGATAAAATTATGAATATAAATATTTACAATTAAAATAAAAATTGATATTTAAGGTCACGTGTGTTGCATCTTGCATGGTAATATTTTAAAAAATAAAATAAAAACATAAATAATTAATATCAATTATTTCAAATATTACACATAATATATACTCCGTAAGTTTTTTTTGGATATATAAACATTAAAATCCCCTATATGTTGAATATTTTCTAGATTTAATTAAACATACATTATTGAACAGATAGAGAAAGTATATTGAATAAATACTACCTTGTAATATAAGGAGGAGGAGGAGGAGGAGGAGGAGGAGGAGGAGGAGGAGGAGGAGAAATTTTGGCCCAAAACAAAAAACCAAGCCCATTGCAAATCTTTAATGTTATAAACCCAACCCAACTATATATATACACACTACTCAATCCTAGCCCTAGCAATATTCCCCAATCGTTATTGGTCCACACAACTGTATAGATTATGCTATCAAGTGATGTACATTCAGTATAAAAATATTGTACTTTTAGTATATTAAAAATGTACATTGTACTCAGGAAATGTACATTATTTGTGTACTGAGTGTACATTATACAATACAATGTACATTCAATACACAAATAATGTACATTTAGTATATTAAAAATATACTTTTTGTTATAATCCAACAGCACTATGGGGACCATGGTCCACATAATAATTTGCCATATTCTCAGCCACTCTCACCCTCACACTGAACCTCCCTGTCTCCGTCTCTGCTTCTCTGCCCTCCTCGCAGCCTTTCTGTCTCAGTCTCTACTTCACGCAGGCAGTTCATATAAATGCCAAGGATATCCAATGCGTGGACAATGATGATATGCGTCACGGCAAGCCCACAAACCTCATTCACCCCTCTCAGTATTGATGTCCAAAAGGACCGGACCTAGCCGGAGAAATGGCGGCAACGTTAGTAGCTACTTCCATCGTGTTCCAGGATGAAGTTGTATGGTAGTGGACTAGTGGCGGTGTTGTTCGGAAAAATAGGCTTAGTTGTCGTGCTGGTGTCGACAAGAAAGGGGGTAAAATATAATGGATTAACCATTTTACCCTTTAATTTAATAGCCTTTGGACATCCTTCTATCTAATAAAGCTATAAGATTTCGGCCAATGAAATGGCCCCATTTTCCCGCCCGCCCTAAACTACGTCGTTTGCGTTTTGGCTCTAAGATCTGGTGAAGTTTTCCCGCTCATGTTTACGTAGCCTTTTGGTAGGCTTTTGGCGGAATCAATCATCAATCAATTACCTATAATCAATATCAATTAGTATTTAAGTTATACTTAAATACTACCATCTTTTGGCATTCCCAATTTATGGGAAGTTGTTATAATTAAATTACAGTTCTTATATATCAAGTTTTTCCATCAGAATCAGCTACTTAAATACTATATTTATATTACATACATCACTCAAATTACATAAACCCTAATCATATCATTAGGATTTTGAATTTCAAAATGCAGGCATGCGTATTAAGCCCCATGTCGTTTCGTTTATCGGTGTATTGATAGGTTGCAACTTATCATCATTCTTCAGCCTCCAAAATCCTTCTTCTATAAAATGGTTATGCTTTCTTCTTCCTTCTACGTAAGTCTTCTGCTAGCCATTTTTCATACCTTACAAAACAAAATGTCAATGCTCTATGTATTAGCAAAAGACATTTCTCCTCAATCCTATAAGAAAGCAATTAGATTAAGGTTGATTCGTACTTACATTGTGACTGAAGGTAGGAACAAATCTGCTGTGAAGAGTCAAGAGTGTGTCTTTCACGACATTGAGGTAATTACATTTAACCTTTCCTGCTTCATCTTAATCTGCAAAGTGTTCTGCTTCATCTTAATCTGCAGAGTGTTTTAATAAATTGTTCATTGTTAATAAACTGCTAATACTGAGTATAAACTGCAAAGTGTTCCTTCACAGTTTCTGTTTTTATTCTTTTGTTTTTTTCTTATTATTTTTCTAGGGTACCTATGTTCATGCAAGTATACATGCCGATTTTATTGATCAGTTTTCCCATCTGCTAAAAGAAGGTAAAGTTTATGCAGTAAAAAACTTTGTGGCTGTGTCTTATTACTACCAGTATAAAACTACACAGCATAAATACATGATGAGGTTCAATCAATACACTACTATTGAGAGACATAGGAGAAAAGGTTTTCCAAGCCTTTTGTTTCGGATTAAACCTATTGAGGAGTTATTGGCTGGCAAGGTTGAAGAGAAGCTGTTGATTGGTAATCTACTCTACACTATTTTCATTTTTTTTTTTTTACTTATACATCATACTTCTCAACACATCTACATTTCATTATAGATGTTATTGGTAGAGTAGTTGAGTTCTATTCTCCTAAGGATAATGTTATTGGTAGAGTAGTTGAGTTCTATTCTCCTAAGGATAAGGTTATTGGTAGAGTAGTTGAGTTCTATTCTCCTAAGGATAAGGTCATTGCTGGTTTAGTTGAGTTCTATTCTCCTAAGGATAAGGTCATTGCTGGTTTTCCCACACAGTTGGTTGATTTTTTGATTGAAGACTCAAAGTAAGTTTCTCAATTACTGTGAAATACTATATTATTTCATCTATTTTTTTTTTTACATGCTTTACACTTCACTACACTTTTCCTGTTTACTTAGGGGAAATAGAATCAAATGTACATTATGGGATGAGCACGTACCTGCTGTTAGAATCAAATGTACATTATGGGATGAGCACGTACCTGCTGTTAGAATCAAATGTACATTATGGGATGAGCACGTACCTGCTGTTGGCCATTTGATTGTTTTGCTCCAGCTCTGTCGTGCGAAAACAGTTGACAGTAAGTTCCCCTTCCCTGCAATCATACAAAAAAAAATCAGATTATTTGTTTGCTTAGTTTATACCTATTTTCCTGTATTTTTTTTAGATGAGGTCAGGATCTCAAGCTCATACACTGCTACAAAGGTTTTATTCAATTTGGACTGCCAAGAGTTTGCAGATTTCAGAAATAGGTACCCTACAAATTCCCTGAATATATTTTTTTACATTCTTAAAACTAATGAGAAATTTTTTCATTTAACAGTTTGAAGGCTAATTGTAGTCCACTCAGAAGTATTTCTGTGGTGTCTTATGGTCACAGTGCTAATAATTCACAGTCTCCTATGGTTGTCAGCACAATTCGAGATTTATATGAAAGGGCTGAGGTAAGGAATATCTGATTTACAAACAACATATGCATTAACTATATGATTAATGCCTAATTTCATTTTTTGGTTGAATCAAATTTGCAGGAAGGGTATTATTATGTCCCAGGTACCATTGTATCAATTGAAAGTGGAAAGAAATGGTTCTATAACTCATGTAGAAAACCGGGCTGCTTTAAATCACTTACTCTTATAGAGACTTACTACTTTCGTGACACCTGCAAGACTAATTGGGCAGAAGGGAATGTGAGATACAAAGTAATTGTTAGGGTTCTAGACAAAACAAGTGATGCACCTTTTGTACTGTGGGATAAGGACTGTTTTGAACTTCTGGGCATTACTGCCTTAGATTTGAAAATCAAGTACTCTATGGTAATTTATTTATTTTCTGACTACAAATTCATTCCTACCAACTGTTTTAATTAGACTAACTGTTTCTGTTTCCCAGTCTAAGATGCAGGTTCCAGTTGAGTTTGAACAATTGAGGAACAAATCTATGGTGTTTAGAATTAATCTTAAGAATGAACACATTAGGAATCCAGCTAAGCCTATATCAGTGTTAAGTGTTAGTCATAATGAGGAATTGGAAGCTCAATACTGTCCATCTATGTTGGATGATCAAGATGAATTATCCAGAATGATAGAGGAAGATGCAGATGATCTGGAATCCGAGGTAATAGATCTAATTATTTTACTTACACAACATTTTTATACTACTAAGTAGATGATTTATAGTTACTATTTTTTTTCATACGCAGGAAAGTGAATCAGGAGATGAGGCAATTAGTCCAATAGTGCAAGCTAACTTGAAGCTCAAAGGTGTGGCCAATGACCAAGATGAAGTTGACACAGAGCTAAAAGGTGTGGCCAATGACCAAGATGAAGTTGACACAGGTGCTATTAAGAGATGTCTACTTGACCAGTTCTCATCAAGTCAGAATTTGAAGAAGTGTAGACCTTTAGTGATCAAGGAAGAAAAGACTTTATGAGGCTCTGAAAATACTTTGGTTCTATGTGTTAGGGTGACTGGACAATGATGTTTTTAGACTTGGACAATTGTTAGGGTGACTGGACAATGATGTTTTTAGACTTGGACAATAATCTTTTGAGACTTTATGCAGTTTTACTGCATTTTTTTGGAGAGTTTAACTCTCACTTTAAATTTACTGTTTTTTCATGCTCAATTGCTTGCTACACCCATTACTTGCTTCTTTTTTTTATTTCTTTTGCAATGCAGGTGCTTAGTCATGAAGAGTCAAGGTCAAGAGAGGATGACATGCAACTTTTTCATGAAGAGTCAAGGTCAAGAGAGGATGACATGCAACTTTTTATTTTTTATACTCCTGAACATGTATCTATGATTAGCTGTATATTTTTTTATACTCCTGAACATGTATCTATGATTAGCTGTATATATTTTTATACTCCTGAACATGTATCTATGATTAGCTGTATATATTTTTTTTTTTTGTCATGTAAATCCTAATGCCAGCTACATTATATTGTCAACTTAAATAATAAGAATTATTATTTTCTTACTTTCAGTTATATAGTTAAACATTTACACTACATCTAAGTTGTTAAAAGTACATATTTAAGAAAATATTTCGCACAAGTAATTTAAAGTATAAGGTCAATTTTTTAACTAACTTACCAGCAATATTTGTACTATAGGGTTTAGGGTTCTGTTCTTCCAGTCATCTCCATTCCCTTGAGTTTTTCTGCTAACATAAAAAAAAAACACATGCCTATTATTTAAAATCACAAACAGTTAATCATTTAAACTAATACAAACTTTCAGCTTAAAATCTTTAGTCTACTTAACATTTAATCAACTTTACACTTATCAACTTTCAAAGTCACAACCAGGTAATCATTTATAGTTATAGAAACTTAGTCATAAAACTCTTTGTCCCCACATGGCTATTATTTAAAATCACAAACAGTTAATCATTTCAACTAATGCAAACTTTCAGCTTCAAATATTTTCTCTACTTAACATTTAATGAACTTTACACTTATCAACTTTGAAAGTCACAACCATGTAATCATTTATAGTTATAGAAACTTAGTCATAAAACTCTTTGTCTTCTTAACATTCAATGAAATTACACTTATCATGTTTTAAAATCCCAAACACCTAATCATTTACATTGAGACATACTTAGAGCATAAAACTTTTCAAATTCTCCACATTGCATTGAAAATTACAGTTATCAAACTTGAAAAACCCTGAAATTTAATCCTTTAAAACTCACTGCATCCCTGAACTTTTTCAGTACTAGATGTAAGCTTTTTACACAGAGAATACCATAAATCTGCATTTTCCAGAGAGAAATAACCAACACAACTGATTTTGGCAAATTCCAGCAGACAATTCCATGAAGAAGTTAACACAATCCTGTGTTATACGCAATAGACTTATAGCAACAACCAACAACAAAGGTATTTATACTCTATTCATTCTATGTATTATCTATTCTAAGAAAAGAAATCAAATTTGCTCCCTATACTACAGTTTAAAGAACTCATCTGTATTTGTACTTTGTATCTGGTAGCTTTATCTGGTAGCCTCATCTGTTAGAACACAACATAAGAAACACATATTCAAAAATTTGAGTAAACACTTACCAAGCAGTAAAGAGTAACAATGTACAACTGAATTAGAGGGTTAGTGTTAGGAATTCTTATCTTGCTACTCTGGGAGTTATATTTCGACGGATTGAGGAGAGGTGCATTGATGGAAATATACATGCACCCGATGAGAGCTTCAAAGAACCCTAGGTTGAAATTAAAGCATATAAGAACGCATTACTACACAGATCCGCAAAATCACAGTAAGAATACCAAAGATTCTTGCAAAAACATAGGGAAATTTGAAATCAGATGCTATAACGCAAGATCGATAGCAAGCTCATACCCGACTGTGCGAACTTTTGTTTACTGCTAGGATAGACGAAAGAAAGATGATTTCAGTAAAGGATTACAACCGAATTGAGTTAGGGATACTTAGCTTTGAACCAATGTTGTCTTCTAGCTATTGAATCCGCCATTACAGACCAAGGAGGGCAGCAGAAACTCTCGGCGGTGTTCTAGAGAGAGAGACGAGAGGTGATGTAATACCATTGCATCTCGCCTGAAACTGCCCACCTGCGGTTTTGTTTTTTTTTTCTTTATATATATATATATATATAACTAATAATAGATTAATAGTAGTTTATATTAATAGTAGTTTATATTAATTTCAAATTTAAAATTAATTAATTCAATTACCATATTAGTTTACGTTATGAATTTTAATTTACTAGAGTTTCTATTAATAGTAGTTTATATTAATTTTTTGTCATGTTGTGTTTTAGTATTTTAATGTATTTATTTATTCTCTCATAATATTATAATTTTTTTTTAATCACATTAAGACTATAATTTTTGAGTTTGTTTGTTAGGAATTTTAGTTTAAACTATATTAGTTTATAATCATTAAATATATATATGTTTACGTAATTTAAACTACTTGAATTTTACGTTATCACATTCTCATTTAGAAAATGAAGAACCACGCACAGAAATTTTAGTCCCTTCATTTCCAATTGATGGCAATTACGCTAAGAACATTCCGCCCTTGATTCTTACCAACAAAGATTGCGCGGTCAACTCACTCAAAAGGCAACAAACACAAGGTCAGTTTATATTCTTTTATTAATTCATATATTTGCAATAACCGTTTAATTTATGTCATATTTTTGTTCTAATTTAGTTTGGGTTCATTTTTTTTTCCAAACAGATAATCAACTCCCCAAAATAACAAATTCATGTGTTACAGGCAATGAAAGAGAAGCAACTAACAACAACAAAGGTATTTCTCGCAATGAAAGAGAAGCAACTAACAACAACAAAGGTATTTCTCCTCTTTGTTGATACAAATATTTTTTCAACAAAGGTATTTCTCCTGTTTGTTGATACAAATATTTTTTTCCCAATTATAATCTTTTTTAATCACCTTATTACAACAATTTATTTTATGTGTTTTAGTAATGTTAATGTATTTATTTGTTATATCATAATGTTATTATTTTCTCCTTTTTTGTAAAAACGTTGTAAATACCAATTATTGTATTTCTTATTTTCTAATCGTTTAATATATATATATTCTAATAATTTAGAAAATGAGGATCCCCGAACATCTCTTTTTGTTCCAACCAAATCTGGTCAATTTAGTTTCACTAATAACAATCAAGATGTGAGATTAACGTACAATGGTTTATTTCTCAACACACCCAGAAGTCAGCTAACACCTGGTCAGTATTTATTTTATCATTGTTTACTATATTGTTAACTACACTTTTGTCAATTTAACTATTCTGTTCTTAACTTTGTTTGTTACATTTTATTCCATCTTCAAACAGTCAATCACCCGAACAAAATAACCGAGTCATGTGTTATTATAGGCAACAAAAGAAAAGCAAAAGCCAAGCACCAAGGTATTTCTCCCTTTCTATGAGCACTTTCTTTTCATTATTTTGAATGCATGAATTTAAATTACTCTTTGGTTAAAATTACGCTCTCTTTACATTTATAAAAGAAATTTGTTGTTTATATATTTTGTTTTTGCATTACTATGTCACATTAAAATTTGTAAATTCTTTCTTTATTTTGAACCCATGTTATTAATATTATTTGATTATTTTATTGCCTTTTTTCATCAACTTTGTTTTTTATTACTTTATAACTTAGAAAATGTAGAGGGCCGAACATCTATTGCATTGCCACCAAAATCATCTCACGTTAGTTTGACTAATAAGACTCCTAACGCGAGTTTGGCCAACGATGGATTAGTTCTCAACACACCAACAAGTCAACTAACACAAGGTCAACATTTATTATATGTGTAATTCCTATATTTTTAATTACCCTATGGTCCATCTAAAAATTTAGTTCTTAAATTGTTTGCCTACATTTGTTTTCATTTTTCAAACAGATAATCACCTGACCAAAATAACGGAGTCATGTGTGGTTATAGGCAATAAAAGAAGAGCAAAAGCCATCCACCAAGGTATTTGTCATTTGTCATGCCATGTTTCTTTAATTATATTTATTTTTTATAAATACTTTTCGCTAAAACGTATGCTCTCTTTACTTTTTTAAGCGAAATTAGTTGTTTATATATATATATTTTAATTACTATTACGCATAATAATGTTTTAACTGTTTATTTATTTTGGTTTAATGTTATGAATTTGGTTATAGTATTTTATATTCTTTTAATCAACTTTATTTCTTATCATGTTATAACTTAGAAAATCAAGATGGTCGGAAATCTATTTTTGTGCCACAAAAATCATGTCATGTTAGTTTGACTGGTAACACTCCTGACGTGACGGTGAACAACAATGGATTATTTCACAACACCCCCAGAAGTCAACTAACACAAGGTCAGTCTTTATTTTTTATTTAATTAAACCATTTTTAATTACCCTTTTGTCTATTTATCAAATTTGTTCTAAATTTCGTTTCTTGGAATTGTTTCCCATTTGAAAACAGATAATCACCTGACTAAAATAACGGAGTCATGTGTGATTATAGGCAATAAAAGAAAAGCAAAACCCAATCACAAAGGTATTTCTCCCGTGATTAGAATAGTTTCTGTAATTATATTTATTTTTTCTAAATACTTTTATCTAAAACGTATGCTCTCTTTACTTTTTTAAGCGAAATTAGTTGTTTATATATCTTTTTTTTAATTACTATTACGCATAATAATGTTTTAACTGTTAATTTATTTTGGTATAATGTTATGAATTTGGTTACAGTATTTTATATTCTTTTAATCAACTTTGTTTCTTATCATGTTATAACTTAGAAAATGAAGATGGTCGGAAATCTCTTTTTGTGCCACAAAAATTATGTCATTTTAGTTTGACTGGTAACACTCCTGACGTGACGGTGAACAACAATGGATTATTTCTCAACACGCCCAGAAGTCAACTGACACAAGGTCAGTCTTTATTTTTTATTTAATTCAACCATTTTTAATTACCTGTTTGTCTATTTCTCAAATTTGTTCTAAATTTCGTTTGCTGCAATTGTTTCCTATTTGAAAACAGATAATCACCTGACTAAAATAACGGAGTCATGTGTGATTATAGGCAATAAAAGAAAAGTAAAACCCAACCACAAAGGTATTTCTCCCGTGATTAGAATAGTTTCTTTAATTATATTTATTTGTTCTTTCTAATTAGTTTTCGCAAAAACATATGCTCTCCTTACTTTTTTAATACAAATTGGTTGTTTATATATCTTATTTTTAATTACTATTACGCTTTAAAATGTTTTAACTGTTTATTTATTTTGGCATAATGTTATAAATTTGGTTACACTATTTTATAGTCTTTTAATCAACTTTGTTTCTTATCATGTTATAACTTAGAAAATGAAGATGGTCGGAAATGTCATTTTGTGCCACAAAAATCATGTCATGTTAGTTTGACTGATAACACTCCTGACGTGACGTTGACCAACAATGTATTATTTCTCAACACGCCCAGAAGTCAAGTAACACAAGGTCAGTCTTTATTTTTTTATTATTAACTTTAAACTTTAGTTCAAAATTTCTTTGTCTTCATATTAATTTATTTTGCTTTTTGATTCTAAATCCATTCCTATATATACAGATACGACATTTGTAGAAGCATCATCCTCAATGAACCATTGTTTAATGGAAGATTTTGACGATGCTGTTTTAAATCAACAATCCCTTGCATCTTTAACAAATGGTATGCTTGATAAATTTTTTTATAATTATTAGTTAACAAATGGTATGCTTGATAAATTTTTTTATAATTATTAGCCAATTTTCTAATTATTTAAACTTATGTAGGTGAATATTTGGATTTTGCTGATCCCACATATTTATGTCCTCATTGTGGAGCGCTGTTTTGGTTGGAAGAACGAGTGAACAAATCAGTTGGTACTAAGAACCCTAAGTTCTCACTTTGTTGTACTCATGGAAAAATTCAATTACCAAGGCCTACAACTCCACCTCCTCAGATTTTTCGTTTGTTTTTCAATCAAGATGGTCGAAGTAAACATTTTCTGGAGAATATTAGGTCTTATAATAATATGTTTTGCTTTACATCAATGGGAGGAAAGATCGATAGAACAGTCAATGTTGGCACAAGCCCGCCTGTTTTTAGATTGCATGGTCAAAATTTCCATTTAATGGGGAGTTTGCTGCCACAACAAGGCCAAAGGTCGAAATTTGCCCAGTTGTATATTTACGACACTCAGAATGAAGATTCCAATCGATTGAATGCAGTCGGGTAATTTAGAACTATTTTTATATATAGTATTTAATTTAAGTATTCTTATGCCCTAATATTTTCCTATATACCAAATTATTTCAATATGGTTTCCTACATTGTTATTTATGTAGGGACAATGATACTACCAACAGATTGCATCTTGATATTGTTCAAAATATTAAAGATGCTTTGGATGAAAACAATGCATTCGTGAAGTCATTTCGCAATGCAAGTCAGCATATTGAGAACGATCCTACAGCAGAGATCAAAATCAAATTGATAGGCAAGAGATCAAAAGATGCTAGGACATATAACTTGCCTCAAGTTCAAGAAGTTGCCGCTTTGATTGTTGGTGATATAGATCCAGATATGGGACAGCGCGATATTTTGGTGGAAACTAATTCAAGCCATCTGCAAAGAATTAGTGAATTGAATCCGGCTTATTTACCGTTACAGTATCCACTGCTATATCCATATGGTGAGGATGGATACAGAGAAGATATCCCGTTTGCGGACATTCTTGATCGGGCATCCACAGCAAGAAATCGTGTATCTCCACGTGAGTATTTCTCTTTCCGTTTGCAAGATAGGTTTGAGCACACATCAACATTATTGTATGCAAGAAGGTTGTTGCAACAATATATTGTTGATGTTTATACCATGATAGAGTCTGGCCGTTTGCTCTACATTAGGACACACCAAAAATATTTGAGGTGTGAATCTTATAAGCGCTTAACTGATGCATTGACTAATGGAGAAGTAGATCCTACTGCTCAAGGAAAGAGGATCATCTTGCCATCTACCTTTACTGGAGGAGCCAGATATATGATTCAAAACTACCAAGATGCAATGGCTATTTGCAAAGCTATGGGTTATCCTAGCCTCTTTATTACTTTTACATGTAATCCGAAGTGGCCCGAGCTAGAGAGGTTTTTAAAAGCACGCAATTTAAAGGCGGAAGATAGGCCAGATATCATATGCCGAGTTTTCAAAATGAAGCTAAACGCTCTTATTTCAGAGATTCGGAAGAATAACATTTTTGGAGTTGTTACAGCAGGTAAATTGATTTTAATTAAATTCCTAATTAATCATATTATCGTTTTGGTGGAAACTAATTACAATTTTTTTCTCCAGTCATTTATACTATTGAATTTCAGAAGAGGGGGTTGCCGCATGCGCATATTTTGGTATTCTTGACAAAGAATAACTCTCCTAAAACCCCAAAAGACATAGACATGTGGATATCTGCTGAGATTCCAAATGAGATTTGTGATCCTGAGTACTACAAAGCCGTTCAAGAATTCATGATGCATGGTCCTTGTGGTTCATGTAGGAAGAATTCACCTTGCATGGTAAATGGTCGTTGTTCTAAGTTCTTTCCAAAGAAATATGTTACAACTTCAGTCTTGGATCGTGATGGATATCCAATTTATCGGAGGCGTGACAATGGCCGCACAATAAACAAGAATGGGATCAACTTGGACAACAGATATGTTGTGCCTCATAATAGGTACTTATTGATGAAATACAAGGCGCACATTAATGTTGAATGGTGCAATCAGTCAAGATCAATTAAGTACTTATTCAAGTACGTCAACAAGGGAAATGATCGAGTAACTGCTGAGTTCTACAATAGTACCGTTGACGAATCAACTGGGAAAGAAATTGATGAAATCAAGATGTACTATGATTGTAGATATATATCACCGTGTGAGGCTGCCTGGAGGATCTTTTCCTTTGAAATACAGTTCTGAAATCCTTCAGTTGAACGCTTAAGTTTCCACTTACCAGATGAGCAATCTATTATATTCGATGATGGTGATAATGTTGATAGTGTCATTAATCGTCCGATAGTGTCTCAAAGTATGTTCACTGCATGGTTTGCCGCTAACTTGAAATTTGAGGAAGCTAGGCAGTTAACGTATGCTGAAATGCCTAGGAAATTTGTTTGGAAGAAAGACAAAAGAGAATGGCAACCTAGACAAAGAAATTTTGCAATTGGAAGGATTTTCTATGTGCCACCAAAATGCGGTGAATTATTTTATTTGAGATGTTTACTAAATTTGGTCCGAGGTCCTACAAGTTTTGAAGAAATCAAATGTGTTGATGGAAAGCAGTATATGTCATTTAGAGATGCATGTTACGCTAGAGGATTAATTGAGGATGACAAAGAATATGTGGACGCTATTCTAGAGGCATCACTATGGGCAACTGCTTATTCTCTAAGGAAACTTTTTGTCACATTGTTGACGTCAAGTTCAATGTCAAAGCCAGAAATTGTGTGGGAAACTGTTTGGATTCATCTAGCAGAAGATGCGGAATACCAAGCTAGAAGAACTTTAGGAGTCCCAGGTACGTATATATATATATATATATATATATATATATATATATCCTTCTATATATGTACACATACACACGTGTGTGTTACTCTTATGCATTACCAAATTACCCTCAAATGTAATACTTAGTTCCATTACATCATTTCTTTTCAACAGATGTAGTTCTTACAGATACACAAAAGAAGAACTATGCATTGACAGAGATTGAAAAATTATTGACTTCTTGCAACAAGTCATTACAAGATTATCCACCAATGCATATACCTGATGAACCAAGTAACAGTCTATTGGTGAATCCTCTCATATATGAAGAACTCTCATATGATCGGCAACTGTTAAAGGAAGAACATGACCTATTGGTGGGAAACTTAACTGATGAGCAGTTACTGATATACAATAAAGTCATGTATGATGTGGATACCAATAAAGGTGGGCTCTTCTTTGTCTATGGATATGGTGGCACGGGGAAAACATTTTTATGGAAGACACTATCAGCTGCTTTACGGTCAAGGGGAGAGATTGTACTGAATGTTGCATCCAGTGGTATAGCTTCACTATTGCTACCAGGTGGTAGGACTGCTCACTCAAGGTTTGCAATACCTATTTCNGTCAAGGGGAGAGATTGTACTGAATGTTGCATCCAGTGGTATAGCTTCACTATTGCTACCAGGTGGTAGGACTGCTCACTCAAGGTTTGCAATACCTATTTCTATAAATGAAGACTCGACATGCAACATCAAGCAAGGTAGTCCATTAGCTGAACTCATTATCAAAGCAAAGCTAATAATTTGGGATGAAGCTCCTATGATGCACAAACATTGTTTTGAAGCATTAGATAAAACAATGAGAGACATCCTCAGGTTCTCTGATTCTTTAAGCTGTAACAAGACCTTTGGTGGTAAAACAGTGGTTTTAGGTGGTGATTTCAGGCAGATTCTACCAGTTATTCCAAAAGGGACAAGACAGGACATTGTCCAAGCCAGTATAAATTCTTCATATCTGTGGACTAATTGTCAAGTCCTGCGTCTTACAAAGAATCTAAGACTGCGTAGTGTTACGGCTGAAGGAGAGATAGAGAAATTAGATGCATTTGCAAAATGGATTGCGGACTTAGGTGATGGAAAGCTTGGTGGTAATACCGAGGATGATTGCAATATCAATATTCCTTCACAGTTTCTATTGCAAAACAGAGGAGATCCTATCAAACAAATGGTTAACGAAACATTTCCGACATTTGGTACTGGTGTTATAGATCCTGAACAGTTGAAGAGTAGAGCTATTTTGGCACCAACATTAGATGTTGTGGATCAAGTCAATCAATACATGAACAATTTAAATCAATCATCATCAAAGACTTATTTAAGTTGTGATTCTGTTTGCAAAGCGGATACTAATGACAATATGTTGGCCGAAGTGCACACTACTGAATTTTTAAACAGTTTAAAGTGTTCTGGTGTACCAAACCATTCCTTAGAATTAAAGGTTGGATCTCCAATAATGTTGTTGAGGAATATCGACCATTCGATTGGTCTTTGTAATGGAACGCGGTTGATTGTCACCAAGTTAGGTAACCATGTGATTGAAGCCAAGATATTATGTGGCACACATTATGGGACAAATGTATTGATACCCCGCCTATCTTTGACTCCGTCAGATCCAAGACTTCCGTTCAAATTTCAAAGGAAGCAGTTCCCGGTGATGTTGTCCTATGCAATGACAATAAACAAAAGCCAGGGACAAACATTGTCAGTAGTAGGTTTACTATTGAAGAAACCAGTATTCAATCATGGTCAGTTGTATGTTGCAGTTTCCCGTGTTAGTAATCCGGATGGACTCAAAGTCTTAATTGCTGATGAAACCAAGGGCTTAGTCAACTATACACAAAATGTGGTTTACAATGAAATTTTCAATAATTTGTAATTCTATTTTCCATTCAATATATAATGAAGCCATAATCTTTTTCAACGAGTACTATAATATGTTATTTTCCTTTTTTTTTCCAATTTATTAGACAATTATTATCGTTCAAAATCAACAACTACTAAAGGCCGTGCATCGCACGGGTGCAATACTAGTATTTGGTAATGGATGAAATAATTGAGTATAATTTTTAAGAGCAAATTCCAGTTTTAGTCCTGAACTATTGTGGCATTATCACATTTAGTCCTAATCTTTTAATTTTGTCATATTACATTCTTGACTTTTAACAACTTTCACTTTTAATCATTGACTATTGTGGTATTGCCACATTTAGTCCTATTCTTTTAATTTTATCATATTACATTCTTGACTTTGAACAATTTTCACTTTTAATCCTTGACTATTGTGGCATTGCCACATTTAGTCCTATTCTTTTAATTTTGCCATGTTACATCCATGACTTTGAGAACCTTCCACTTTTAGTTCTCGACTATTATGACATTGTCACATTTAGTTTTATTCTTTTAATTTTGTCATATTATATCCATGACTTTCATTTGATTGCCACCATTAATCTTCCGTTAAAAATTTAGTTATTTTACCATTAGAAATATGAGTTACGATATTGAAATACAATGGTATCCTTAAATTGACATATAACAAAGGAAAAAAAAAACCTTATACATATCGTAACTCATATTTTTATGAATTACGATATTACATCCTTCGATATTTACGATATTTTTAATGTGTTTGAAATATGAGTTACGATATGTGTGAGGACGGTAAAATAATGAATCATAATTTTTAACGGAAAGTCATGGATGTAATATGGCAAGATTAAAAAAATATGACTAAATGTGGCAATGCTATAATAGTTGAAGACTAAAAGTGAAAGGTTCTCAAAGTCATGGATGTAATATGTCAAAATTAAAAGAATAGGACTAAATGCGGCAATGCCACAATAGTCAAGGACTTTTCTAAAAGTAGAAGTTGTTCAAAATCAGTGATGCAATATGATAAAATTAAAAGAATAGGACTAAATGTGAGAATGCCACAATAATCAAAGACTAAAAGTGAATTTGCTCTAATTTTTAAAATCAAAGAATCAAATTGTAATAATTTTCAAAGTTAATGACTAAACTAAACAATATTCAATAGTGAAGAGACCAAAATAGGTATTAACTTTATATTTCAACAACCACATGTGTGTGTATTGTTTAGTAATACGAGTTTAAATACAACTGACCCTATTACATTGTAGTATCTGTTCATACATACTTTCTCACTCATGACCTCCCATATGGAGGAAGTCACTACATGCCATCAGAGCACAAGGTGTTTGGCATTAATGTATTTTATTTCTTAAAATATTAATTGTCAAATCAAGTATATTTGTTGTGTTTGGCCAATTAAACTCCCAAATAGAAAGTCATAGGTTCGAACCTTAGTGTGACAGTGACTTTTTTTTTTTAGTACTATTGACTATGTTACAATGTAGTATCTGTTCATAGCTACTTTCTCAACCAAATGAAGCACAAAGAGCCAATATCGCATCCACTGAGGCTCAAACCCATCCTCTCCCATGTGGGGGTGCAACCGGGTGCCACTAGACCACAAGGCCTTTGGCAGACAGTGACTCTTTATGCTTCAATAGGTTGGGAAAATATGTATGAACATATTATACATTGTAATAGAGTAAGTAGTACTAAAAAAAAAATAAACTCAAATTTTAAAATGTTTTAGATGGTATATTTTTGAGTTATATGGTTTATACTTTGAAAGAAGTTCTCTAGTCGAACTTGTAATCTCGTACTTTCGAAGTCAATAATTTGATGAACTTGACTAAATATTACTTTTAGTTTTATATTTAGAATTATAGAAATGGTCAAATTTAATTTATCACACATGATCTTTAATTTCTGAGGGACTCTCCTATGAGATGATCTTTATGAGTAACAAATATTTTATTCTTTATTAGTATTACATTTTTATCTTGACCTGACTTATCTTATACACAAGAATCGATGAGACAATCCACATAAGTTTTTGACTTACTTTTTTAGGATTAGGGATTAGCTACGTGATTATATACAATATATATATATTATAATTATAATCTCAATAGATGAATAAATATTTTTGACACAATCAATAATCATTCAGAGAAATTATTTTAACTTGTGCAAAACTTTTAAGAGTAGAGCAGTACACGATTCATCTAAAATTAATTTGTTTTGTGAAGATGAATGAGTAGGAGAGATGTAAAAGGAAGTCCAGCATTCACTTCCATGGAGACGCAGGTACGTGATCATGACGGACCCCTTTAGAACGGGCAATTATCGACACGACCCGTTAACACGACACGAAACCAGATACGAAAATAACTGGTTAGTGTTTAGCCTTAACATGTCCCGGGTCGTTAACGGGTTGACCCGTTATATTTTCGTGTCTTAATAGGTCAACCTGTTAAGAACCCGTTTAACCCGTTAATATTATCGTGTTAACCCGTTTACACGAACCCGTTTACAAAACCTGTTTAGAACCCGCTAAAAACCATTGTCATTTAGGTAAGAACCATTGTCTTTACAAAATATATCATGAACATGATTAAGAATGAATTTACTACATTAGGCCAAAATCATATACTAATTATTGATGTTCAATAATATGAAATTTGAATGTTTATTGTGTTCAATTTTATCCAAAAAACTAGTATGAACTTCTTTAATTATGATTTTTGGATGTTACTTTATAATTTTATGAATGTTATAATAAATTGAATATATTTTTAGTTTGTTTGATGGATTGGATTATATGTTTTATTTCTTTTTTTATATAACATAACTTTAAATTTTAGTTTTTAATATATCAATAGATTTAACGGGTTTAAACGGGTTTCGCGTCATATCGTGTCGACACGATCCGAAACCCGTTAACAAAACGTGTCAACCCGTTTAACCCGTTAACAAATCGTGTTCGTGTTCGTGTTACAATTTTGAACTCGTTAACCTTAACGTGTCGTGTTCGTGTTTAGCCTTATCGTGTTCGTGTCGTTATCGTGTTGACCCGTTAACGAACCCGTCGTATACACGAATTGCCAGGTCTAGACCCCTTCTTCATGGACTTATTTAAGGGTGTTTGGCAAACGGATGATAGCTGATTGGTTTAGCTAATAGTTGATGGTTTATTGCATTAACTGGTTTGATCAGCTGGTTGTATTAACTGGTTATACAAAACTGTTTGGTAAATTAGCTGTTTACTAGTAGCTGATTGAATGTAAAATGACATTTAAGGGTATGAGTGTATTGTATTATTTCAACCTTTAAATATAACAAGAAGATAAACTCTTATTAATAAATAATTATAAAATTTGGGTATCATCTATACTTTTTTTAAGGACATAAGTTAATTATTTTTTTTAATTTAACTCTTATTAAATTATATTATAAAACAATTTTTATTAATTATTTTTAATTATTATTATTATTATTATTATTATAAAATAACAAACACACCACCCATTTAAAAGTAAATCTCATTGATTTCAAAGGATAAAATAGTAAATATACCCATTGATCCAACAAGCTGATACAAAAAGCTACACTTATTAGCTTTTCATTTTTCAGCTTATTGGCCCAATTAGCCAAAATCAATAAGCCATTTACCAAACACTTCAAAATAGCTTATTGATAGGTCAAACAGCTAAACTTGGTCAAATAAACTAAAATTTGGCTTATAAGCCAATAACCAAACACCCCCAATAATTGTCTAATAATTATTATGGTAATTAAGCTCAACATGGATCGTTGGATTTATTTTTATAATAATTGCAATTAAATTATTTCTCAATTTTTTCATATTTATTTTACTAATAATATAATTACATAAATTATATTACATATCGATTTTTTTCAAAATAATTACAGACAAACGAGTCATATATTATTCAATTAATTGAGTGATACTTTTGCACTACTTTTAAAATCAAATAAATGTAGACTTTTTAAATATTAGAATTGTTTATAATTTTATTTTATTATCTAAATATATAATAAATAAATTCTATCCGTGCATAGTTATGTTCTATATAAAGGCGTCATTTTCCTACTTCGTTATTTCCCTGATTTAGTTACAAACTGTTTTAATATTTTTTCCTGAGTTAGTTATAATATAAAGACAATCATTTTCTTGATTTAGTTACAAATATTTTTTACTAGAAGCATCGTGTTTTAAATTCTAAACGATGGGAAAAAAGTAGACACAAATTTTCCAAAACATTTTTAGAAGTGAACCCTTTTTACAACTTTCACTTTCTATGAGGGCATTTATGTAATTAATACAATATAACCTTCAATCAAACAAGTTAATATATTCCAACAACTGTCCGCATGGGCAGCTCAACGGGTCACATGGGTGAAGTTTGAAAAGAATGACCAGAAATTGAGACTCATCAATGGTCGTGTGGGAGTATCCTCTTAAAGTGAGGGGGGCTTCTTGTCCCCAATAAGGGCTCCAATAAGGGCTCTCAAAGTGAGGGGGCTACAAAGGTCTAGCCTCTATTTACACTATTTTGTTATGTTTGGCTAAAAGTTAAGAAACTGTATTTTTTTTTTGTTTGGTTATCATTATCCTAAAAAATGAACAAATTATTGTTATAATAATAATAATAATAATAATAATAATAATAATAAGTGGTGGTGGTGGTGGTGCGATGGTGGTGGTGGTGGTGGTGGTTGTGGTGGTCTAAGTTGTCGTCATCGTGGTTGTGGTTGTGGTTGTGCATGGTTGTGTGGTGGTTGTGGTTGTGGTGATGTAATAATTCAAAAACTAGCTTGAAAAGATATGAGAGATAAAGATAAATGCATGAAAATAAAGAATTTGGAAATGTCTTTCGACTAAAACCCTAAGATGAAATTTTCAGTCAAATTGTGTCTTTTTTCATTGACCAAAATGAATATTTTCCTTTGACTTTATTTTTCTTGAATACCCAAACACGAAAAAAATCTTAAAAATGACTTTCGAAAGTTATTTTTCGAATATCCAAACAAACCCTTAATCTTATATAACCTACTTGGAGGTAATTCTATAACATGGGATAATCTCACATTTCGTGAACCAAACAACCCTAAGGAGTTGTTCGGTAGTTTTGAAATAATATAACAATCTCAAAATTTTCATATAACTTAAAATTGAGAGCATCAAATTTCTGAAAATGTTAATTTTTAAAAATAATAATATTTTTTTTTGAAAAACAATGATAATAATAATTAAAATAATTTTTTATATATAATTTGACATTATGACATCATATTTAAGGGAAACTTTGAAGTAACTTGTAAAAAATGCTATTTGCACAATTTTTGAGTTTTTAATGGTCCAATTGCACACTTTTTTGTTCGATGGTTCAATTGCACAATGTGTAAACTGGCCTATTTGACACTTTTTCTATGACGTTTGATTTAAGATTATCTCACGTTATTTATTTTTCTCACATTTTTAGGTAAAGTAACATTTTCAGAAATTTGATGCTCTCAATCCATTGTTGTGGATGCTCTCAATTAATATTGGTGTGTGTTTAAAAAAAAAAGGCTAAAGTGTCATCCCGCACCCTGAACCATACGCGATTCTTCATGCTGCACCATATATTTTCATAAGTGATTATTCGATGCGCAAACCATTAAATTTCTTTCGACTAGAACTTTTTGTAGGTAACCTACAAGTTACCGGTAATAATATTCTGATGTGGAAATGTTTTACAGGTTTAGTAGTGACACGTCATCTCTTGAGTCCCCCACCTGGTTTAGACACATCTTTCAGACCAATTTCGGATATCAACCTGACATTGTTATCCGATGAGAGAGCTTCAAGCCTTGTGATTAGCTCCACCAGGATGACTCCTTAGCTGTAGAAGCGAGTTAGGCCACGTGATTTCTTCCTTCTGTTTCTCGGATTATCATTTTTTTTTTTTGAATACCGGATTACCATTTCTTCTTTGTTTTTTTTTCTTTGAGGAACCATTTCTTCTTTGTTAAGAACCCTTGAAATCGGGTTTCTTCTGTTTAATTTTTTTCATAAATCGGAAGCTGCTGGGTTCCTCTATTGCAAGCTTATAGGGTTTTTTATTGCTTGGGTTTTTGCTTTACTATTTTTTTTTTAAATTTTTATAAGGCATACCTGACAACTCATGGATCTGAAAAATCGAGAATAAAAAATGGTGGTGTAATTTGAAGATGAACACGTGCAGTTGACATCCAAGACAAAGACAGATCAGATGACGAAGGGGCGAAGGTTACCAGAATTCTGAAAGCTCTGTCAAACTACTCGTTAAAGGCGAAGGTGCTTATGGTCTTAGCCGCCTTCGCGGTGAAGTACGGAAAGGTGTGTCTGACCACCGGCCATATCCGATCCGTGAATCCGGTGGCCAGAGCCGTGGTGTTGCTGAGGCGGCAGCAGAGCGTGCTAGATCGACCCGAGTATTTGACGCAGTGGCACAACCGAGTTGCCGGAATCATAAAGCAAAAGCTAGATGCAAATTTCTTTTTTACATAATTGGGTAGTAAGTTACCAAAACCGTACAGATGGAATCTTTGCGTTTTGGAGAATGCACTTAAAACAATGGGTTTCAGGTTTTTGCTGACTCGAAATTGCAGAGCTTGCAGTTTAGCCGCCAGTCTAGGAGAATGTTTCCATAATTCCATCACCGCCGGTGTCGAATTGGACTGACGGTGAAGGGATGATATTGGAGAGCAAAAGAGGAGGGGAATACTGGGCGGTCGTTACGGACATCACGTACGTGAAGCCTTTCAAAACTGACAATATCATTATCACCCCCTGCCAGACCACAAACGTAATCATCAGCGCAGATCAAGCTTATGGACTGTACATGGTGGCTGCCTTTCCCTTCATCTCTCATTTTTAATTAAAATAAATAATGCCACATCAGATTATACCGGCGCCATGTCATCCGGACAACATGAAAATCTACAAAAAGTTCAAGGCGAAAAAAATTTAATAGTTTGTGTATCGAATAATCACTTATGAAAGAACATGGTGCAGCATGAAGAATCGCGTATAGTTCATAGTGCGGAATGACACTTTAGCCAAAAAAAAACATTGGTGTTAGTGGTCATGCACTAAGGTCGGGAGTTCAAACCCCCTCTTGTATGAAAAAATTAGTTTGGCCAGCACTTTGCTTCTTAATTGGGCCGACCCAGTGCACATGGGAATTAGTCAAATATAATACAGACTTATTAGGACCTGCTCAGAACATCTCAGGCCTGACAAAAAAACCTAACTAAATGAACCGATAACCAAATTTTTATAAAATATAAAAGGAAAAAGTGTCAAATAGGCCACTGAACTTATCGTTTTTGTGCAATTGGGCCATTGAACTTAAAAAGTGTGCAATTCAATCATCAAATAAGCAAAATTTGTGCAATTGGACAATTTTTACAAAAAATTTTAATTCAATTTGAGTTAAAAACATTTCAATATTGACTCCCAACTAGAATGGTAGAAGAAAATGTCACTCTTAATACATATATGTTAGTAATATAATTGGATTTTAGCAAAAAAAATTTGTAAAAATGGTCCAATTGCACAAATTTTGATTGTTTGATGGTTGAATTGCACACTTTTTAAGTTCAATGGCCCAATTGCACAAAAGCAATAAGTTCAGTGGCCTATTTGATACTTTTTCCAATATAAAATCATCAATGAAACCGACATAATTCAATTACTAACCAAATAATAATATGAGAATTCTATAAATGGTTTCTAATTCATCTGTTATTAGGTTCTCAAAAATCATCCCAATTGCCCTAAATTTTTAAATTTCTGAAAATGTTACTTTACCTAAAAACAAATCCCCTAAACCAATCGCGCCTTAGTACACTTCCTAAAGAAAGAAACCCCCCCACCAACTGATTGCTTGTAGTATGCTGCAAAGAAACACTGCATTCATTCAAAAACCAAAACAGAATCAGAATAAACACACACTTATTCCACAATTCTTACACTACACACATCTTAAGAGATTTCAGTATCGAATTTCAAAGACAGGCCCATACTGAAGAGCTCTTGACACAACAGCTTCGCCCCGTATGGCACATTCACCTTCACAATATCTTCTACTGATTCACAGAAACGACAGTAGGGACCCCTAACCTTACGGCCACCAAGCACGGGCCGTTGGATCACATTGGCCATGTTCTTGCACTTTCTACATATGTGCATCTGGGAGGAATAAGAGTCGCTCGTGCAGGTTTGCAGCAGCACCGTGTGCTATGAGACAGTCGCGCTCCATCTCACCGAATTTGATACCACCAAAGCGTTTCCTGTCAGCCACAGGTTGGCGGGTAAGGGGATGGACCGGGCCAGTGTTGCGGAACTTCACTTTGTCCTCAGCCATATGCGTAAGCCGCTGGTAGAATGTCGGCCCCGTGAAAACCAGGGAGTGAATCATTTCACCAGTTTGGCCATTGTAAACTCTCTCGTTTCCCCATCTAGTGAATCCAAGACTGCATAGTCCCAATGGTAGAGCAATCAGAATCAACAACTGAACACAATATATATTGCCATAGTCATGGTAGGCCTTAGGAGCTCGGCCTAGCGCCTAGGAGGCCTAGGTGGGGATTAATCTTTTTATTTTTTATTTTTTAAAAATTTGTTTAAGTATTCTTAATTTTTTAAAGACTAATAATTATAAAGTATATAATACTTTAACAATTAATACTAAAATATTAAATATTAACCTAAAAATATATAGAGTTTGTACAATTTAGGGTTAGTTTGCTCAAAATCATGTTGTTTAGAGTGAAATAACCCATTAAAAAAAAAGAACAATAGTTAATCGGCCGACTAGTCGATGCCTAGGAGGTCTAGTCGGCGCCTATGAGGCCTAGGCGGTCCGCGCCTAAGCGGCCTAGGCAGAGCTTAGGCGGCCAGCCGCCTAGACCACCATTTAAGGTGATATGATACGTTAGGCCTAAGCGGGGATTAATTGGTACCTAGGCGGAATTTTTGCAACGCTGGCCATAGTACAAGGAGGTATGGGTTTTTATAAAAAAGAGGAAAAGAAGCACCTCTTAGAGCCATTACCTATGAAGATTCTTTGTTATTTCATCCACTGATAGAGTGGAAAATGGTGTTGCATATTTTAGTTCTCCTCGATGGCCAATGCGCTTTCCTAAGGCAATCCCCTTTGCCAAGGCAGCTTCTAGCAGTTGGCCTGGTGTTTGACGTGAAGGAAATGCATGTGGATTTATAACTACGTCTGGAACTATCCCTTGTATTGTAAAAGGAAAGTTCTCCTGAGATTCCAGAAAACCTAGCACACCCTTTTGCCCATGCATACTAGAAAATTTGTCTCCAAGACAAGGAGAACGAACCTGCACAGAAATCGTGAAAATAAAATAACATTATGAGGAAAACTAATTTTTCTGACATCAGTAAATGTGGAATAAGGGAGCTTTGGAATTTTGGATTATATAATAATCAAACATTAATAGTACAATTCAACTTCATAACACATGTAATAACAAATTTGCAATTTTCAACTATGCTGTTTGCAAGCTTAAAACCAAATGAAAGGACCTTCATTAATGTTATGCAGGTCGATAGAACTACTGGTTTGTTTATCCACAAACAACTACTCACAGTCCCGTATGTAGTAAGCTAATCTAACACTAAGTTCTTCCAAGGAGCTTTACCTATCCAACAATAATTCAACACTTCACAGGCTTCATCTGCTAGTATCAAAGTGTTTGCAGCAACAGGGTAACCCCAGCCAAGATGGCAAGAGATCCACACTTATAACCACAAGGTCACAAGTTCGAATCCTTGCCCCCTTGGTTTGAGCCGGTCAGCTATGGGTAACCTAGGATGGTTTACTTCTAGGTGGGGTTTACCTGCACCTGAAAGGGTTGTGGGGTTTCTCTCGTCATCCAAAAAAAAAGTGTTTGCAACAAGCAGTCTGTAACTACTAACTACTTAAAACTTTGAGCAGTTACATGGACCAAAAGTACTACAATGTTCATGCTCTCCACCATATAAAAGCTCTTTAATTCTATTTTATGGAAATTCTTGTATGGCTTTCAAATGTTAAGCCTTTAAATGACTTACATATTCCAATATATGTTCATAAGCAGACACAGACACACACATACATGCAATCAGGTTTTAGGGGATTTACCTGTCTCAGAGACACAACAGCAAAGCTTTTTCCCTCATCATTACCAGAGAGTACAACCTTCTGAACCATGCCTCTTTCTGTATGCTTCAGTTTAACACTGTGATCAGCCCCTGATTCCGCATACTTTCCAATGACAATATCACCACTTTGAAGGTTTGCACCAATGAATGGAAAGCCATCATCATCAAGGCTGTCAACGCGTCCTATCTTACTTTGTGTTTTTCCAAAAATTACGGCATCCTCCAGTTTCAGCTTCTTTCCCAGGGATTCCTTATTATCAACCTCAGCCTTGTAACTTCTAATATGCTCTGACCGAAACATACCACGCTCCAAAGAAGCACGGTTCATTACTAAAGAATCCTCTTGGTTGTACCCTAGGTGAACGTTAACTGCCACAATTGCACACTGGCCATTGTAGTATTCAGGGTGTGGCAGCATCGATTTATGATAATGAGGGTCTTTGGGCTTTCCAAGGCAATCTGACAGTATGGTACGAAAAAGAGGCCTCTGAGGATAATACAGTTGATGAGTATTAGTATCTATTCTAATATTCGGGTTCAAAGTAGAGAATCCAATGGCTTGTTGACTATGCTTCTCAGATTGGTAGAGGACCCTCCTCGCATGATCGTGGTTGGCAAAAGGGATAATCCCACAGCTCAAACCCATCAGGAATGACAAGTCAAGTTCACAGTGTGTATACTTTGCAGGTGGATCCTCCTTGCAGGCTTCAAGGAGGTAATTGACTCCCCAAGCAGTTCGACAATCTTCTTCTTCTTCAGAACCAATAAATTCAACTATTCCATTATCCAGAAAAGATTGAAAGGAGTCTCCATCTTTCAGAAATTGAATTTTCTTTAAATTTTCAACAACAAGAAGAGGGCGCAGGATTCGTCCAGCATCAGAAAAAATTCGGACTTCCTGGTGTTGTTCATCTCTTTTGATTTCCACCTAGAACACAAAACCAGATAACTCTAGTTCAGAGTAGGAATGAAAATTAGCATATATGTTAATAATAACTATATGTGGATGAATAAATACTGAAATTTAGAGCAAAAGGCATTCAGAAAAAAAGAGAAATAACTTGAACCACTCAAGCTCTACGAATCAAATAGCTAAAACCATCCATGTCCGAATAATAGAGAATATTTAATGCTGCACATTCAGTTCATTGAAAAAAAAAAAAAAAAAANAAAAAAAAAAAAAAAAAAAAAAAAAAAGGCAGTTTCACTGAAGAAGACTGATTAGCCACATATTCAATCAAATTCGTTTGATTTTCCGTTATACCATTTGCCAACCAACCCCAGTAATAATAAACAACAAAACAACAAGATTTGCAGTCTTAATACCAAGTTTTAGGAATTCAGATTACAGAATTAGTCATTCTTTGCAGCATCTTAATGCACTGAAAATGTTAGCATTAATGACCTCTAAATATCTAGTAAAGATTATTAGAAATGATAATCAGATAACCTGGTATGGCACTTCACCCCTACGCCGCATACGCCTTAGTTTCAAAACAAATATTCCAGAATCTCCACATACTCCAAGCCAATCTCCATCAAGAAATATTTTGTGTTTTTGATGGAGTATCGTTGAACTATCATCTACCAGTTTCTCCATTCCACAATCAAAGAGTTTATCGAGAAATGACTCCAGAATGTTTGTGCTGACCAGACCTAAACTGGCCAAATTTTTCACCAGCCCACAGTTTTCTCCATCTGGGGTAGAGAGAAAGCAAACTTTTCCCCAGTGTGAAGGATGTCTGCACAGTAATTATATCAGTTATCTTGTCAAATTCAGATTCAAGATCAGCAAACATAACGAACAAAAGCAATATGCCAAAAACAAATTCATATAGTTAATTAGGTCTAATAACAAAGACAAGTTTATGGTAAAATGGGGAAAATGAACAAGTAGAACAAATGTGTAAGCTCTGGTTCAAAGTAGCTACATGATTTCACATTTATTTATCATGGGATCCTATCCACTTCCTGCAACACAAATGAAATTCCTAAGGAAAATGTAAACATATGATAATATCACTCATTAATGGAAAAAAAAAAAAAAAAAAAAACAATGTCATGAAAGGACTCCTCTAAAGTCAATATTCAAATTTACTAAAAGGAATGGAATAGATAAGCAGTGCTTACGGATATCTAGCATCACCAACTTTCCCAGTGTATGAAACTTGTTGGCGAGTTTTCCTCATATCAGCTGTCATTTGCAATGGGTTTGTTCGTCTAAGATTTGCTACTACACCAGATACCCTTTCCATTCTCTTATATGGATGTGACCATGCCCCAGTAGAAAATGCCCTACAGAGACCATTAGTGACTATTGATGCATCCACATAATGTTCAATTGGCTGTAGCTGTCGATCTCCATAGAGATCTCTTTGCATTGCCTTGATCATAACCCTTTCAGCATGTTTAAGATGCACTCTAAGCTCTCGTTCTAGCAGCTCACTAGCAAGCTCCAACCTCTTGTTCCTAAAATCATCTCTATTGTCCGCTTTCCGCTTACCTGCATAAGCTTGCAAGAGACACTTTACCATATATCCAAGAAAGCGAGCCTTCTGCTTGAAGCTGTTAAGACTAGGAAACAGGAAGTTGTTGATGCAATCTTCAATCGATTCTTGAGGAGGAAATCTACAGTTCTTCATAAGTTGAGCAACAAAATTAAGTGCTACTGGCTGTTTCCTAAATGGCTCGCACTTGCTATCAGCATCATGGATGGAAGCAACAAGTATATTCACAATTTCTGTGTCTTTCGTGTCCACATCAATCAAGTTCACTACCTCTCTATCAGAGGATACACCAAGTGCAAAGAAGAATATCCAAATTGGCATTTCTGTCACAGAAAAATAGACGGTAAGGACTTTTTCTCCTCCCCTCACCACAGGCTCTACTTTGGGGCTCTCTGTCAACTTTATATATACTCTCTTCCTTTTGGAAATTGGGCGATATGAAACCATCCAACTTGGATTGCTAGCTACCCAGAGTCTTTTTAAGCATATTTGTTCCTGTGCAATAAAGGTCTGCAAATAATGAAAGAAAATAACCAATTTCAGATGACTGGAAAACATATTTTAACAATGAACTTTCACAAAAAGGCCAGGAAAAGTTATTATTAATAAAAATAAATAAAATAAGATTGAATGGCTTAGCTAGATAATTTTACTATTGACATTGGCAATATTGCTTATACAGTATAAAACAATAAATATCTAAACACAGATGTCTGCTCCCCAATATTCATTAGAGAGCCTCAATATTAATGGGCATGTAGCTAAATGATATAAATGACAAAAATAATAAAGCAAAATGAATATCTAGCACCTTCTCAGCCCCTTTTACAATGAAATATCCTCCATGATCAAATTCACAATCAGGCTTCTTGTTGCCATCACTCATCCAGCAGAGGTCAGAGTTTACCATCACAGGCATTCTCCCAATTAGAAGATCCCTGTTATCCTCCATCTCAAATTCGTTTGAGACATACTGGTCTACTCCGGTTTTAAACTTGTCACTCCGGACCTGCTTTTTAGTATACACCTAAAAATGTCCCAGGGCACAGAAATTAATAGATTTCAACAAATAATTAAAACAAGCAGGTGAAATGCAAAGACATTTGTTATTTACGGTGAAGCAACTTGTAGATGAATATAAAGAAGAAACATGTGGCTAGCAAAGACTCATCAAGAGACTCCAAAAAAAATAGGTGAGGTAAAAGTTAATTGATTATATTTTTTTTTTGTCAGACCGGTTTCCTCAGCCATACACAAGGACCCCACACACCAAGATTAATCATATTCATGCTAGGTAAAACCTCAAAGGGTGGCAAAGCACTCCAGGACTCGAACCAAAGACCTATGGTTAAGCTGGAAGAGATCCACGCCATCTCATCCACACCCACATGGGCAAGTTATATGATTATATTGATAGTCACTAAAAGTGTTTATCCTGGAATAAAATCATATTCGGAAGTAACAGGTAACTCACAATGAAAACATATATTCAATGAATCAATCAATTAATTCAGAAACACAACTCAATGGCTCCTCGGGATAAAAAGGATTTCCTTGATCCATATACTGGCACATTAGCGGCAGAATAACTAGATTATCAAATATCTATCAAGAGCTTCCCATGACAAGATACAGAAACTAATGGATTTGAGATCAAACCTAGAAAACTGACTATATCAGAGAGGATAATTCAGCAGAACAGTATATATGAACAACAGGAACACAGTAAGAAGTCATCCAAATATAAAACAACTGAAATAAATTTTATAAAATGAGCACACAAGTGAAGAACAGAATTTTGTATTTTTATCTTTTTTCATAATTGGGTAACTATAGAATATCATCAACTAAGGCCTTAGAGATTTCCATTTTACAAACCTGAAGATGGGTCTGAACTGTTATCCTGGCAGAATATGTCATAAACTGAAGGCGGGCATGTCGGGGCCACAATTGCAAATATTCTTCACCACCATCTTGAGAAAACTTATCTCCAGTCAAAATCATTGGTCGACTAACGGTCACCTTCCCAAATTTTATTGAGGCATATCTCCAATCGTTATCACCCTTCTTTGATGGATCATATCCAGGCTCGACTACAATTTCGCCAATTGAATCAAAAACTCTCTGGATCCCATGTTTGATGAAGTCATTGTATGAATTGATCTGGTGACTAATCAGCCCATACTTGTCAAAAAATGTAGTGGATACTTTTTTGCAGAAATCAGCTAATTTCTTTTTGTTCAAATTCATTTCTTGTAAAGCAGCTGCGTCAAATGGCTCATCATCTTCTTCTTCATCAAATTCAATATCTTCAAAATCTATATCCATCTTTTCACATCCATTTGATATCTTCTCTTTCCCAGCACTAGTCTCTGCTCCTTCTCTCATTTTACTAGTAGTCATAGATAATAGAATTTGCAAGATAAAATTAGCGACCCAGTGATTGCAAGTCAGCTATATCTTATATATTACAGAAGCCATAGAGGAATGAGAAATAATGCTCCTTCTCTCAACACAGCTCACTCACTTCTGCTCTCTGTGCACAAAACTGAAAAAAGGGGAAAAACAGTAGGCATAGAATCCGAAGAAATTCTTATTTCGAGACTTTATTTAGTCTCTGTTTCTCTCAGTCTACTCACAGTCCCTCTCTCTCTCTCTCTCTCTCTCTGTCTCTACATTTGCTGATCGCGGAAGGGATAATCGAGAGTTCAAACCCTAAAAATTTCAATCGGAGGGGCTTGTAGAAAGCAAGAATTCAGTGTATGTCTCTCTCTCTCTCTATCTGCATTTATGTATGTTCTTATGTATGTGTACATGTTTGCATGGGTTTCTTGTTTAGGTTGTTTCCTCAACTTCCCATTGAGGTTTTGTTTTTCCTATATTTGAACGTAGGGTTGTTTTACTGTAGAGTGATTGAATGAATAAGTAAGTGGTAAAGCTTTTACCATTTTTGTTTGATTTTTTACCATAAATGTCATTTCTCTCTGGCGGTTGTCGTTGAAGATAGCTTCAGCTCACATTTTTATAGGCAACTATTGTTGTGGATTTTTGTCTTCTATCCTTGAGGTTTCTATGTTTCACTGTTTTGGGGTGTGGTTATAATTTGGTGCTGCTGTAATGGTCAGTGGTGGCTTCAAGTTTAAGCTCTATTATGTTCCCAGGTAGACAACAACTCAAGATATTTAGGCTGCTATTATGTTGGTACCATTGTAGGAAGCCTTTGATACTAAATGGGGGAAACTTGGTTTGAGCATGGGTAGGTGTTGAGTATCAGTACGCTAAAAAATTTCCTATAGCCATTCTTCTATTAAAAAATAGTTGAACCATGCATCTTTATGCTTTAGCGATTGAGGGGTTTAACCTCTTACATGTAAAAGGTTGTGCGTGCATCTTCTAAATCAGAAATAGGTGAAGTGACTTTTAAGTATTTAGCTTATATTTAATTCCAAGTGCTTTATAGGTAGAATCACAAAATCAACATGCAGCTTAACCATTTATAAGCCCTCACAGTACTATACATATTTAGATGCAATTTAAGCAAGGGTTTCTCTAATCTCTCTCGTCTCAGGTTATCAACGCGGCCGCTGCCTCCGTGAAGCAAGCGGATCGGAGGCGGCGTCCCATCGTCTTCCCCTGCTGCCATCTCCACCCCAGACAGCGTCCGCCCTTCATTGTCTTCTCTGTTTTCACCGTTTTTCCTCCATCTCCACGGTTACCGGTCGTTTCTCTCTTATTTTTGCATTGTTGTTTTCATTTGCTTTGATTTACTATTTTAATTTTGTTTGTAATTTATGTGTTTTTCATCTCGTTGTTTTGACGAGTTTCTTCCTCTCGTTTACTTTGGCGAGTTCTTTTTCATAAAGCGTAAAACGATAAAACTAGTCATGACGTATGTGAATCTCATCCTGGGTGACAAACATGACAATGAAAAAGAGACTCCTCTGAACTATGATATGCAATTCAACCCGATGGAGATATTGTCAATGGATAAAAGAATGAAAATAGATACTCAGGTGGTGTGCAAGACTATTCAACTACTGTCAGTCTTGGGTACGTTTGACCAAATCATTAAAGAAGCTTTAAGTTTATCCAAAGAATTCAGCTTCAAATTTGTAAAACAGTCTACGAATCAAGTTTTCTGTAGCATTGCTAGGGAAGTTTTTTCTATGTTTGACTGTAAGGAATGTTTGACCATTCCATCGATCTTTTTTGTAACGTTTCCGCCTATGATTAATGAATTAGCTTCTTTGTTTTCAAAAAAAAGATGCAATTTAAGCACAAAATTACAAATTAGAAGTTAGTTTCATCATTTTTGTGATCAACCCTTCATATGGTCATATTATATACCAATCATGGTTGAAAATATTGATAGGCGCTCCTCAGTCGCTCGTGAGGCGCCTAGCGCCTAGGGCGCTTAGGCAGGGATTAATTGGCGCCTAGGCACCCCCGTGCATTTTTTATTTTATTGTTTATGTTTTAAAATTCTTAAAGTATTTTTAATTTTTCAAAGACTAATAATTATAAACTATATAATACTTTAATAGTTCATACTAAAATATTAAATATTAACCTAAAAATATCTAGAGTTTTGAACAATTTAGGGTTATTTCGCTCAAAACGATGTTGTTTTGAGTGGAATAAACCATTAAAAAAACTATAACTAATTGACCGACTAGGTGGCCTAGTCAGTACCTAGGAGGTCTAGTCGGTGCCTAGGAAGGCCTAGGCAGTCAGCGCTTAGGCGGTTGGCCGCCTAGACCACCAATTAAGGTGATATGCTAGGCGGTTGACCGGCGCCTAGCGCCTAGGCGGGAGTTTTACAACATTGATACCAATACCAACTTAAATGCTTCCACAATGCATTTTTATGGCCAGAAAATGCCTAGAATCACACAATCAGAATGCAACTTAACCACTTATAAGCCCTAAACAGTCAACAGTCAACAATACATATTTACATGCAATTAAAGCACAGTATTACAAATCAGAAGGTACTTTCATCATATTTGTGATCAACCCTTCATATGGCCTTATTATATACCAATACCAACTTAAATGCTTCCACACTGCATATTTACATGCACTTTTAAGGCTAGAAAATGCCGAGAATCACACAATCAGAATGCAACTTAACCACTATAAGCCCTTAACAACCAACACTCTAAAGTACATATTTACACGCAATTAAAGCACATAATCACAAATCAGAATGTACTTTTCATCATATTTGTGATCAACCAATCAACCCTTCATATGGCCACAATACATAAGGCCAGAATTCATAAGGACAAAAAATGCTTCCACAATACATAAGGCTAGAAAATGCCCAAAATCACACAAACATTCATATAAATATATAATCATATAGTCATAATATTATATCAGAATACATAATATAATCACACAAACATTCATTGCCAATAATAATGGTAATTATAGCAATCTAATTTTGATGTTATATATTTGTAGTGGCAGGTTGGGAGTGGCATCGACCACGGACCCGCAGGGCCATGGCAGCGGGTCACGCCGCCCTACTGCCAGCCATGTGTGGTACTGTGGGCTCTGATGGCACGGGGCTTTCCCCCTTGCCTGTTGGAGGTTCAAGTGATTGATCTGATTGGTTGCTTGAAATGGAATGTGTTAACTGTATAAGTCCATTTCTCTAAAATAAGCATGATATTCCTATTTGTTGTGAAAATAGGATTATGAGATGAGTTATGTGATTATGAGAAGAGAAGTGAATGATGGGTGTTGCTCGGCTGACGCTTGCTCCACTGTCTCTACGCGATTACGCCTCTAGCCCTCTACTTACCCGGTAAACAATTTTTTAGTAATTTATATTTTCTTTAATCTTTATGTATTTAGTAATTAATAATGAGTCACACTTGTGTAAGACCGTCTCACGAATCCTTATTCATGAGACGTGTCGGGTCGGGTCGAAGCAACATGCAAATGTCATACTTATATGTGCAAATGTCATACTTATATGCTCAAATGTAATACTAATTAGGAATACAATTTTTGTTACTTATAAGAGAAAAAGTAATACATTTTTCATAATAAGTAATGTTGACAAGTGCCCCTCACTTATAAGGGCAAATATAATACTTTTGAGGAAAATTGTAATACTTTTAAATCGAAATGTAAAAGTATTGTATTTTCCCTTAAAAGTATTACATTTACCCTTATAAGTAACAAAAATTTTATTCCTGATTAGTATTACATTTGAGCATATAAGTATGACATTTGCGAGTATAAGTATCACATTTGCATTTTGACCCGACCCGACCCGTCTCACGGTGAGACGGTCTCACGCAAGTTTTTGCCATTAATAATTAGTTACTTGTTATTCTTGTTGATTAATGTTGTGACTATGATTTGGTTGCTTAATCAGTGGTTTAATTGTTTTTTTTTTCAAATGGTTCGATGGTTTATTTGTACATTTTCTCAAAATATGGTTACACGTGACAATTCATGTCAGTAGAAACCGGGTAATAATCTGCTAAAAATGTTAATTGCAACTTTTTTTGAGTCCGTAGACTAATTTGGAGCTTTTTTGAGTTCAAACGACTTAATTGATATTTTTTAAATAGTTAGATGACCTATTTGTACCTTTTTACAATTATTTTTATTTAAGTTCCATATCAAGATCTCGATGGGAACTTGAAAAAAATGTTAAGCGAACATACTTTAAAAAATAAATATGGCCAATTAAATTTCAATTTAGAATAATTGATTAATTGAGCACTTGCAAATACTCCGTACTATATAGAGCTATTTGACATTTATGGGTTTTTTTTTTTTTTTTGGACAAAATTTTATCCAATCCGAAATGTTGATTTTCAACTGAAGAGAACCCGCGTTTGCTTACTGGGTCTCACTTCCATTGACAGCTGAAAAGGTGGTGTTTCCTAATCAGCAAAACCATTTTTCGAGTCAAACAGACAGACCATCCTTCACGGAAAGAAATGCAGGAGAGAATATAGGGAGAGAAATATCTTGATTCTTGAGAGACATCAAGGAAGAAGATCGAGCAGAGAGAGATTTTGTTGATTAATTGATTGAAGGATCAGAGATGGCTTCCTCACCGGACCCTCCAAATCCAATCTCGAAACCCACTTCTTCATCACTGAAATCATCGGCGTTAACCCCCACCAAATCCACATGGGTCCTCCCTTACAGGACCCAGACCCTTCAGCACTTGTACACCATGGGCAAGAAACTCGGGCAAGGGCAGTTTGGTACAACCTATCAATGCACGGAGAATGCCTCGGGCAACCTCTATGCCTGCAAGAGCATCCCCAAGAAGAAGCTGTTCTGCAAGGAGGACTACGAGGATGTGTGGAGAGAGATTCAGATAATGCACCATTTATCTGAGCACCCAAATGTGGTGAGGATAAAGGGCACCTATGAGGATGCGCTGTATGTGCACATAGTCATGGAGCTGTGCGCGGGCGGGGAGTTGTTTGATAGGATTGTGGAGAAAGGGCAATACAGCGAGAGAGAGGCTGCTAAGCTAATCAAGACCATTGTTGGGGTCGTCGAGGCTTGCCACTCTTTGGGGGTAATGCATAGAGATCTCAAGCCTGAGAACTTCTTGTTCCTTAGCTCCAATGAGGATGCTGCTCTCAAGGCCACTGATTTTGGTCTTTCTGTTTTCTATAAACCTGGTTTGCTCTCTTCAACCCTCTGGTTGTTAGCTTCTGTTTCTCTTTTTGATTAACAACTGCTTCTTCTTGTTCTCTGGATCATTGTTCTTATAGATTCAGATTCTTTACTTTAAAGTGATTTTTTTTTTTTTTGGGTTGGATGGTGTGAATAATTTGTGGTTTGGGCATCTTTTTCTGATGTTACTAGGAAATTATTGTAGGTGGTTGAGTCAAGTGTGCCTTTTTTTTAAAAAATGATTTTGGGTTTTCATTTTCATTTTAACAAACTCTTAAAATTGTTGGGTGTGCAAAAATTGCTCAATAATTACCTAGTTATGTAGTTCTCTTGTTTTGATCCACTGTGGGTTCCTGTGGTTATTTTTGTTTTGAGTGTGAATAATTAATTTGTTCTTGGGCATGGGCATTCATATATGCATTCTAATGATGCTTAGTTGGATAATATTGGAGGTGGGCTTTTGGTAGTTGAATAGTTAGTGGATTGGTCATTGGTGTGTTGCCATTATGATTTTGGGGTTTTGAATATTCTTCTTCTCCCAGAAGAAGGTTGAATCCCCAATCCAAGGCCCCCGACATTCCGGCCCGATAGAGCATTTGGGAGAATGTAAATCATGGTAATTCAGTGGGCTCAGCAGGCAGGGTCAAATGTCGGTGTGCACAAGGGATCCGCCCACTTTGGGCATATAATCCCCACACTGCACTTGCGGAGTTTCTAACCTTGGTCTCTTCTCCCAATGTAATAAATCAATTCTTGAAGTGAAGCAAGCTCTCTCCATCTCGGTGGTGCTGCTAACTTATGTATTTCAACTTCCTAACATAATTTCATTAGTATCATTCTAAACATCTCTCTCCCCTGGGTAAAGAAATCCAGGACGTTTATGTCACTGAAATTTAAGGGCACTATCTTTTCAGACGTGCTAACTTCAGTTTTAATTCTAATATGGTGTGATCTACGTTTTGTTATGTTATGCGTAGGGGAAACATTCTCTGATGTAGTTGGAAGCCCCTACTATGTGGCACCAGAGGTTCTGTGCAAGCATTATGGACCTGAATCAGATGTATGGAGTGCTGGGGTTATCTTGTACATATTACTAAGTGGTGTCCCTCCTTTCTGGGCAGGTATTTGACTGCAAGTTTCATGTCTCTGTCACTAGTTGAAGGTCAACAAAATACCTATTTATAAAATTCCCTTTTTTTTTCTGTACCCTTGATGACTCACATCTCTGCTGTTGCTGTTGCTGTTCCTCTACTCCAGAAACTGATGTGGGGATTTTCCGCCAGATATTGCAAGGGAAACTAGATTTGGAATCTGAACCATGGCCTGGAATTTCAGATAGTGCCAAAGATTTGATTCACAAAATGCTTGATCGGAATCCAAAAAGGAGGTTGACAGCCCATGAAGTCTTATGTGAGTCCTGTTGATGAGTTTAAATAGCTACTCTGGGACATGCGTGGTTCTGTTTTCGAAATTTATGATAACTTGTTACTATGTTCAATAAATTTGATTTTAAACGATCTTATAACACCACCAATCCGCTTGCTCTGATTTCCAGGCCATCCTTGGATTGTGGATGACAGTATGGCCCCCGACAAGCCTCTTGACTCTGCAGTTCTTTCACGCTTGAAACAGTTCTCTGCAATGAATAAGCTTAAAAAGATGGCTTTACGTGTAAGATTGTCATGCATGCTTAATGCTTTTACTTGAATACGTCTTTTCTGTACCTTGTGTTTTTAAAGTCTCCTACCACAAACGGCATTTAATAAACTAGAACTTAAAATTTCAGCTTTAAAATGTGAAAATTGATTCATGACCATTTGGTGAAAGTTGATTTGACACCTATGAGGCTATGACCATCATTCTCTACTATAACATAAGATGTTACCGTGAGTTGCAACCTTCATTAATAAGGAATGATATATCATAGATGTAACAACAGGATTTTAGATGGTAGCATGTACAAACCCAACCCTTGCAACCCCTGTTCTTCTGGAAAGAGCTGTTGTTGCTTATGAGAGGTAGCTCCCAATATTAGCTGTTGTATATTATTAAACTCTTAAATTTCACTGGTATCAACTTTCAGATGACATTTTGTATACAAAGCCTAATTTATGTATATATAATGCTCGTGTTGTAATATATAAACATGAGTTTGAGCTGTCTGAAGTTCCCCTATTTTGTTATGTGTTTGGATTTGGGATTTGAGTGGTTTTGTGTGATTAAGTAGGTGATCGCTGAGAGGCTATCTGAAGAGGAGATTGGTGGTCTGAAGCAGCTGTTCAAAATGATTGATACAGACAACAGTGGAACTATAACCTTTGATGAGCTGAAAGAGGGATTAAGACGAGTTGGATCTGAATTAATGGAATCGGAGATCAAGGATCTTATGGATGCTGTATGATTCTCCCTCCTCGATCACTTCTTACTGCTCTCTTCTTATTGTGCTTTTGTTGATGGAATTATAATTTGAGTGACAGGCAGACATTGACAACAGCGGGACAATTGACTACGGAGAGTTTCTTGCTGCTACCGTACACTTGAACAAGCTAGAAAGAGAAGAAAATCTAATGTCGGCCTTCTCTTTCTTTGATAGAGATAGTAGTGGTTACATAACCATTGATGAGCTTCAGCAAGCGTGCAAAGACTTTGGTCTAAGCGAGCTTAACCTTGATGAAATGATCAGAGAAATTGATCAAGATAACGTAAGTAGTAGTCTGCCCAGGTTGGGGGATTTCATATATTACACCTGTTTCTTATAATTTTATACATACTTCTTCCAGGACGGGCAGATAGACTACGGAGAATTTGCAGCAATGATGAGGAATGGCAATGGGGGTGTCGGAAGAAGAACCATGCGAAACACACTAAATTTGAGAGAAGCCCTGGGACAACTTGTAATAGATGAGAAGCATGAGGAGGAGGAGAGTAATGAATGATAGTCTCTGACAAACTACCCTACCAAAACAAATTTTCAGATAGTTTCCAAGTTCATGGTAATTGGGGAGTGGAGTTGAGACTAGAAGGTTTAAGCTTTCCTGTTGAGGGAGGGCAGGCTCTCTTCATTTTCTTGCTTTTTGGATGGGCTGCTACTCTACTCTTCTATATATTCTCAGTCTTCAATACTTTGCCATGTTCCATTTGTATGGGAATTTTGTGGATATGATTGCCTTGGACTCTTGTCTTATTGTTTAATGTTCTCTGCTGATTTCACCCTGATATTGTGCATTGAAAGGCCCACTTTTATTTTTATTTTTATTTTTTTTTTCTTTTGAAATGCACCATGATCCACATAGCGTTATGTGGACCATGTTTCAATACGATTGTCCAATGTGTGAGCATAAATATAATATATGCAGTCTAACTATGAGTTTAGGCTTTTAGTTGAGATGGAGCACATGTTTTACTTCAATGAAAGTGTAATAAAGTTAAAATGAAACTAGTGTGTGTGGAAAATGAAATTAAAAATAGATTTCATGCAATAACGAATAATGGCAGATGAAACTGGAATAAAATTAAAATGATACTTTAGTGTTGTTATAATGGAATTAGTATGTATGGAAAATAAAACTAAAACATAGAACTCATACAATAATTTATATTGTCAAATGAACATGAAGTGCAATTAAAATTATTTAGCGTTACTATAATTAAGCTAGTATGTGTGAAGAATAAAATTTAAAAAATAGAGCTCATGCAATAACGTATATTGTCAAATAAAACTATAATAGAGTTAAAATGATCCTTCAGTGTTTACTATAATGAAACTAATGTGCGTGAAAAATGAAAACTAATAAACAAAGTAATGTTATCAAATAAAATTAAAATGTAATTAAAATAATACGACATCGTTTTGCTTTATGGTCATTGATGCTATATAGACCATTGTCTTACAGTAAAAGTTTGTGGCAAATTATTGCATGGACCATGGTCCACACAGCTGTGTGGACCAAAAATAGAAAATACATTATTTTTGAACTGAAGGTACATTATTTAATAGTATATATCAAATAATGTACCTTCAGTACAAAAATAATGTACTCTAAAATAATGTACTTTATGTACAAAAATAATTTTAGTATATTAAAAATGTAATTTTTATTTATAATCCACACAGCTGTGTGGACCATGGTCCATGCAATAATGATTGAAAGTTTGTCGGAAAGGCCATAAGAGTTACAACGGCTGAACCCAATCTATATGGGTTGGCCCATCAACAGCCAAGTTAAATTAGGCTATTTTTAAAATGATTACAGTTTTGTAAACTCAATTCGCATAATGGTGGGCTAGTAGGTAAATGGGTTATCCTGAAATTCAAAATTAATTAATTACATATATAAAAATTATAAAATTAATGACATATACTAATATTAAGGTACTATTTTATTATTTTACTATATTAAAAAGTATTCATTAATTCCTCAAAAAAAAAGTATTCATTAATTCCTCAAAAAAAAAAAAAAGTATTCATTAATTTTTTAAAAACTCAAAAATTGAGAAAGGTGAAGAAAAGGATTTTAATTTTTAATTTTGTTAAGTTGGGTAAATGGATGACGCATAAGTCATAAAATTTTCACACCAACGTCATTTTAAAAATAGTTAATTTCAGAAATAATTTCTTAACTACTTACATTTATTAATTTTTATCATCAATTTTTAATAGGACTCTAAATAATCTCTTGACTATTGACATTTTTATCATCGACTTTCAATTTTACCATAAATAGTCCCTTAACTATTAATTTTGTTCTAAATTTAGTTCTCCAATTAATTATTCATTTAGTAAATATTAAATTTAATGGTAACAGTATAAAAATTAACTTAATATAAAAATTAACTTGTTGAGATGGGTAAACTAGGTCCATAAACTTAATACATTAGTTCATCATTAGTGAGAATGTGAAAATCCAAAAATTTACATTATTACCTGATAGTACAAATTCAAGTAGTGTATGCACTGTATATACAAAATGTATGGGAAATAGAGAGAAAAATCTGGGAAATTAGCTACGCAACCTTTTTATTCAATGTTGTCTGTCGTAGAGAAAAGGGTCATCATTGAGAGCTGTAGAGAGAGAGTCTCAAGAGAAGAGAAGGGCCCTTACTGAGTGTTCTAGAGAGAAAGAGAAAACATGGAAAAAATCTCATTACTTGTGAGTCAATGGCCTTTATATAAGTCCGAAGTATAGACTAATCGACTTTGACCCGAACCGTTTGACCCTGACCCGATTACAAAACAAGAGCATGGAGTGTATAGTGAGGTCAAACTCAAGGAATATTTCCTATCAAGTTGCCCCCCTAGTCCGAGCCCTGATGTCGAGCTAATGAGGAAGAGTTCGGGCTGGAAAACCTGATTATACAGTCCGTGACTTATGTCGGTTGTCTCGTTAAAAACCTTAGACTAAGAAAAACCCAATGAAAAATTTTTAGCTAAGGAAAAAGAGCACAATCGTAAGTACAGTCTTTTGGACTATAAGGGGTTGTCTGGATTTTTACTGATCTCGGGATCAGATTTGTACAATGATTGAGACATCAAATTTACCGATCTAGCGACCAGATTATTTGTTACGATCGGGAGGTCGAATTAATTGAGATCTGTTGATTTAAGTGTTTGGCTCAGGCTACGTGACAGTGGGTCAGAGGTTTCTGAGCTCCTTTATAGCTTATAGAAACAGCCCAAAAGATCCCTACCTCGCAATAAATGCAGCATTTATAGTCGAGGTTAGGGAACAAATTCCTGCCTTTCGACATGCTAGGCACTTGGAACGCATGCACAGGTTGAGGTTGGGGTGGAAGGAGAATCATATACGTGGTCTTAGATGCTGCCAAAAACACGGAGCGTGGTCTGTGGAACCTAAGTCTAAAGGTCAGTCCCGGGCTGAATAGGTCAGGCCGGTAATGAAGATGTTGGAATCTGCCTAGGAGACAAGCAGGTAGGCTCGACTTTTAGGATGACCGGGAAGGGTCTAAGTGCGGTCGACGGTGATTAGTTGAACCAAGTCACGTGCTAAAGGCTCAATACCGACCACCGTACGTAGACCAGTTCCAAGGAATAATCCCATCAAGTAGTCCCCCTAGCCCGGAGCTTGATGAATACTTGGGAGGAGGGGTTCATGCTAAAAGGTTCGAGTATCCGTGACAAACTCCTTGAGCCGGAGTTGAGAGGGCCGCAATTTACACTAATTACCTCGTTAAAACCTTAGACTAAGAAAAACCCATTGGGAAAAAAACTTAGCTAAGGAAAAAAAGAGTACAACCATGAACGCAATCTTTTAGATGACCGAGTGATCGAATTAAGTGTGATCTAAAGATCCAATTTTACTAATCAAGGTATTGTATTTACTCACGATGTAGGGATCGATTTTTACCAATCAAGTGATTGGATTCTTTCACGATCTAGGTATCGAATTTACTGTGATCTAGCGATCAAATTTTACTGATCTAGGGATCAGGTTTTCCCAATCAAAAGATAGGATTTTTAATGAGATCTAGTGATCAAGTTTTACCGATATAGGGATCGGGTTTTACTAATCAAGAGATTGGATTTTTAATGAGATCTAGTGATCAAGTTTTATCGATATAGGGGTCGTTTTTTACCAATTAAGAGATTGAATTTTTAATGAGATCTAGTGATAAAGTTTTACCAATAAATAGATTTGATTTATTCTCGGTTTAGGGACCTTCATTGATCTTATCGATCGTAAGAAGGGACGCTTCTCCCAAGGCCCTTTACTTGGGCTGATCGGTTGTAGTTAGTTTGAGCTTGGTTAAACCCTGACCTAGATTACCTGGCTTTAAGATCGTTCTTAACCGATCACACTTGGTTAGTTTTAATTATCCATATTAATCATTACGATGCATTTTGAAAACCAAAATTATGGTGTTTTCCGCTTTTATGCTCGATTTACAAATCGAGAGTCCCAAGTGGTGGGACGTTTGGAAATAATGATAACAAGACTGGGAAGGTCATTATGCCGAAAAGTGTGTTGCGGTGCGCTATGGTCACCAAGTGTATTATGCTCGAGAAGCGCATTACGGTCGGAAAATGTACTAGTGAGCTCCGTAGGCCAAGGGGTTGCCTTATAACTCTATCGATAGCTCCCCACTCCCTGTGTCTCGAGAATCGTACGTCAGCACAAGGGAGTATATATGATGGCCTCCTGAGCTCATTGTGAATTTTGATTGTGGTTGGGAAGTGACATATTTAAGTGGTCTAAATTTACTGATCATGAGATCAGATCTCGACACGATGAAGAGATTGAATGCTACCAATCAAGCGATCAGATTTTTAACATGATCTGGTGATCAAATTTACAAATCAAGAGATTGGATTTACCCGAGGTGGGAAGACCGACCTAGCAAGCTCAATTGCCTATTTTAAGGGGTTATGCCAAGATTTGATCCTAGGCTTATAGTGCCGGCGATTACAATATCAACCTAACCGTGCCTAATTGCCTACTTCGTAGGGCTTATACCGAGATCTTTTTCCTAGGCTTAATTGCCTACTAAGTATGGCTTTATGCCGAGATTGTTCCCGGGCTTAACTGCCTACTAAGTAGGGGTTTTTGCTAAGATTATTCCCGAGCTTAATTGCCTACTAGGTAGAGTTTTATGCTGAGATTGTTCCCGGACTTAATTGCCTACTTTGTAGGGCTTATGCCAAGATCAGTCTCGGGCTTATATACAAATTTAGTATGATTATTCTACATATAAAGCTAGGAATAGTGTAATTTAGAAATCAAAATTACAATCACATCTTTACAAATTCAAAAACTTGTGACAACTTGCTCAACATGCAAACGGTTGGTCGACGCGCAAACTTCGTAATCTCGATTGTATGTAGGATTTTGAAAAGCAGTTATGGCCAATACTCCAATAGGAACACCAACACCGAATTTACTCTGAAACTTGCTTTCATTAATACCCCAATATTCAAACTGAATAATCGAATTACTACATACATTTTTCACAATCCCATACAAGAGGGGTGATTATATTAGTTTCAAATTTTAATAATAATTTTTTTGTTTTGAATTTGGTATCTTTGCCACACATCGGATTTCTGACATGCAAATTAATTGTATGTTCTAAATTTTTTGCAATCGGTTAGGAAGATGATGTTTGATCCATATGTTTCCCTCGTGCAGGGATTATTGGTTGGGTGAGACCATTAGATGTTGAGGACCAAAAAGACAACAAAGCAATTAAACACATGGCACACCACCAAAGGGAGAGATCCCAGGCCAGAATATATCCCGTACAATCTTCCCCCAAATCAAAAAAAGTTATTATTTTTATTATGTTTAGGACCAACGCATTTGGTCCAGAACAGGACGATACAATGATCAATTAGGACTCAGCCCGCTAGCAAACAGTTTGCTGAGTACAGTTTCTTATAATTTTATAGTATAACCACCCACCTTCTTCCAGGACGGGCAGATAGACTACGGAGAATTTGCAACAATGATGAGGAATGGCAATGGGGGTATCGGAAGAAGAACCATGTGAAACACACTAAATTTGAGAGAAGCCCTAGGACAACTTGTAATAGATGAGAAGCATGAGGAGGAGGAGAGTAATGAATGATAGCCTCTAACAAACTACCCTACCAAAACAAATTTTCAGATAGTTTCCAATTTCATGGTAATTGGGGAGTGGAGTTGAGACTAAAAGGTTTAAGCTTTCTTGTTGAGGGAGGGCAGGCTCTCTTCATTTTCTTGCTTTTTGGATGGGCTGCTACTATACTCTTCTATATATTCTCAATCTTCAATACTTTGCCATATTCAACCAAGTGGGGTAGCTCAAGTGGCAAGTGAGATCTCTTTGTGGGGAGGAATTTCGGGAGAACTCGGGTTCAATTTCTTCCACAAGTGACGATTCCCCCTGGACCAGCTCCCGTGCCTCCCGGAGCGAACGTGGGTGGACCCTGGACCGTTAAACGGACGGAGAGAAAGACCCATGGTCAATTTACCAAAAAAAAAAATACTTTGCCATATTCCATTTGTATGGGAATTTTGTGGATATGATTGCCTATACTCTTGTATGTTGTTTAATGTTCTCTATTGATTTCAACCTGATATAGTGCATTGAAATGCCTAGTTGTTATACAATGGACCATGGTCTACGGTGGACCATAGTCCAATACCATTGTCAAATGAAATTGTAGTAGAATTAAAATAATATTTTAGTGTTGCTAAAATAAAAGTAGTGTGTGTGGAAAATTGAACTGAAAAATAGAGCTCATGTAATAACGTATAATGTCAAATGAAACTGTTATAGAATTAAAATGATGCTTTAGTATTGTTAAAATGAAATTAGTGTGTGGAAATGGAACTAAAAAACAGGACTCATACAATAATATATATTGTCAAATGAACATAAAATGTAAATAAAATTATACTTCAATAGATCTCCAGTAACGTATATTGTCAAATGAAATTGTAGTAGAATCAAAATAATACTTTAGTATTACTATAATTATACTAGTATATGTGGAAAATGAAACTAATAAACAAATCATCGCAAATTACTCTACATTCACATATACTATACTCTATATTCACAATTTGTAAACTCCACATTCACACATTACAGGATTGTATGTTTAGTAACTATATTACCACTGTTATGCATTCACACATTCAAAACTCTATATTCACAGGTCCTATACTCCATATTCACAACTTGAGAACTCCACATTCACACATTACAGGGCTACAAGTTGCTAGAACTTCTTAACTCTATTACAGATTCACACATGCATAACTCTACATTCACGATTTCTATACTCCATATTCACAATTTGAAACCTTCACATTCACACTTTGAAACCTCCACATTCACACATTTCTGGGCAACTCTACATTCACCCAATCATAAGTCCACATTCACGATTTCTATACTCTACATTCACACTTTGAAGCCTCTACATTCACACATTTTTGGACAACTCTATATTCAGCAATATGTTTACTAATTTTTTTTTTAAAAAAAAAAAAGACAAAACGACGTAGTTTTGGACTCAGGTCCACCTTGCAAGGTAGACCTGGGTCCACAGCATAATTTGCGGTAAACGGGTTAGCCTTCTAATCTACCTTTTAAAGTTTGAAATTCAAAATTAAATATATAAAAGTTATAAAAATAATGACATATCTATCTACTATATCTACACTTATAATAAGAGCCAATAATGTTAGACCCCTAACTGGAACTAAAAAAAATGTTGGTGTAATAGTCTGCTATAACATATTGTACTTTGTGTTCTTATTATTGTGCAACTTCCAATTAAATTCCTAATATATCATAATCTTTTATAATTTTTACCAAATTTTTTCCGTTAAATATAACGGAAGTTTAACATTAAATTCTTTAGGCAATTTGTTTCTTTATTGCAGTTTTCAAACAAATTGGCAATATTCTATAATACAATTCTGTATAGATTCCTAACTTAAAATTAGAATATTGAAGTCTTAATAGGATTCTATAATACAATTTTGTATAGATTCCTAATAACTAAACCATTATTCTACCCGAAACAACAGTATATAAACCCCTCCCCTTCTCACGGGTATTCACCCAAAACTAAACCTAACATATTCTGCAACACACCATCTACTTGACATTCTATAGGTATGATTGTCAAAGTATTATCATGCTAATTCTATTATTTGTATTTGTACTCATAATGATTACAGTTTTTTTTATTAAAAAAAATCAATGATGGTATACTCATTAATTAATATAACTTCAATATCGTTATGTAAATATATCTATTGTATAATCTGTTCATATATACTTGTATAATTGTATGTAATGTTGTGGTTCTCATATACACAATGGCGATAATATAAAAACACAAATGTGAAACTGTTATTCAGTATCAGTTCATATACACTGCAGTTACATTTCAACACAACTACAGTTACATTTCGATATAACTACAGTTTCATTCGATAATATAAAACACAAATGTGAAACTGTTATTCAGTATCAGTTAATATACACTGCAATTACATTTCAACACAACTACAGTTACATTTCGATATAAGTACAGTTTCATTTGATAATATCAAAACAAATGTAAGGCAGTATCTTTTGAGATGAACTGTAGTGTCAATTACGGGCTCCGTCTCCCACTTACTGAAACGACGTCGTTTTTGGACCACGGTCCACAATGCATTGTAGACCGCGGTCCACGATATAAGGACGGGTAGAATTATGCTGGATTATTTTCGTCACTGTTTAGGGCTGGTGGGGGGTGAGATGGGGCTGGTTCTTGAATGTGTGGAGAGGAGAATGCATGCCTCTTGCGTGACATTTCCCCGGAGGAAGTTCAAAGGGCAATTTTTACAATGCATCCAGACAAGTTTCCTGGTCCCGATGGTTTATCTCGGGCATTCTACTGGATTCATTGGGCAGTCTTGAGAGAGGAGGTAGTTCGATTTTGCCAATCTTCTATTAATTCTGGCCAATTGCCTTCTTCTATAAATGATACTCATATTGTTTTAATTCTAAAGAAAAAGAACCTTGAGTTGATGTCTGATTTATGCCCCATTTCTTTGTGTAATGTAATCTATTGCATTTTAGCAAAGGTGGTGGCTTATAGGTTTAGGGAGTTATTGGATTCTATTATATCCCAAAGTGCTTTTATTCAGGAAAGGTCAATTATAGATAATGTGTTAATTGCATTTGAGTCAAATCATGCTCTTAATAGTAAAACAACTGCTATTTCAAAAATAACAGAGAGCATGAAGTTTTGAGAACATAGCATTAGGAAGAAGAAGAAGATTGATCTTTATTATTGTGGTTTAATTTCTACTTTATTACAGGAGGGAGAAAAAAGAAGAAGAATATTGATCTTTATTATTGTAATTTCTACTTTAATACATATTACATAAGAACGTAACTCCATACAATGATACAAATTATAAAGTTTGGTTTCATTTTTTTTTTTGCTGAATCCGAGTAATGACCCCATGTCGTCCACGCTCAAATGTGTGATAAATTGTGCTCTATTCCGATCCTCTGAGCTTTCAACCTCAAAAATGGAAACCAAATAAGAAACATGAAGAGAATAAAGTTTAATTTGAAGAAAATACTTCATTGAATCATAAGGCTCAGAATATAGGTTGCAAAATCTACAAACTAAATTATAAAATATTACCTTTTAAAAAAGAGTACAATAATCACGTATAACAAGTTTAGTGTATCCAAGGCACTCCAATTGCTCTTCATGAATTTGTTTAGCAGAAGTAACAAGGGAAGAGCCACATCGAGTCAACTCAATTAATTGCAATGTTGTAATATCAGCAAATTCAGTAGGAAATTTTTTCAATTTCCTACAGAAATCAAGTATTAGGCATTCAAGAACTGGAAAATAAGCACTCCAATGCTCGAAATCTAACACTGCAATTTTCAAGTACTTTAATTTGCAAAACCCATTCTCCGTTGTTTTCCACTCCGAGCCACAGAAGGCTTTATGTTTCAATTTTAGAGCCTCAAGGTTAGGCAATGTGGCAATAATGGCCATGTCATCCCATGGAAGGCATGTCCCTTGAAGTGTCAACTTCTTGAGGTTTGATGGAAAAGATGTCGGAAGTCTGAAGACATCCTGAAAAGGAATTATTTCTGGCACATCAATTTTCAAGTTCTCCAACCATTGCAAATCGACAAGATCATTAAGTGAACTATGCTGATGTGAAGCATCCTTAGGTGAAAGCTTAGGATCCGAAACAGGGGTGATGTCAATGTAAATCCCAAGTTTCTTCACATTTGGAATATTTGTGAAGTTTTGAATGCTTGGCCAAGGCTCAGGACGGTAATATAAGCAAGATATAGTTTGCAGAGTTGTTTGATCTTGGCGTGGAAGATATAGGGATGATTTACTGAACATAACATGCCTTAGATGTAGCATATTGTCCAACATATGAGATGGTGACTTCCAACCCTCCCCTGGAGCATTAGGTCCAATGGTTTCAACAATGAAGGTCTGCAAATTTAGAAGCTTATACCATTTGTAATCTTTAAGGGGTGCATTAGTTCTCAGGGCTAAGTATCTCAAACAAATGAGATTCACTATTTCACTTGGTATGTCAACCAAATCACATAGACTTAAGTCCAACACCCTTAACAATTTAGGATAGGAGGGAAATGTTTGGGAGGAGTAATTGGCCAATAATCCAGAAGCCTTAGGAAAATATAGAATGGAACGAAATTCCTGATGGGATGTGCAAGAAATACTTATAGGAGAATCCAAATGGATGGATTGATTGCTGATCCAACGGCAAGCTTTTTTATCCAAACCTGTCGACATGAGCATGCCAGTTTTGGCTCCAAGCTTTCGTATCCAAGATTTTGAACTCTAGCCACCTCAACATTATTTTCATTTATAACATTCAAAAGCTTTTCCCTCCGTGCAACTTCCATGCAAAAGTTATGCAACAAGTCATGGAGCTTACAATACTTCATTTTTCCATCACAACTCCACTTAACAATTTGAACTGTACTAGGCCTCTATCTACAAGATCTTGCAAGTAAGTCTCGCATATTTGTTCCATGATTTCACTCCTCTCTAACTTTAAGAACCCTTCCGCAACCCATAGCATAATCAATTTTTTCACACAAATCATACTATCTTCAGGGAAAACACCAAAATATAGGAAACAAACTTTCAAGTGCAGAGGTAAGTGGTCATAACTTAGTGAAAGTATTTTTGAACATTTTTCTTCTTGATTTGTGTTAAGAAATGAATTCAAATTTTCAGCAATATTCTCCCACTGGGTTGGTGATGGCTCATTGAATGAGGTGAGAAGCCCAGCAACCACAACAATTGTTAGAGGTAATCCTTGGCATTTTTCAGCAATACCTCTAGCGATTGTTTCAAATTCAATGGGAAAATTTTTTTCCTCAAATACTTTCTTGTAAAATAAACTCCAACTTTCATGGGGATTTAAGAACTGCATGTAATGAAGATTATTGTTACCTGAGCCTGCAGAATAGTCAGCTATTTGTTTGAGCCGTGTTGTCAACAATATTCGACTTCCATTGAAATCTTCTGGAAAACATCTATGGATGTCATCCCATGCCTCGGTTTCCCATATATCATCCATAACAATTAAGTACTTCTGACCCATCAACTTTTGACGTAGTTGATTTGCAAGATGATTGTTGTCTACTCCATTGGTAACATCAGAACCGAGAAGGCCAATGAGCATTTCTCTAAGGTTATGCTGTTGAGATACTGTAGCCCATGCTCGGACATCAAAATAACTAACAATTGCTGCATCTTCGTAGACTTTTTTAATCAAAGTAGTCTTGCCTATGCCTCCCATTCCCACAACGACTTGTAGTTGTTTTGATAGTGAAGTGAGCTTGGACACTATGGTATCAAATTGATCGTCACATCCTACCATTACATTAACCTCGGTAGGCTCTGAAGAACGTTTAGAGAAACTACCAACTTTGATATTCTCTATTCTTTGCGGCTCTGGAGCAGAATGGTTGTTTTTGCTCTCAATCTGAATTCTCCCTTCAATTGATGTAATATTTCGGTTCACTTGTTTCAAGGTCTTATAAAGACTCTCAGCCTTCTTAGGAGGTGTAATTTTGCTGTTTTTGCTCATAATGAGATTTTGTAATTCCGATTCGATCTTGTCTTCTGCATCACGAGCCACCCCTCCAATCTCTGACTCCAAGGCTCTCCTTGTCATCTTGCTGATGTTGTTGTTTTGAGAATCCTCCAAAAAGGCTTGCAAATTTCGAATCTTGTCACGCAAAGATTCGATCATTACTATCTCACGATACCCACTAAAAAAGTAAATCTGATAATAAGAACGCTCTAGAATATTTAGTAGAGAAGTGATAAGAACGAAATCCATTATATTGAAGATATATGGATCTATCGGGGTTGACCAAAATAAAATGTATGTTTCAGAATCTCATATTCTTTGATCAATAGTTTACTTAGCTTAGCTTAGCTTTGAGGCATCATAATTTGATGATGGAGTGTGTCATGTGTGTGAACAAAACTGCAAGTCTTCTTCCAATATTGACATCTACCGGCAGTATGGACACACATAAAGAGGGATCTACTGTAAATAAAACAGTTAAACAAAGTATCTATGAAACATATAATTCCTTTAATTTTATAATTAATGCAATAAAAATAAAATTAACTAAATATAAATTCATAAATATCTAGAAATATTTTTAACTTCTGTTATCTTTTCACATTATAATTACCATGCACATGCATACGCAATAGTTTTTCTTACATTCTTCAATGGTAAGTTTGAATTCATTTAGATTTTAATTAAATATTACCATAGTTATATTAGTAATTTATCATTTCTATAATTCTTACTTCAATAATATTAATATGAATTCTACAATTATAAATAAATAAATAAATAAATATATATATATATATATATTCTTACATTCTTCAATGGTAAGTTTGAATTCATTTAGATTTTAATTAAATATTACCATAGTCATTTTTGACAATAAAATATTATAATACAACGTTGAGTACCCTTAAAATTATAGTAGTGGAATATATTCATCACAATGAATTTAAATTTCTTGTATTAATTTCAAATACATACACAACAAAAATTTTACTCGAATATCAATGGAACTTCGACAACTAAAAAAAACGCATTATATCTATTTCAAAATGATTTACTAATTGGGTATAAATATTGGGCACAAGTCTTCGCACAAAGCGCGTATAAAAAACTAGTACATAAATACATATGAATAAACATTATATCAGTCCTTATACCATGTACCGCAGTCCACAGTGCATTGTGGACCAAGGGCACAAAACGACGTCGCTTCAATAAGTGAGAGAAACAACTCTCGTAAATTTTCGTGACTGATGCTACAGTTCATCTCAAATGATACTACAGTTGTGTTGAACTGATACTTCTGTGTGTTGAACTGATACTGCAGTTGTGTTGTACTGATACTGCAGTTGGGGACTGCAGTTGCGGGGAACGGGGACCGTTTTATCCGTTTGTTTTCATTAATCAAAACGACGTCGTTTTGTCATTTGGTCCACAATGTGTCGATAAAATTTGCGCCATTATATATACATATAGTACAATACATTATATAATTATATATATACAAAAATATATTCTTTTATAATCTAAATCTACCTATATAAAATTTAAAATTTACCGACAGGAGGTAAAGACGGATCAAATTTTAAATGATAACGTATAGTGCTTGCCTGGAAAAGTGGCGGATGCTTCATGTTTTACTGTGCAAAGGAAATAATGACAAAAGTTTATTAGTTATATTATGTGGATTATCCATGCGCGTGACATTATTTATTTGATTAATTTTCACAGTATGCATTTTGGAGTACGTTTACAAATTACAATGAACGAGATACAAGATAATATATATGGAAACTAAATAAGAGACTTGAAGAGAATAAACTCTGAAGAAAACACTTCTTTGAATCATAGGTTTCAAATTAAAATCTACAACTAAAATTATAAGTTATTACCTTTTAAGGAGAAGTACAATAATCACGAATAACAAGTTTATTATATCCAAGGCACTCTAATTACTCTTCATGAATTTATTTAGTGGAATTATCAAAGGAAGAGTTACATTGAGTCAACTCAAATAACTATAATATTTTTTTTTTGAACAATGTGTATATTCCTGAAAATAAACACATAATATTTTTATTTTTATTTTTAATTGTAGACAATAAGCATCTATTTCAAGTGTAGTACATACATCTATTCTAATTAGAAGAAAAAAAAAACAATAGGCGTTTATTCCTATGAACAAACGCTTATATTTAACATACAGAGTAATAATTAGCTTTAATATATTACTCAAATAGCTATTATTATACGGAGAAGATAATATTTAACGGAAAACTTAACGGATAACCATAAAGGTAAGGTTAAATTAGGTAATCTTTATTAATAATATTAATCTAAATTATCTTAACCATCTATTTGATTAAGTAATTCATCTGAACCATCCATTTGATTAAATAATTTGACCGCCATTTTTTCTACCCATTTTAGGCCTAACTCTCTTTGGCTCTTATTAGTATAGTAGATATAGTATATATAGTAGATAGATATATATAATAGTAGATAGTGGATATATATAGTAGATAAATAGTAGATAAGGTGTAAATGTGTAATGATGTGCATTTTTATTATAAGAAAAGAAATAGTATGGTAGTAGATAGGAAGTCGTTATTGTTTCTTCTAAGTTGAAATAATATTCAAATATATATGTTATTATCCTTGTAATGTATGTTCTGACTTTGATAATACAATAATAGAAGTCTTTAATCTGTGTCATTGAAACAATAAGGAAGATCATATTAAGACCTATATATGAGCTGCCGGAAGAAGGGCAAAATTTTCAAGATGTTATGTCAAGAATTTTGTTTTAAATTATGTAACTTTAAAATTTTATATGTAAGAATTTTCAAGTGTGTATTGCAAATTAAACAAGAAAGTAGAGCAATATATTGTAGATGAATGCCATATGATCCTATGATCATTATTATATTCTCTGTTCCCACCCCATCTCCATAAATACTAGACAATTTTGTTTGAATAGGTCAAACCATTAAAGTAGTTTTTTTTTTTTTTGAAAGACATTAAAGTAGTTAAAATAACTAATTTTTGGTCAAAATGTCATTCAGCAACAAGGCCTACATTTATTTGAGATGTTAATTTTGTTGGATTATAACATTTAATTGAGATGTTGATGATTATTGATTGTTGAATGTGTTACATTTTATTGGGATTGATTATTGTTGAGTGTATATTGGTTGATGGGATGGTTATTGTAGAATTTACTATTGAATTTTGTAATTTTACTATATAAGTAGCTATTTGAGTTATCGCAACAAAAAAAAAAAATAATTAATATTCCGTTAACTTTTAACTTACCCATTAATTTCTATAAGAAAGGTCTTAGGTTCGAACCTCATCTCAATCAAATTTGACATAATTAAGTTTCTCACTCTATTTTACTCTTATTAAATTAAATAAATTAGTAGCTACAACAAAAAATGATACATATGTATTTCTTTAATTTAGAATTATGTGTCTACAATACCTTTATTTGAAAAAATTATTCATTATCAAAAAAATAAATTAAATAATAGAAATAATTTCATTAGTTATATTGTCTTTATTTTCTCTCATGCAAAGATTCTTTACTTTCAAATTTATTAATGAGTTAATTCCCAAAATGGTCCTCTGACTATAGCCTTTTCTTAATTTAGTGCCTTGACTTTTAATTGTACCCAAAGTGATCCCCAGACTATTCAATTTTAAGCCAATTTGGTCATCCGTTAGATATGGCGTCAAATGATTGTTAAAATGAGGGGTAAAATTGGTAATTCAAGTGTGGTTTCCAGTTTAACACTTTCTGATAGATCAACAATGGCTAGGGAAGGAACGTATGAGAGAAATTGGATTTCGGCGAGATTCCGGCGTGTATTTGCTACGGATACTGGAGCTAATCCAGTCTTGGTCTCATTTTGGTGTCATCATCTTCTTGTTTTCTACTTCTTGCTTCGGTTGCGACATCTCTCCGATTTTGTCATCTTTCGGACTTCCATCTTCATGTGGATGCGACCTCTCGAAATAAGAAGAAACCGCGACCAGATCAATGATGGAGAGGATGGCAGAAGATCAGGGCCCTTCTGAACTCTCAAATACAAAATCAAAGACTACAGGGATCCCACTATCTGAAGATGTTGAAATGGAGGGAGTGGAAACTAACAGGGAAGGCGAAGGAAATAATCTTGGAAGCAAAACCCATCAAATCTAATCCTAGAAGCAAAACCGCTTTAAAGCCATACCCGCCACCACCATTGCTACGGCCACGACCACCGCCGCCGCCGACAACGCCTCAAACTCCACAGCCTCCCATTCAGCGAGGCCGCAAACCCCTCAAATCTGATCCTCGCTGCCGTCGTCGGGGGTTATAAACCCAAACCACACCATCGCTGACAGATCGCGAGCTAGAGCCGTTGTCGCCCTCTGTTGGAGAGCCGGCCCATTTGCTAAACGCCAGCCGCAATCGCCTTCTGCCGGAGAGCCGGCCAATTCGCGAAACGCCAGCCGCTGTCTGCCTAAGCGTCGTGCTGCCGGAACGCCGTTGCACAGGCATCGCAGCCGCCACCAAATCGCCGATCGTGGTCGAAGCACAGATCTACTAAGCTGATCTCCATCGCCGCCGTCGTGATCGCCGATCGTCGAACACGGCGCGACCGCACACCACCACCGATGGAGCAGAACGGAGAAAAAAAAAACGGTGTGGAAAGGAGAAAAAAATAGGTGTTGTTTTGCTAATTTGGGGAGAAACTTGCTGGTCAAAGGTCACAACAAATAATATAAATTGTCATTTTTGCCCTTCTGTTTAACGCCAGGTTGACGGCAAAGCTAACGGAGACCAAATTGGCTTAAAATTAAATAGTTTGGGGACCACTTTGGGTGCAATTAAAAGTCAAGGCACTAAATTAAGAAAATGCCATAGTCGGAGGACCATTTTGGGAATTAACTCTTTATTAATTGATATTCATTGCATTGTCCATTATCTTATTTTTACAATATCTTGTAATTAAATATCAAAAGTTATAGTACAAAATAATGTTATATATTTATTTACCAAGTATTTTATTAATACGATGGAAATTTTTTTTTAAATAATTTGAAGCTAATTATATTAACTACTTGGGGATTGGTTGACAAAGAAAGTACTCAAATAATAACCCAACAAATTGAAGCGGAATCACTCTATTTTACTCTTATTGAATTAAATAAATTAGTAGTTACACACAAAAATGATACATATGTACTTCTTTAATACCATGAAAAAAATAGAAAAATATAAAAATAGTTTGAAATCAATCATATTAACTACTTGGGTGATTTGTTGACAACGAAAGTACTCAAATAATCCATTACCTAGCAAATTGAAGCGAGAAACTACCTTTTAATATCTTTGGAATACATAATATTTTAAATTTTCAAATTTTTATTAATTTATTTAATTTTTTTCTTAAAAATTTTCAAATTTTTATTAATTTATTTAATTTTTTTCTTAAACTTTTTCAAATTTTTATTAATTTATTTAATTTTTTTCTTAAACTAGGTCAAATTTTTATTAATTTATTTAATTTTTTTCTTAAACTAGGGATTTCTTTTATTAATTTATTTAATTTTTTTCTTAAACTAGGGATTTCTTTATCCACAATAACTTATTAACAATAATGGTTGAACCAAATGAACCCCAAGCAGAACACCTAAAGGAAAGTCCATAGCTCCTATATCATAATCTCATTGCATGACGTTGTCATCTATGCTACCAACAATAACCGAATTGCAAATAACACACTACCAACAAAAAGGAAGAGAACAAATCGTAAAGATGAAGACAATGACAATGTTACTCAAAAGAGAATTAAGAACACTTAGAAAAATTCAAATTAAAAGTAATATTTATATTTATTTAGACTATCATTTTTAGACCAAATATTTATACTATCGATTTTACAAGGTTGCAAACATTTATTGTAGTAATAATTATAATGAATTTTCTATATTATCTTGGATTCATATGCTTTGAGTTAGATATTTAAATAAAAAAATTCGACATTCAATTACCCATGTATAAACTTCTTCTATATAATCTTGCATTGATATACTTTCAAATATTTATTTAAATATAAACATTGGGCATTAACCCATTCGCGCAATGCGCGTATAAAACTAGTATATATACTAATAAGAGTCAAAGAAAGTTAGGTCTATAATGGGTAGAAAAAATGACGGTCAAATTATTAAATCAAATGGATGGTTTAGATTGTTAATATTTATATTTTTCATTGAGATTTCCTAATTTATCCTTAATTATTTGATCATCCATTAAATTTTCAATTAAATATTCTCTTCTCCGTTAATATTCCGTTAACTTTTAACTTACCCATTAATTTTTATAAGTAAGGTCTTAGGTTCGAACTTCATCCCAATCAAAGTTGGCATAATTGTTGAACATATATCATGAATATGTTAGAGTATATTATTCAAAAGTAAGTAACCCACCCTATTACTCTTATTAAATTAAATAAATTAGTAATTACAACAACAAAAAATACAGAGTAATAATACATATGCATTTCTTTAATTTATAATTCAATGTCTACAATGCCTTTATTAAAAAAAAATTATTCGTTATCAAAAAATTTAAAAAGAGATGTAATTTCATTAGTTACATTGTCTATATTTTCTACAATGCAAAGATTTCTTACCTTCAAATTTATTAATTAATTATATTAACTACATTGTTCATTGTTTTCTTTTTTACACTACCTTGTAATTAAATATCAAAGTTAATTATACTACAAAATAATGTTATACATTTATTTACCAAGTATTATGTTAATAACATAGAATTAAAAAAAAAAACAGGAGTTAATTCCCAAAATGGTCCTCCGACTATGGCATTTTCTTAATTTAGTTCCTTGACTTTTAATTGCACCCAAAATGGTCCCTAGACTATTCAATTTTAAGCCAAAAAGGTCATCCGTTAGATCTGGGGTAAAATAGGTGTTAAAATGAGGGGTAAAATAGGTAATTCAAGTGTTGGCCTCCAATTTAAAGCTTCTGCGTCTCCAATCAATCTTGGAAAGCATTACAATTCCATATATAAAGTAGCCCATTTCCAGATCCTTTCTTGATCAGAATCAACTCCAAATCTTGGATGCTCACGTTCTCCACCTCAGCTTTCTACTTCAGTTCACTCATTTCCTCATCTAATTTCTGTATTTTTCCCTGCATCTTTGCAGCTTCTTCGCATTATTTCAAAGAATTTCTTTTAGTTTCTTGGAAGCTTGTATTATAGGGGTGCTTGATCTTGGCCTTCTGTTGATGTTCAAAGACTTGAGAGATGAATCATAAGATTCCCTCCTGCTGAGAACTACAACAGCTAGAACAAGGCATATCTTCTTTTTTCGATTTGTTGAGGGAATACATGAGAATCTACTGTATGAGATTCATTCAATTCTTGATTTTCCCTTCTGGAAACAACCATGAAAATCTTCTGTGCCTCAAATCCTCGAGGCAAAGATGGATAAAACTGGTTTATAGATAAAACTAGTTTATGGACACCTGCATTGCCAAGGTGGTTGAGTTACTTACATAGGAGATTGACAAAAATTGTAGGCTTTGTTGTGGGTTTGGTATTCAGATCAATGATGGGAAAACATCTTATCCAATTCCTTTGTGATCTTGGTGAGGCAGGACGTAAGGAATGAAACTGAAAGAAAGGGCGCGGCTGTAAGGTCTGCTTCTATCTTACACAGCCTAGCAAAGGCTTTGCGGTATGGTGAGATGCGCCCGGGTTTGGGTTTGGGTTGTTCAATGTGGATATGGTGAGATCAGCAGTGAAAACTTGGCAAACAAAAGCGGGGTTATAGAATTGAGATGGGTAACAAATGGTGAGGGAAGATTGGGAAGATGTAATGAGATATGGGTGAATATATTTAGGTTGATCACCGTTCTTGAGAAGGAAATTTTGGAAGAAAGAATTGGTGGGCAGAGGATATGAGAGAAGATGTTGGCAAAGAACTTGGAAGGATCAGGAAAAACACTGGATTTGATTTCTCGGAAGAGGAATGGTTTGGTGGGCTTCCGGGGTTTGGGTGGCGGCGAAGAAGGTGGTGGAGGAAAAACGCAGTCAAAGGTCAAAGGTCTCAATGACAAACAATATAAATTGTCCTTTTTGCCCTTCTATTTAACGTCATGTTAACGCCAAAGCTAACAGAGACCAAATTGGCTTAAAATTGAATAGCTTGGGGACCACTTTGGGTGAAATTAAAAGTCAAGGAACTAAATTAAGAAAAGGCCATAGTCGGAGGACCATTTTGGGAATTAACTCAAAAAAACAGTTTGGAGTCAATCATATTAACTACTTAGGGAGGATTTGTTGACAAAGAAGACATTCAAATGACCAAATAAATTGATTTAAAACTCATTATTGAAAAGATGCTGAGACTACAACTTTGTTGAAATCAATCTTTTCAATTCAGAAAGTGAAGAAATTTCAAAAATAGCCTAATCTTGTATGTAAAATACTTATTGTGCCTTCTTTAAATATATTAGAACTAATATAAATTTACAATTCATTTTACTTTTTACAATCAACCTGCTTGGATTATAAACAAAATCAACATCAATCTTGACAACAAAAATAATTGGTATATAGGATGTAACCACTGTTTAAAAATGTTTATGCACAAAGTGGCAAACTATTTAACTATATGCATTGTGATGAAAATACAATAGTGTGTACACCAAGATTAGTTCAAATCAACAAAAAAAAATTATATTAAAAAAAAAAAAAAACACACACACACACACACATGTACACACAAAATCAAGTAATACACTCATTCATACTAAATCCAAAAATATGAACTTCAAAATGAACACGTGCAAAATGAATGTGGAAACTGTTGATGAAACTGGACATATATATTGTGGCGTTAGTATTCGGACTACCTGCAAAATCGTTGTTGTTATTATCAAGTAAACAAGTTATTAAACTAGAACAAAAGATACTACTCATTAATCTTCTATAAATATAATACATATTAATATTTTGTTCAATACTTTCACATGAGAATGTATGACACACGTCACACAACACACGAAACATGTAGAGAAAAAACTACCATTGCCAAATATCATCATGCGCTTGAAAGATCAAGATTTCATAGTACAACTAAGATCCCAGTCATATACACAAACACAACGAGGCAAATCCACAGCTTTCGACACCATAATCTCATTGCATGACAATACCTTCTATATACTACCACCAGTAACCCAATTGCACATGACAAATTACCAATAAAAAACAAGTACTGAAGATAAAAACAATGACAATGCTATCCAAAATATAATTAAAACGACTTAGATAAATTCAAACCAGAAGTAGAATTTATTTAGACTATCATTTTTAGACTAAGTATTTAGACTAACGTTTTTACAAAATTGCAAACATTTATTTTAATGACAATTATAATCAATCTCTCATATACTTTGAATTACCGATTTAAATAAACAAATTCAACATTCAATTATATATGCATGAACATCTCCTATATAATATTGCATTGATATACTTTGAAGTACTTATTTAAAAATAAACATTGGACATTATCTCATTCGTGCAATGCGCGTGAAAAACTAGTACTGATATTAAGGTACTATTTTATTATTTTACTATATTAAAAATTATTCATTAATTTTTAAAAAACTCAAAAATGACTCTCTTTGAGGGAAGGTCATATGATCGAACCCTGGTAGTAGAGTATTGACTCTTTGGGCTGCAACAAATAGAGAAAGTATAGAACATATACTACATTGTAATAAAGTCAATAGTACTTTAAAAAAAAGGTCAAATTTTTCACACCCAACTCATTTTAAAAATAGTTAATTTTAGAAATAATTTCTTAATTATTGATATTTATCAATTTTTATCAACTTTCAATTGGACCATAGACATTTACCAATTTTTTTATCGACTTTCAATTTTACCATAAATGGTCCCCTGACTATTAATTTTGTTTTAAATTTAGTCATCCAATAAAGTATTCATTTAGTAAACATTAAACTTAATGGCAACAATATAAAATTAACTTGTTGAGATGGCTAAACTAGGTTCATAAACTTAATACATTAGTACATCATTAGTGGGAATGTCAAAATCCAAAAATTTACATTATTACATGATAGTACAAATTCAAGTAGTGTATGCACTGTTTATACAAAACTTAATGGAGGTAGAGAGAAAAATCAGAGAAATTAGCTAAGCAGCCTTTTTATTCAATATTGTCTGTTGTATACTTGTATAGAATATGTTGTAGAGAAAAGGAAAGAAGAGGACCCATTGAGAGCTATAGAGAGAGTCTCAAGAGAAGAGAAGGCCCTAGTGTTCTAGAGAGAAAGAGAGAACATGGAAAATCCTATTACTTGTGAGTCAATGACCTTTATATAAGTCCAAAGCATTGACTAACCAACTTTGACCCGAACCGTTTGACATTGACTCGATTTCAAAACAAGAGCATGGAGTGTATAGGGAAGTCAAACTCGTGGAATATTTCCTATCAAGTTGCCCCCTAGTCCGAGCCCTGATGTCGAGCTAATGAGGAAGTGTTCGGGCTGGAAAACCTGATTATACAGTCCGTGACTTACGTTGATTGCCTCGTTAAAAACCTTAGACTAAGAAAAAACCCAGTGAAAAATTTTTAGCTAAGGAAAAAATAGCACAACCGTAAGTACAGTCTTTTAGACTATAAGGGGTTGTCTAGATTTTTACTGATCTCGGGATCGGATTTGTACCATGATTGAGAGATTAAGTTTTACCGATCTAGCGACCGAATTATTTGTTACGATCGGGAGGTCGAATTAATTACGATCTGTTGATTTAAGTGTTGGGCTTGGTCTACGTGACAGTGGGTCAAAGGGCTCCGAGCTCCTTTATAACTTATAGAAACAACCTAAAAGATCCCTACCTCACAATGAATACGGTATTTATAGCAAAGGTTGGCAAACAAGTTCCTGCCTTTCAACATGCTAGACACTTGGAACGCATGCACAGGTTGAGGTCGAGGCAGAAGGAGAATCGTATACGTGTTCTTAGATGCTCCCAAAAACACGGAGCGTGGTCGCTAGAACCTGGGTCTAAAGGTCGGTCCCGGGCTGAATAGGTCAGGCCGGTAGTGAAGATGTTGGAATCTGCCTAGGAGACAAGCAGGTAGGCTTGACTTTTAGGATGATCGGGAAGGGTTTAAGTGCGGTTGGTGGTGGTCAGTTTAACCAAGTCACGTGCTAAAGGCTCGGTATCGACCACCGTACGCACACCGGTTCTAAGGAATTATCCACATCAAGTAGCCCCTAGCCTAGAGCTTAACGAATACTCGGGAAGAAGGGTTCAGGCTAAAAGGTTCGAGTATCCGTGACAAGCTCCTCAAGTCGGAGTTGAGCATATGGCCGCAATTTACACTGATTTCCTCGTGAAAAACTTTAGACTAAGAAAAACTTAGTGGGAAAAAACTTAGGTAAGGGGAAAATAGAGTACAACCATGAATGCAATCTTCTGGATGATCGAGTGATCGAATTAAGTGTGATCTAGAGATCCAATTTTACTAATCAAGGGATTGTATTTACTCACGATCTATGGATCGATTTTTACCAATAAGGAGATTGGATTCTTTCACGATCTAGGTATCGAATTCACTACGATCTAGCGATCAAACTTTACTAATCTAGGGATCGAGTTTTACCAATCAAGAGATTGGATTTTTAATGAGATCTAGTGATCAAGTTTTACTGAGCTTGGTCAAAATCTAACCTAGATTACCTGGTTTTAAGATTGTTCTTAACCGACCAAACTTGGTTAGTTTTAATTATCCATATTAATCACTACGATGCGTTTTGAAAACCAAAATTATCCGAATAGGGTGTTTCCCCTTTTATTCTCGGTTTACAAACCGAGTGTCCCAAGTGGTGGGGCGTTTGGAGACCTGGAAATCTAATGATAACGATAGCGGGAAGGTCATTATGCCGAGAAGTGTGTTACAGTGCATTATGGTCACCAAATGCATTATGCTTGAGAAGTGCATTACGGTCGGAAAATGTACTAGTGTGCTCCGTAGGCCAAGGGGTTGCCCTATAGCTCTATCAATAGCCCCCCACTCCATGTGTTGTGAGAATCATCAGCACAAGGGAGTACGATAACCTCCCGAGCTCATTTTTAATTTTGATTGTGGTCGGGAAGTGACTTATTTAAGTAGTCTAAATTTACCGATCATGAGATCGGATCTCGACACGATGAAGAAATTGAATGCTATTGATCAAGCGATCGGATTTTTAACATGATCTGGTGATCAAATTTACCAATCAAGAGATTGGATTTATCTGGGGTGGGAAGACCGACCTGGCGGACTCAATTGCCTATTTTTTTGGGTTTATGCTGAGATCTGATCCTCGGCTTATATTGTCGGCGGTTACAATATCAACCTAACTGTGCTTAATTGCCTACTTCGTAGGGCTTATGCAGAGATGTTTTTCTCGGGCTTAATTGCCTACTCAGTAGAGCTTTATGCCGAGCTTTGATGTAGGAAATTTTTTATGTAGGAAATTTTGAAGGGCTACAACATGCACAGATGCTTAATGGAGGGATATGCAATGTTGGTTTATTTTTCTATCCCTGTTTTGATTCTTGATGAGTGGATATTCTTTCCCATGAGTTTGCTTGCTTTGATGTACGTATGATGAGTAGTGTGATTTTGTTTATAATTGGGTGTTTTAGTTGATTGTCCAAGCCCGGAAACACTTCTAAGTGTGGAAAGGCATTCTTGATACTTGTTTAAATGACCATTGCTCCTTGTCCACCGTTCCTCATGGCAACATCGATGACGATGTTATTTTCTAAGTGTGGAAAGGATGCGTTGCATGTATATACTTAAATTGATTGATTGATTGAGTTTATTAGGTGTGTGATTTTGGAAAGTGTGTCATTGTCGATACTATCTAGGAGGAATTCTAATCTTGTGCCAAGAAAATTTTTGAAATATGCTTTGAAAGTTATCTTTTGCATCGAAAAATTAAAATATATGGAACCGAAATGGTTCAAATTTTTGAGTGCTTACATGTTATTCACCTTTTATTTTGTAAGGACCTTAGTCAAAGATCTTTCGAAGTGGGAGTGTGTACCCTTTAATTAAGAAATATAATGCAAAGCGAAGCCCGGAAATTGAACTTAACTTAGTAGGGCATGGGGCAAAAGGAGAGCCTAAAAGTGAGAAGGGCATGGGGCAAAAGGAGAGCCTAAAAGTGAGAACTGTGATCATACCCCAATTCCCTAGAAAAAGGCATGAGGGGTTGAAATGGTAAAATAAATATAGCTAAGAATGGCCACTCATAGAGATAAGATCTGAGGTTAGCCGTCTCGCTAGGATAAGGAGCAACCATTGCACCGTTCTTCAAACAAGCGTAGAGATCTACGTGAAGTCGGTTGTCCCAAAGAGATCCTAAGAGATGAGAATAGTCGAGTTTAGGGTCAGTTATAGGACGTTAATGCGCGGTTTTTGTCACCCATTTGTAATCATTTCATGCGTAAAAGACTCTGATGTGATCAAATCTGCAAACTTGGCTTTTATTATGTTTCGAAGTCATTCCCGTAGGACAGAACAAACCCCGAGGCCAAAAAGAACAAACGGAGAAGCAACCAAGCAGGGGCCAATCCACGTTGCCTCCACGCGTGGAGCTAACGTGGACGGGCCATTAAGGGCAATTTTAGGATTTTGATTTTCGGGAGACTATTTAAACCCTTCCCCTGCATTTTTGAGGGGATCCCCAATTTAGTTTAGATATGATTTTGAAAGTTCTCTCCCCTTTGGGAGAAATTTCCCCACAATCCTTAGTGTAGATTTCTTATTCAATGGTAAATCTAGCTAGGTTGATGCTATGAAAGTGAAGATGTAATAGGATTTCTTGGATTAAAGTGGTATCTCTTCTATACTCTTACCTTTGTTAATTGCATTACTATTTCCTTTTAATTCCTTTGTTGTTATCTCTTGTTTGATTCTTTTGCTTTGAATGATGATTGCTTAGATTAGATTAGGGGATTGGTGACCCCAACCTAGTTGATGAAGTTGATATGTTGAAATGCTTCCATTTGATTGTAGACATGATGAATTAGGGTTCCTTGACTTGTGTGGTTGATGATTGACTTGATTTGTGCCTAATTCTGGCCACATTAGGTAGCAAAGTTAGGGGAAGTGTTGATTGCGCGATAGCGGATCCGCATGAGTCCTAATCAACCACATCCTCGCCATTAATCCAAGAGGATGGGGCCCGGGAGGAGTGGTAGACCAAGTGTTTGATGAAATGTCCCAACCGAATGAAGACTTGGGAGTCTGAGTGTGACGCACTGATGCCACTCGGTGATGAGTCTGAATCTCATTGTCTGAATCTCATTGTCTATAATCCCCTTAGTCGGATCAACCGCATGAGCTAGCTAAGACTTCCAATCCTCGTTCCTTTTCATTGTTTACCTTAGCTTACCATCGCTTCCCCTTGTCTTTATGATTCTTTTGTTTTCTAGCCATTCATGTAACTCTTATCTCTTAACCTCCTGAATGCCAACACGTAATTCAACTCCAATTTGTCATCCTTGAGAACACGACACTCGGGAAATTTCTTCCTCGTTTTATCACTCATTCCACCTCACAGTAAACCACAACAACAGTTAGCAAGATGATGCTGATCCATATGTTTCTCTTGTGCAAGGATTATTGGTTGGGTGAGACCGTGATACACATGATTTTATACCTTTATTTGCCCCACGGTTCAGGAGTTTTGTTGCTTATTTCCTTTACCTTGATACATTTAAGGCTCGTTTGTGTGTTACATTTGATCAATCTTAGTTTATTCACAAATGAGGAACAAAGGAAGGATTTTCGGTCATCTCGGACTAGTTTTCGAAACATAAGGAATCTACCCCGAGACGGAAAGGAGCAACGGAGCACGAAAGGAGTCAGAAGAGGACCAGGAGGCCGCCTCACGGCCAGCCTCACAGCCATGATGGTGGCCGTGACCTCCACCGCGGACAGCAGCTGGCCACGCCACATCACGACCCCGATCCCGGCCGTGATGGTGGTCGTGACCCTGCTGCTGTCCAATATTTATTCCGTGTTTTTCTGATATTTGGGAGATTCCGAGCCCTAGTTTAGTTTAGTGCAATTTTTCCCTTCTTTAGAGTTTTCCATAGCATAGAATAGAGCAGATTTACATCGTTGAATTCGGTTACAAGCTTGGAATCATTGTTTGGATTGGAATTGCTCTCAAGAATTGTTAGTAAAGTTTTCCTTTTTATTCCTTAATTTTGCAGTTATGATTGCAGTATTTAATTCTTGCTTTGCTTTGTTTACTTCAATCATGCGTGAGTAATTCGCTTATGGGTTTGGATTAAGGAGTTATTGTTAATCTTGATGTTCAATTTGTGATTATTGCATAAAGGGATTGAATCTTTTACCTAGGGTTTATGTTGATTTGGGGATTGTCTACTTGTTATTGATTGATGACCACAATTAATTGCTAGTCTAGGAGAGGGATTCATTACAACGAAAGTTGGATGGAGACCTCGAGCCTTACCAATTTCAACCTAATTTTTCTACTATGAGAATAGGGGTAATTTTTGGGGCTTACAATGCTTAGGTGCTTAAGGCTATGATTGATGCATCACAACAGTGGGGCAATTGTAGCCTAATTCTGTTTATTGGTTACGAAAGTAGCTGAATTGAATTCTTATGTGCATTGCCCATAAATCCCTAGGTTAACTATTCTTTCCCTAATTCTGAGATTGTTAGAACATCAAGATTACAATTCCCCTAATCTAGTCCATTCCCTTATCATACAGTTATCTCCTTAGTCAATTTATTTCTTTTAATTTCCATCAATTCAGTTATTAGTTGCTTGGATTCTGGTTGATTCGCATACTCTAGTGTCTAGTATTCTTAATTCATACAATTACGTGCCATAGCCCCAATCCTCAGCGGAACGACATATCACACCCATTTTTACACTCCCATTTATACACATCACATTTTGGCGCCGTTGCCGGGGATTGGTTTATTTGGTTTTAATTGTGTGGTTATTTTCCTACTAGCATTAGAATTAGTGAATTTTAGGAGATCAAGCTTTTATTTTATCATATTTAAAAATTTTAATATCTTTGGAATATTATCATATTTAAAAATATATATTTAAATAAACAAATTCGACATTCAATTACCTATGTATAAACTTCTCATATATAATCTTCAAGGTTGCAAAAATCGCGCCTAGGCGCTAGGCGGTGACCGGCTGCGTCGAGGAAGGCCGGAATCGGCTTCCTCCGCGGCCGGCCGACTAGACGGCCGCCTAGGCGGCCGAACTAACGAACAGTCCACTAATTTTTTTTATTTTTTTTTAATTTTTTTTCCCCCAAATTCATTACAACCCCAAGCATCTCCGTCGAACCGTCATCATTCCCCCACGCCAACAGTCCACCGAGTAGCAGCTCCGCCACGACGCCACCCCACGCGACCACGCCGACACGCCCTCCGCCGGTCGCCTTCGCCTGCGCCTTCAGCTGGTCGTCTCATTTAAAAAATAAAAACAGAAGCAGAGTAGATCTGTAGACTTGTAGCTTGTAGGTGAGAGAAAATAGAGTAGCAAACGTGAGGGAAGGCCAGGGCGGTGAAGAGTGGAGATGACGGTGTTTCTTTAATGGCTTTATACTGTTATACTGCTATGGACTTATGGTGTTTCTTTTTGGTAATGGTGCTATGTGATGGTAATGGTGAAGAATGGAGATGACGGTGAGGGCCAAAACACAAAAAGAAAAAGAAGTGAGAGAGAGAGATATTGATTGATTGAGTGGAGTGGCTGTAGTCTTGGGAAATGAATTATGGCAAAGATCAGAGAAGTGGAAGCCTTAATTGTTTTTGGGAAATAAAATCACAGGGCGATGAAGGCGCTATTTAATGAAAAAGAATTAAAAGAAAAAATAAAAAAAAATTAAATTGGGCGCCTAGGGGGCGCCTAGCGTCTTTTTCAACCTTGATAATCTTGCATTTATATACTTTCAAATATTTATTTAAATATAAACATTGGACATTAACACATTCACGCAATGCGCGTGTAAAACTAGTAACATAATAAGTGTGAATGAAGGTTATACCTTTCATTTATGTCCGTTTTTTTCGTTAAGTTTTGTTGTACATTATGCTATAAAAGTTGTACTTTACAATATATTTGACAAACATACCCCTACCGTTATAACTTCCATTATATTTTCCACTATTTTTACCATTCACATGCATCCACTATATATTTTTTTATTTTCTTCATTAATAATAATATATACACATTATATATTGGAGTTATGTGTTAGTTATTTTCTAAAATATAAATATAAAATTTATAAAAATATTTTACATTATTATTATTTACAATAATTTAAATATTTAAAATTTAAATAAATTTAAATTTTTAATATAAAATATTAATATTAGACACCTATTTTTTGGGCATCCCACATAAGAAAAACTAGTAATTAAATAAATCTCAATGATCAACGAACCCAGCTAGTATTAACTCAAAATGTAAACAGGCATTGCAATGCAGGGTGAATCTTAATACTCCACAGGAACGTCTTTTCTCTCCAACGTGCCAAAAAAGATTGTACATCAGCTCCATGTAGAAGCATGCATATGTTGGTATTTTAATGAATTTGAACATTGTGAGGATTGAGCATTGTCTCACGTACATTAGTAATGCAGGCAAAATCTGGGCTCACATTTGTTACTAAAGTCAATTACCAAAATGTTCCAAGACCAGGTGCAGCTTTGCCCTCACCATCAGTTGATCACTCAGAATCGTCAGCAGAAGCATTAGCATCTTCATCATCTTCACTTTCATGACTCCCTGCCTCTTCTTCTTCTTCTTCATCATCTATTTGTTGCTTTTGCTTTTCAAGCACCTCATTTTTGTCATTTGATTCATCAGAAACTACAATTACATCAGCTAAGTCATCATCAGATGGCTCTGAACTCTTGATTGAAGGTGGGTGGTGGTTTTCATCACCCTCTTCCTCCTTCTCTCTTTGCATGTAGTTCATAATAAGATAATGTGCAACAGATTTGTAACCAAGACTCAACACCTGAAATTTTAGTACTAGTATTATTTCTTTAGCCAAGTGTGTCCATCACAAAACTGGTTGTTCGAGAAAAGGAAATTAACACTTACAGGGATTACTACAACCAGGAAAGATCGAGAAAAGGAAATTTTTCCCAAAAAAAATGGTTTACCTTTCTATAAATTGCGCCTGTGGGAGCCCATCCTTTTACCCGTCTACAACGACTACAGTTGCATATATCTCGGCAGACAGGGCAAATCCAGCTGGGATTTTCATTTACTTCGATCACATTCTCCCCATACCTATTACATCAGGTAACAGTAGAATGACTTGGAAGCAGGCTAGGAAATATGTGCTCAAAGACTTGGAATCATTTCTAGTGTAGTGAGGTTGCAGATGAATACTAAATTAGACAGCATTAGGCCTTCAAACTTTTCAAGATAAAAGCACAAAACATTGTTCATAATGTTGTCATAGTAGTGAAAACAAAGAGAAAAATGCTTAAAATTCAAACCCATTGTGACAAATACATCTATTTGTGCTTCCAGAAATTGCACATTGAGAAAAATGAACTCCATACCTTATGGAAAACAGAGGCAAGCACAAATGCAGGGAGGGACTCAAGGATTTTAATAAACAAATAAATAAATATATCATGCATAAGGCAAAGTACAAAGTAGACTGGATTATACTATAAACATTAACAAAGTAACCTGTTTATACTTCCCTTTGTTACTTTAATACTCTTTACATAAAATTCCTTCATTCCTCTGGAAATAAAACTAGCATTGCATAAGGATACAGGATTTCTCACACATACTTCCCTAAGAAAATAAAAATGATAGGAGATGGCAGTATAGCAGAGGACTTTTTAATTTAAAATATAAAAAAAATTATCACCTCATGAATAGGCAATCTCCACAAAATTGCCCTTGAATAGCCTTGCATTTGCTGCATTCAGTGTGTAGACCTAGTGTTTTCTGTCTGCACAAGCCACAAGGTCATATTTTGAACAATATAAGTAACAGAAGAATTTTCCATAAATTATGAGCCGGCAAACAGATACTGGAAGACATGCAATGAAATAGAAATGAAAATCAGGCCAACACAAGCTTAGCTTAGTAGTTTAGTGGGCAATATTTGAGAGAAGAGAACAAAGTTTGAAACTCGGTAGTGATAATGTAGGGACTATGCTCAAAGTGATTATATCTCTACTTAGCACCCCGACATTTGGCCCTGTCTATGTGGGTCAGGGAGTGGGAGCACATAGGGTCGGGGATTCAACCATTTTTGGAGAAGAAATGGAAATCAAGACTCTAATTATCTTTAACATTATCAGCATACATTCAACACTCATATATGTACCTACCTGCACTGATGGCAACTCTTCCCAAAATCTGGATCATAAATGCGCTGCCCATCTTCATCATACCCATCCTCATACAAACTCCAACTCTTCTTGGAATCACCCAATACCCTTTCATGCTCTTTTGTATACAACTCTGGTTTTTCACCCTCTGGTATGCAAATCTCCACATCCTTTGCCACTTTCCCCCCTTTACTAGCTTCTCTACGTTCTGAATAATTCACGGGACTCATAGTCTTCAACCTTAAACATTCAAAAAATAAAACCCCATGTTGAATTAATTCCACAGAGCTAGAAACATTCAGAAGAGGCATAGTTTATACGAAAATTATTAAACCTTGAACGCAAAACCATAAATCAGAATACAAATATAATTAAAACATCGAAAAAAAACACAAACGAAAAGTCGATTATGAAATGACGGGGGTTTGAAGGTTTGGGTACCTAGAGGAGCGTCGAGGGGGTTCATCGGTAGAGGGCGGCTTCTTGTGAGAAGGGGGCTTATGCTTATCAGACCCTTTTGGTTGGGGAATTTCAGGTTTGAGCTTCTTGGATAGTTCAGGCAGGCCCAGCTTCTTCATTCGATCCATGTTCTCTTTGATCCTTTGAGCTCTGTGCTGCTCGTACTCTTCAGCCGCTTCATTCTTCGAGTCTTCTTCTTCTTCTTCTTCTTCTTCTTTTCTGGTTTTTCTTTTCGTCATTTTTCCCCCTCGTGAAGCGAGTGTTGTGCAAGGGGCGGGGGATGTATATATGGAGAAACGTTTTGTATGTTTTGATTTATTTAGGTTTCCCTCCACGCTCTGATTCCCTCCCTCTCTTTACTTTTTGAGATAATTTTACTTAGAGCATCTTGGACGAACAAGCCAAAACACGAAAATAGGAAAAACAAAATGGCGCTGAACTGCTCCCATCAACGCGGTAATGTGGCGTTGCACTCTTCATCTCAAACCATTTTGGTGTACAATCCAGGCCTTTTGTTGGGAGGAGGTAATTAGGTGGGAAAATAATTATAATTATGTTGGATTGTAATTCAATGAATAATGTAGAATTGAAATTACACTGGTATATGAAATAAGAGTACAAAGAATTAAAAGGTAAAAAACAACAGAATAACTAAAATGCTTTTATATAGTAATAATAATAATAATAATTCAATAATAATAATTAGAAGTATAATAAGAATAAGAATAATAATTCTTTTAATAATAATAACAATAATTTCAAAAAAAAAAAAAACAAGATATTGGGAGGAGAGGCAAAATGGTATTTAAACTAATATAATTGTTCCTCCTCTCCACCGAATTACAATTCATGGGGGTACCTCATGAATTGTAATTCACTATTTGGAAGGAATTGCAATTCTCTCCAACCAAACACTGTAGACTCCGTAGTTGTCAAATTCATTGAATTGAAATTCAATGAATTACAACTACCCCAAAATTACACTCAACCAAACAATCCCTTATACCATGGACTAGGGTTCACAGTTGTGAGTGGAGAATGTGACGTGACGGACACTGTTCCATCCGTTCAATCCCTGATACAGTTTTTTTTTTAACAAAATATAAAAGCATATCACATGCCTCACTTCATTTCGAAAATCAAAGGCCGAAAAATATTTCAAAAAGCTCCCGCGAAACAACAAAAGTAGGGGTAAAAATAGGTCGAGCTGAGCCGAACTTTAAAAAATTAAGCTCGGACCTGTTACGAAAATCTAAAGCCTAGGCCTAGGTCTAAGCCTGTATGTAGGCTTTTTCATAAGCTCAAGCATGAGCCTACAATTGGCCTAGCTTGGTCTGCAGCCTTTTAAAAAGTCGGTTTAAAATTTAGGTCATTAAAAATGCTTCAAAGAGTTGTCGAAACAGGCCGACAGGAAGGACGGACTAAAAAGCCTGCCAAAATATGGGTCTATGTAAGGTTGGCGAGCCTTAAGCCCGCGGGCCTTAGCGGGGCCCACTAAATTTTAAATTTAAATAAAAATTAATATAAAAAATGTAATAAGTGTATACTAAAATAATTTGGATAGTTATAATAAAAAAATTTGGATAGTTTAAACATATATTAATGCATTTGTAATTTTTTTAAACACAACTAGCATTTCTGCCTGTGCGTTGCACAGAATGGATTTCTTTTTTATAATATTTTAAAAATATTTGGATCGATATACAATTATGTAAATTATAACATCGAATATTATATAGCGCAATTGATGAAATTGGTTTGATCGATTATGTTTCCTAGTGTTTTCCTTGCTTGAATTATAACAAATGATTGTTCAATTACCCGTGCGATGCATTGATAAATTCTTTATTATATATTTAGATAATAAAAATAAAGAAATTATAAAAAATTCTAATATTAAACGTGTATATTTTTTTTTATTATAAGATTAGTGCAAAAGTATTACTCAATTAATTGAATAACATATGACTTGTTTGTCTACAATTATCTTAAAAATATCGATATGTATATGACTTATGTACTTATATTATTACTAAAATAAATATGAGAAAAAATGAGAAATAATTTAATTATAATTATTCTAAAAATAAATTCAACAACCAATGTTTAGCTTAATTACCATAATAATTATTATGCAATTATTATTAGTCAATTACACTAATACATGTGCAATTATACTTTTATACCTTAAGTATATTCATTTTCACCATAACGCATTTAGTTTTTTCTTCCTCTTCCATCTTTGAATGAATTAATTGTAATTATTATAAAAAATTTAACAGTCCATGTTTAATTAATTTTTTTAAGTTTAAATAATTTAAAGTTTTCAAAAGGAAAGTGTAATTAATTTTTTTAAAGTTTTTAAATAATTTTCAGTCAATTAGTAATATCACTTTCCTTTTACAATTTGCCAAATTTTTATTTCCTTTTCCATTAGGATTTTTTTATATTTTCAATCAATTATTAAAATCAATTTTCTTTTCCATTTCATCTTTACTATTATTCGGGCGTGAATTTTACAAAGGATGATTTTATTTTTATTAATAGTAGTATAGATATAGAAGTATCGATAAGTATTCGAATTATTATTATTATTGGTGTAAATAATAATTAATAAATTATTTTTTCTTATAAAATTACGCAAAGTTTGTTTCCATTATTCTCACAATTATAATATTTTAATTATTCTCGGAATTTGGTAAATAAAATTTTATACTAATTAAACTTTATTATTTTTTACCAATTAATTAATAATATTAGTTTGTGTGGGAAAAGTTGAAGGGTATTATTTTCCTTTTATTAATAGTATTGATATTGATACGTGAATATAGAAACAATATTGCCAATTAATAGATATTAGTTAATTTCCCTTTTACATTTTTTTACCAAATAAGCTTTATTAATTATTTGACCAATAAAATATTTAATTAATTGACTACAAAAGTTTGCGCGGGAAAATGAAATTGGATAATTTTACTTTTATATATAGTATAGAAGTATAGATAGTATAGATATATTATTTTTAAGTTTTTTTTTTTTATAAATAATTTCAATTTGAGGTGACCTTTTAGAAACCTGCAAATTGGACAAATTGCATGATATGAGTTAGTTTAGATACTCAATTGTAGTTTTTTTTTTTAGGTTCAGTAGCCTAATTGCATTTTCGTGTGCAGTCAATGGCCTATTTAACCCTTAGATTTGTGCATGGTAAGAAAAACCCTTTAAAAAATAAGGACAGCAGTAATGATGTCATCTTTGTTTCCTGTTATATGTTTCCTTTTGTTTCCTATTACTTCGGATTTTGTGAGTTTCTTCATAGTACTTCCTGATTGTTTATAATATTCACTTGCCATATTTGGGAGAAAATAATAGTGTTCTGGTTTAGTGATTTATAAGGCAGATTTAATGTATATATATAGAGACCTGAAGAACATAGTTAGGGTTGAAAAAACAAATTTATAATGAGGTGTGGTTTTTAGTGTTCTCTAGAGATATGAATAGTTTGTTAGCAGTAATGATAGCACACATATACTAAAATTGTGCCATGTGTTAACGTTTATTCTTATTTTATACGAAGTAGTATCAAATAATTAAAATACAAATTTGCAATTAATATATGCACTTAGTTTGTAAATTTGATTTCTAACTTTAACTACTAGCTATACATGTTTCTAACATAGTATCAAAAGTTTGTTGTTTGCTATTATTTTTTTTAGGTGTTATTTAATTGTGAAATACAATCAGTAGTGTTACATTATTTATTTACCCCTCTCCTCTCAAAAGTTTGTTGTTTGCCAATATACCTCCCTCCTATCATAAACATCAGAAATAATGGAACTAACAATCATGTCGCCACTGATTAAATCTTCCAATGTGCTACCATAACTTAAGCCAGACATGGATACAATCCTCCTTAGAGGGATTTGATCAACACAAAGAATGTAGTCTATAAAAGAATAATATTTATGATAATTATAAATAAAAGATGTACAAATAAAAATATACAAAAGTCATGGTAAAAAAAATGATGATACAAATTAAGATACTTAAGTTACCTTTCACGACATTCCTTAAACTCCATTGTATCTTGATTGAACAAAAGCTTTGTAGCATTAAGAACTGCAAAGATTAATATCACCAGCAACATAAAAAGATCATTGATTAATATCCTAGAATCCCAAAAAAACTATCAAAACCTAAAACATTGTTAACAGTTGCATGTATTGAGACTTACTATTGCTATCAATCTTGACTCTACACAATTGCAAAAGAACAATTACAAGATCAGTAAAAACAATTACAGAAGAAGAATATTGACTGCAACCATAATGAAATTTTAATAGAATATGGACAAAAAAAAAACCTAAAATAGGATATCATTTACTAGAATGTCAAAAACAGGACCAAAAAAATATGAAAAACAGTATATCCCAAAAAGTAAAAATATTATATAAAAAAATGTAAGCAATGGATACCTCTTCACCATGAAACATGCATTTCTTACATTTGATAGAATCACTGCCCCTTCTTTATACAACTTCATATGTACTCATCAAGCGAAGTATAATAGCACATGAAGTTTTCAATGGCGAAATATCACGAGTAAGAATATACATTACTACATTAGAGCCATAATTATTAGAATCAATGTAAAACTATGCAATGATAATTATAAACAAAACACACTAATTTAAATTTTAAAATATAAGAAAAAAAAACATTATAATGAAAAAATGTCAATCAACCATCATTGAAACAATATATGTTTAATGCCCAAAGACATGAATGTCTAGGATAGATATACTAACAAACCGTATGCATAAACAAATCATATAATAAAAAACAATAATACAAATACAATATCTCTTCATCATGGAATACGCACTCTATAGACTCCACTGTTTCAACACCTCTTCTCTCTGAAATCTCATAGGTACGCACTACTCTAACCTTTATTGCATTTCTTTTGTTTCTAGGAAAAATATCACGTCCAACAATTTGAAGCCATGTGTAACACCCCGGTTCGGCTATGCCGTATCTCCGGAGTAGTTACCGCCACACCCAGACTGAACCCCACTCGAATACAGATAGAGTTCACTCTAGGTGCACAGGCTAACAGACTAAAGACAAGGATCGTGTTTCTTATCGTCAAAATCCAACATAATCTTATATCCATGCAGCAAAAGAGTAGCTATACTAGCCACGAATATACATATATATATAAGAGTTTCTTACAGCCCAAATCAACAAAGAGTTTGGACTATTCCCGTTCTTACTAGCCATGTTAGTACTACCATGGCTACAAAAGATATGTACAAAAAGGTCAGACTTGACTTTTCTCTTGAGGCATAACGGATTAACGAAGGCAGGAGCCCAAAATGGGTACCACTGATTGAACAGGGATAGGAACGGGATCAGGAGTGCAACTGGGACAGAAGCATGAGCCAGAGCTGGAGGATCAGAAACAGAGGCAGGGGCATACCCACGCTAGACTTCATCTGATAAGGTACACAATGAAGTGTAGTTAGCACGACGGCTAAGTAAGGAAATCCATTGTCACTCAAAAGTAGACAAAGGTTTCGAAAATATAATAATTTGTAAGTTGTAAAAGTTATAAAATTTACCCACGAGTTATAGCTCTACCTGCAATCAGGTTATCAATAGTAAATAATATAATATAAGGCGTAAAGCTAACTCAACACGTAAACTTTTCTCATATAAAGGTACCGGCATCATTTCCACTTAAAACACATTTTTCTGTTTTTCAGACAAGTTTGTAAAATATTTCGTTTCCAGTAGTTCCCTCATTTTAACTCAAAAGGAGGTTCAACAGCACATTTCCGTGCTCAAAATTCGTCACATTTTGGATAGAATCATTTCCTTCTCAAGTCGTTACAGAGTAACTCTTTTCTCATCTTTAAAACTTCCTTAGTTTCTTCTTAGTGAGCGTGAGGCCTTTGGAGCATTCTCATAACTCCCACTCTGACCACTTGGATCATCGAACTCGGGTTCAGTGGTCATCACCCGGTCTAACACTGATCCCCTGGACGTAAGGTTCGTTAAAATGATTCCTAGATGGCCTAGCTAGGTCCATAAAAACTACACCTACCCGAACTTCTGGAGTAACTATACCTTAAGTGTGCACACCCCCATAGGAATACCTCATCCTACGAGTTATATAGTACCCGGCGAATAGACTTCGCCCTGCAGTATGAACTGGTCATACACTATAACATATCGACGAATAGACTTCGCCCTGCAGTATGAACTGGTCATACAATATCCACAACGACCACTGGGCCATGGCACTTAAAGCCACCCGTGGGTCAATCAAGGTCCTCCTCAACTCGCTTTAGAAACTAAGGGTTTGAAAACATGATTCTTCCTTCCGTTTTTCTTTCTCAAATCATTTCTTTTGGACATATTTCTCATTTGAGTCCAATAGTTGAAATCGGCTATCTCATCAGCCCAAGAAGGATTTTCAAAATACTCTCAGTGCCCGCAGGCTTTTCAATCGTCATTTTCTCGTTTTTCTCACGTAATGTACTCACTCCTTAAAAGTAGTATTTTCCTCAAAAATAAGGTTTTGACAACCTGTTTACCAAAATAGCATACGTTCTTTCGACGTAAGTTTTATAAACATTTTTATTTACTCATAGGCTTTCCAACATAATTCCTCAAGTTACAAGAGTTGTACTTATTTCTCAACAACAATATTTTCTTCTAAAGTGATGTACATAATTTTTCCAAAACAGATATTTCTTTCAAAAATAGATCTCTTTTGCCCGTAGGCCTTTCAAACATCATAACACTCGGGATTAAAAACATCGGGGAAAAGTTTGGTAAAAAACAAGTCGAAAACGAGTCCGCGTCGCGCGGACTCGCGGTTGGCAGCAGCTGCGGACGCACAGCGGACGCGTGCGTCCGAGCCGCGTCCGCACGTTCGGTAAATGGCGCCGAAACTGGGCGCCCACGGACGCGCGTCCGTGTCCGCGTCCGGCCTTTTGGCCGTGACGCCGTAACTCTGGGCGTCGATGGACGCGCGTCCAAGGCCGCGTACACCCAAATCTGCCAGAAATTTCAGCTTGGCGCAGTCAGAAAGATTGAGCCGGTAAAGATAGTTCCCGAACTCTTTTTCACTTGATATTTTTATGGTAGAACCCCAACTTATAGTACTTGATGTCCGTAAAAAGTTTTGGTCATTTTGATCCGCGAATAAACACAGAAAATTCCATTTTTTCCCTCGGCAGTGTGCTGTCCAGAATTATTTTCTCTCTGGACCAGTTTTAGAGAAAAATTCGAAAACCATACTTATACTACTCCGATCATTATGAAATTTTATATGCAGGTTCTACACTTATAGAACTACATGTCTAAAAAAAATAGGATCAAAATACCTTACCAATTTTTCCCAATAAATCTCGGAAGTTACTGCCAGAATCTATCCTGATTTCTTTTCACTATTTTCACAAGTATAAGCCTATATGGGCATAAATTCCACATATACATGCATAAATTAGCTATGAACATGTATACAAAAATTACCAAAAATCCAAAGTGTAGTTTCTTAGGCTAACTTGTAGATCCACGAACTTAACACATAATTTCCACGTAAAAATTTCTAGTCATATAATTTACTAGCATTTGTTCACCTCCAAGTGATTGAACCGACTTAAGGGATTCCTTACCTTTGTAGAAACCTAAAAAAAAAACATAAGAGTTGATGATGCCTTCCTTGGAGTCCTTCACCAAAGATCCTAAAAATATCACCATAACAACAATATTTTCATGAACCTTAAGTTTAAGCTTAAGTTCTATGAGGGATTTAACCGAACAAACCAAAGTTCTTACCTACAATAGAGCACTTTGAGTTGAAGAGATAGCTAGGGAGTTCTTGGATCACAAAGTTAGAAGACTAAGATTTTCCTTCTTCTTTCTTTCCTTTGTATTTTCGAAAATGGGAGAGGGAATGGGAGAGATGAGAGAGAGATGATGTGAGTTTGGCTTGAGAATTAAGTAACAAGTGCAACATTCTCATACCTATATGACATGCCATTAATGATCCAATCCAAGTGGGGATTTTGAGTGCCACATGTCAACTCTATATGGTGTCTCCTTGAAGATCTTAATTTATTTTGTCAGTTTGGGTTTAAATCAGATGAAAGTTCGGAGGATTATAGCTTAATTCGGGAAAATCCTAACACCAAAATTATCCTAAAAATAATCCCGTCGATAATCACTAGAATTGGGAATTTTTCGGTATCTCGTGAAATATAGGTACGAAGTCCGTAGCAAATTTCACTCTTACAGTTCGTCTAATTTTTTTCACTGAACTGAGTTGGAAGCTCACGCGTAATCGTATCATGCTTAATAATCCATTTTCTAGGAAAATTCGAACTGTATATACGTCCTTAAAATTTTACGGTTCGTGACCGTTACGTAAATCGTAACTTATTAATAACTTTCCTTACTAAAAAAAAATCCTCTTGAAGTAACGAGAGACCATTTCGTAAATATCGTAGCTTAAAAATATTTTTTGAACTCTAAACTTATCGGAATAGGCGAGGGGTTACACCATGCGTAATGGGTGCACGCAATGAGATTTGTACGATGATTTGAAATATGTTTTAGCTTCAAATGTTTATAACCGAGAAGAAGTTTACAGGAATGCATTTACTATAATGAGACTATTTATATTTTTTCAATGTACCTAATTTTTGTGCCCTTTTTAACTGATGATCTAGAATATTATTGTGAAAGATTTATGATATAATTGTGATAATCTTGTCTTCAATCTTAATCAAATATTTTTCATTCTGATCCGAACATTTCTTTTTCTATTTTCAGTCAATTAAGAATTTTTTTAATTTTCACTAAAGTAGTAATATTCGTTTCCTTTTCCAAGTTACATAATTTCCATTTCCTTTAGGATCCTTTTATATTTTCAGTCAATTAGTAATATTAGTTTTTTTTCCCAATTTACCTTTACTATTTTTTGGACGGAAATTATACAAAGGAGTATTTCTTTTTCCAATTTTAATTATGAATATATAGTATTTTGTTAGATTGTCTTCCATGTTAATCAAAATATTATTTCACGCTGGTTTGACCATTCCTTTTTCCAATATTTTATACGTATAGATTATAACACATTTTTCCTAATTTTTAAATGATAATTAATACGTATGAATACATATGTTTATTGCATGGTGGTTGATTAAGAATAATATACTCCGCATATGTTTACTGCAGGGTGGTTGAAAGCATGGGAGAAGGGGTGGTAGATAATGCAATATTACCAATTATAATTAATAGATATGAATGGTAGATTATAATATTATTCTACCATAATTACCATATTACCATAATAATATTATAGGTGAATGAAATAGGTATGTTCTAACCAATTGGTTGATTTTATGAATAAATATATATATGAATAATTAATAAAATCAATATTATTAATCAATCATCAATCAAAATTATTAATAAATAAATTAATAAATAATCAATAAATTAATTAATTAATAAAATCAATATTTTGACTAAAATGCCCCTAAGTTTGGGTGGGAAAATTTTGGAGGAGGATAATACTTTTATATATAGTATAGATAATAACTAATAAATAATCAAATACATAATGTATTAATCTATAAGTCAATAAAAAATCATTTATACAATATATTAATTTCATAACAAATCCATATCTTCACTGGTTTTCTTATCCATATTTTTACAGAAGAAAACAAACAACACCCACAAAGACCCAATTTGTTATGAAAGAGTGAAATCCTTTTTTGGTCCTACACTTATTTCGCGTTGGACACATTTAGTCCGGTTTTATTAATTTTGCCACATTTCACTCAAGCTTTTAAAAAGTTGGACACTTTTAGTCCAACGTTACTTTTAGCGTTAGCCTGCCGTGAAATGGAAGGGCATTTTTGTCCTTTCATGTCCCATTCTTCATCAGCCTCTTGGTAAACTTCTCAGATATGAGTGGAACCGTGACCCACTCCACCAACTCAATTTTTTCTCTGTAAATTCCTCTCATACGCCACAAGAAATTGGAACCGTTTTTTGGTATACTCTTTGGTGGATCGGGGTTAGAGTTTGGTACGTGGACGAGGAAGCAGCGCCGCCACCCCCTGAGGAGAAGACGGAGGCGCCTGCGGAGGAGAAGCTGCTGGGGAAGGTGGAATAGGGGAGTCCACCAGCCGTGGACGGGGATAAGAAACAACAGAACCAGCACCCACCAGCCCCAATCAAGGATTATACATACAGTTGTATATATACATACACATACGCATATATTGTGATTTGGTATTCATACATATATACTGCCGGCAAAACCCGAATTGGATAGAGGGATTTCGAAAATGGAGAAGAGCAGTGACGATTTTGTGAGGGCGGATTAGATAGATTTGAAGAGCTTGGATGAGCAACTGGAGAGGCATCTCAATTGAGCTTGGACTATGGAGAAGAACAAGAAGAAGCTGACGCAGGAAGATTTCGTTCTCCTCTCCGTCAACCACCACGCTCTAACCGCCGCTGTCGTCCAGGTAGAGGTTTGATTGGGAGATTGCTATACAATGGATAAGACTGCTCGCGACACCTTCAGCACTGTCAACCGTGGCATTTACGATGGTCAAGATGTTGCCGGTCAGTTACCTACCTCTCAACTTATCACAACCCCCTCTGTCTTTATTCCTTTCTCCATTTTTCCTTAAATATATTTCCAATTTATTTACTATACTAAAATAATTTCTCTTTGTTTTCAAAAAAAATAAATTTCTCTTTATTATTATTTTTTAAAATCTTCCCTCATATTAATATTATCCTGATCATTTTTAAAAGGGTAAAATTATTGACTGATTGTATAAATAATGGAAAATTATTAGTAAATTTACTCCCTAGAAAATGATATATTGGACGGATTAGAGATGTGACTTACAACATTATAAATACAAAAATGATGAAAAAAATTTGGTTTTTTTATATAAAAAAAAGAAAAGAAAAGGTAAATAATTAACTTTGATTTTTGAAGGAATGTTTTCTTATGCAATCCGTGAATAGCGACACTGAGTTTGGGTTGAACTTTGTAATTTGCAGAATGATCTTCGCTTTGTGTGGTGTTTCTTATTTGGGTCTGCAAATGGAGAAGAACATTGCTGGTGAACTTAAAAGTATAAGGTTGATGAAGAATTGGATATGAAAGGACAGAAATGTCCTTCCAGTTCACGGCAGACTAACTCTAAAAGTAACGTTGGACTAAAAGTATCCAACTTTTTAAAAGCTTGGGTGAAATGTGGCAAAATTAATAAAGTCGGACTAAATGTGTCCAATGCCCAATAAGTGTAGGACCAAAAAAGGATTTGACTCGTTATAAAATTATTGAAAGAACCAAACAGAACCTAGACAAATGGACAATCAAATTTCATTTTAATGAAAATTCAAAGCAATCAACTGTAGAAATCCACTCTACTCGATATTAACCATAAAAATAAAAAAATCTTGAGAAAATAAAATAAAACAATGCCTTTTTGGCTCTTCAATTACACATCATTAACCATGCACAAATAAAAACCCTGAAAAAGTTTTAGCTTTAAAATTAAAATACAATAAAAGTTACAGTTAATACAATATACTAATTACAATTAAAAATAAAGCAGTGCCATTTGGCTTTTATATACAAAATATATATATATATATATATATATATATATATATATATATATATATATATACATACTAATTACAATTGAATTCTGGTTTACAGTTAACTGTAAACCCAAATTCTATATATATATATATATATATATATATATATATATAATGTTAGTAATATAATCAAGTTGATAAGACATATTTAATGTTGTAAATTAACTATTGTAGTATTTATTTAATTTAATAATTTTTATTATATATTTGGCGGGTCCCGCCAGCCCGCTCGCCAAAGTCTGCGGGTTAGGTTGGGACGGGCTAAAAAGCTCGCCAAAATACGGGCCCAAAATATCAAAGCCCGCCCCGCCTTTTTTGCGAGGCGGGGCGGGCTAACCCGGCGTGCTAAGCCTGATATATATAGGCCTGACCTGTTTAGTTTAATATGCTTTGAAATTGGCTCAATCCTAACCTTTTTACTTAACGAACTAGGCCTAACTAGACCTTAATTAGGCAAGGGCATAGGCCCTACAATGAGCCCACCCTATTCCCACCCATAAACAAAAGCAAGATCGAAGAAGTAACAAAACAGTTCAAAAAAACTCAACGATTTGTTCAGATCATTTAAACAACACAACAAAGGTGAATTTTCAAACATTTATTTTTTTGAAGTTTGAAAGATTATGAAATTTGAAAAATAATACATAATTTCTGTACGTATGTCATGAAATTTATACACATTGGCATGAAAGTTCAGCATTAATAACCATTTGTAGTTAACTAAGGTTATATATAACTACGTAGTACGAACACAAAATTCATAACCATAATGTACAAAAATTGATAATTTTAAGACTTGTGTTGATGTGTATTATGTTAGGCGTTTATGTATATTATGTTAGGAGTTTATGTGTATTCTACTAGACAGAAATCATAATACTTAGACTTGTGATTATGTTCATTCTATTGAGAGTTTATGTGTATTTTATTATATATTTCTATACATTATTAATTTCAATACCATACCTCATAAAACAGAAAAGATAATACTTAGGCTTATTATGTGTATTTTATTAAGAGTTTATGTGTATTCTATTATATATTTCTGTGTATTATTGATTTCAATACCATACCTCATGAAACAGAAATGATATATAATACTTAGGTTTATGATTATGTGTATTCTATTAAGAGTTTATGTGTATTCTATTATATATTTCTGTACATTATTGATTTCAATATCATACCTCATGAAACAAAAATGATGATACTTAGAGTTGTGATTATGTGTATTATATTATACTCCGTATAATTCTGTACATTATTGATTTCAATACCATACCTCATAAAACAGAAATGATAATACTTAGACTTGTGATTATGTGTATTCTATTAAGAGTTTATGTGTATTCTATGTTAAGAAAAATAATATTACGAAAATAATATTTTCAGAATAATAACATGCACAAATTACGAAATAATTTCTGGAAGGTGGTAAGCTTGAGTCGTGTACTCACTACACTGTCTTTAAAACATTATTTTCTACCTCCCAAAGTGTTAGGAGCGTTGTAACCTAGGTTTTCCAGGATAAAACAAGCTTCGATTACGAGTTTGAGCACTCAAACTATGAAACCCGGCGAACAAGAACAAGATTTTGATCACAGTTTGAAAGAAAGGAGTAGAAATAGAGTTTCCGAGAGAGAAAATGCATTTCTTGTGTTGTGTAAATCTGCTGCTTCTACAATCAACTCATATAAGAGTTGATGGATTAAATAGCATTTAATCATGGCACTTAATCTGATAATAAAAACTGGCTTATAACTCCTGTAACGGTAGACCACTACCTGAGAATTTATTCAGATAATAAAATTGGAATTAACCCGGAACTAATTCCATAACAGATGAATCAAGACTCTTAAAGGTCAATACCTGAATCGTACCCAAGACAAAACGAGACCACGAGGAGTTAACCCAAGTTGATCAGATGTGCTGCCAAAAGGCCGAACTATTACCCGAGGCGAGTAACCAGAATGACCAAAGCGTACCAAGTATGGCCGAGTTCATAAGGAGGCGAGTCCTTAAGGCCGAATTGATACCATGAATTGGTTACCCGAGTACATGATTCGCACAAGGACGAATCATTAGTGGCTCCGTGTTGGAAAAATGTTGGAAAAATGTAACAAAAATTTGGCATAACTTATGCCCACAGGTGTCGGCGCACACGAGCCAAGCCTTTTCAGTCTCATTTTGGGATTTGATTTGCACCACCCCCCTTCCCCGCGTGCGAGAGAGAGCCTTTATGCTATACAATTCACAAAGCCTAAGAAAGATTCTTGTATAAATAGTGGTGCAAACCCACTTCCCAAACCAATATGGAACAAAAGCTTACTTTAAAGCTTTCCCACCATTTTTCCAACTCAAATGTGTCAACTTTAATTTGAGAACCAATTTCTCATTCACCCATTATCCGTTTTGTGCGTGCTATATATCAATCTCTTCGTCTAACTACGAAGAACCCGAACCTACTTTGACCCGACCCAAATCGGAAGTGGACCCCACATATATTTGTACCACAAAATAGCCACTAAAATTGTCATTTTATGCTATTTTTCCAACATTCTATTATATATTTTTGTACATTATGAATTTCAATACCATACCTCTCACTAGACAGAAATAATATTATTTAGACTTATGATTATGTTTATTTTATTGACAGTTTATGTATATTCTATTATATAATTATGTACATTATAAATTTCAATTACCTGATTGGTCTAATTTGTTATACCTAATGTTATTGCAGCGATGTCAAGCCCCGTAGACAGCGATCTGACATTAATGGAAATGCAAATAATGTACAAAAGAAAGAAAGATTATGTGTCTACTTCATTGCCTGTCCATGTAGTTTCCGAGCCAGAAAATAATGAGATGAGAACAAAAAAAAATGGAATGATGACAAACAAGTGGCTGAGGAAAGACCAAGACCAAAACAGACTAGGAATGAAAAAGAACGATAGGAGGATCAACCAAAACATAAGAAGTGCCTGAATATAATAACGACGCCTATGCAACTCTTCAGTCTTGTCAGCAGTTTAAGCCCAGAACAACATGAAGCTGTAAGGGAAATTGGATTTGGATCACTACTTAACACAAAGGTCTCAGTACAAATTGGAGAGGATGAGCTGTTTTTGGAGGAGTATGTGCAGTGCATACTTGGTGTACCTAGGGGACAAATTCCTATAATAGAGGGCATTGCTGCCAATGAGACAAATGAGTTTAACGCCTTAGTTGACGCACAGAGAGAGCGATGGGGGAAAGATAAGTGGATACCCAAACTACAGTCCTCACCACACTCCGATACTCAAACTACAGTCCACAAGTGGATACTAAAATGCCATCGGAGAGTGTAAAGAAATGGGAAAAAGAGAATGAATGAATTCTAAATTTTGATATTAACAAAAGGAGTTACATTTTTTGTCCTAAATTTATAGATCATAGTTTACTTGTACTCTTTCTTTTTCAGAACATTTATTTTTTGTTCTAATATTATTGTCGCATGATCATTTTTTGTCATTTTCAACAAAATCGTTGAAATGTTGTTAAATACAAAAATATTTCGATCTTTTTTAATACAAAGTGGGTTGACCCGCTATATTTTTATTTTTATTTTTTTAAAAATTCATTATGGAAGACCTAAATTCCCTTGGATTTTACATAATTTAAACAAGTTTGTTTATGAGGACAAAAAATATCATTCCTCAAGATCAAAGAGAGATGTTCTAAAAAAATGACAAAAAATGAATTATCACCTAAAAATGTAGTTAATACCAAAAATGGAATTAACTCTTAACAAAAGTAATAACATATATTAAATTAGCATGCACCAATACGATGTCCTAAGACTAAATTATCTTTTGAAAAAAAAAACAAAAACAAAAGAAAAAAAAAAACAAAAAGATTGTCCAATTTTTTTTCCCCACACACATTTTCAAATTCAAATAGTTTATATTATCACTAGAAATCTAATTAATTACGGAGTATAAAATTTAAATTTATATATATATATATATATAATGGACATGAGTATTATTCTTATTAAATAATTTGGGTAGAATATGAGATTTTAGGTGGCGGAAGTCACTTTACCTTGCGCATATCCCAGATTATATAAACCGCAACAGGTAGGCGTTTCGAGATTCGGTTCAGTTTTTTTTTTTTTTGGTTTCGCTATTAGTATTTCGGTATTAAAAAAAATGATATCATTCGGTTTAACATTATAATTAGGTTCGGTTTCGGTCCGAGATTAGTTCTATTCGGTATTCGGTTCCGTTTAAGAACCCCAATTTTTTACATTTTCTAATTTTTCATACACCTACACTACCAAAAAATACATATTAACATGGTCCAAATTCAAAGTCTAAACATTATATAACAAAATAACAATCCAAAATTCAAACACACTACTGAGTACTAATTACCAAACATCAGTTGGTTGTTTGCCCAACCAACTCTTCAGTTGCCTCACTTGGAATGCTTTATTGACAAGATGAAGAATCATACATTTGTATAGTTAATATTTGAAGAACACGTGTCAAATATTGTATTATTAATTTTTTGACACAATCCATCATTGCTTGGAAAAATATATTTCCATTACACTGGAATATTATTTTTCAATGCACTAGAATTTTATTCCGAAAAATAATATTCCAGCCAATGCACTACAAATTTATTCCAATACTAAAAAATAATATTCCAGTGCACTAGAATTATTTCCAGTGCACTAGAAATATACTTCTAATGCTTCCAAGCACTGGAAATCAAAATTAGAATGATGTTGAAGCACATTAATTTCATTGAAACATGAAACTAAGAAAATACTGAATATTGTAAGAATAACTCAAGTTAGAGATCATTGTGAGACAAAGAACAATTGCGCCAAACAACAAAAGTGCAAAGTAGAGAACAAATCATAAAGAAATCAAATAAAAAATTTTAAAAAGATACAAATTAGAATATGAGCTTAACGATGGAGCGGGCAGCAAGGGACTTGGATTTACTTTTATTATTATTATTATTATTATTATTATTATTATTATTATTATTATTTTATTTTAAAAAAAAAGGTATTCGGTTCGGTTTGATTTTTTACCGAACATTTCGATATACAAGAATCCATTACCGTTCGGTTGTTCGGTATAATACCAAGTCGAACTAGTACGGTTCAGGTAAACCGAATCGAATTTCCACCCTCTTTGAGCATTTGCTTCAAACTCTTTGGGTTCGTTTACTAACAAGAGAATTTCTACAATTTTCTAAAAGAGCTGGAGATTTGGAGAATAGAAACATGTTTACCAGCACAGTTTTTCTTTTAAAAAATTGGAAATATTTTCCAGTTTTCTAGAAAATTAGAAAGCTTTTAAAAACTATTTTTCTAAATGGAAAAAATAGAATCATTTATCATCCATTTGGCTATATATCAATATAATCATATTATTACAATTATCTACTTACATATTTATTCATTAGATTACATTAGTTATCATCTTATTTTACTTAACACTATATTTTATTTTTCCACTCGCATTTACTTATATAACCATAACTTATTTGTTTACGCTTAAAGTTATACATTATTCACATTATCACAATTAAAACTTGGACTATATACCAAGTTTTAGATTTTGATTGAACTCAATAGATTATTGATTTAGATATTTTTAGTTATGTTATATCGTAATAAATTTTGGTCCGAATATTAGATATATTAGACTTCAAATTAAAAATTATATATATACATTTCATTCAAATGAATATATCCAAAAGTATTTTAAATATTATCTAAAAAATATTAATATTATCTAAATATGTTATTGTGTTCAAATATATTTTTAGTTATGCTATATATAGATATAAATTTGGTTAGGATATCAAATGTAAAAATATTACATATATTAGATTTAAAAGAAAATTATATTTATTCCATTTAAACCAAACATATCAAAAAATATTTTAAATATAAAGTTTTAAATTACTCAAAATTACATGTGTTAATTTTATAACGTTAGTTTAAAAAATAAATTTGAAAAAATAAGCGTTAGTAAATAAGTTTTCTAAATAGAAAACATAGAATCAAAACTAAAAAATTAGAAAACAGAAAATAAAGAACAATTTTATGAAGGAAACAGACTCTTTTACTTTTTCATCGGAGCTCTGCTTGAGATTGCGATGGTTGATCCATCATATGTTGAGATCTACTAAAGTGGCCATTTTTTGTATAATTTTAGTGGGTGTACTTCTGATTTGTGTCATGTTAAAGTGGATTCATCATCTCTTAAGTGAGATGTTTAATTTTACGCTCAAAATAAATATTAGGCGAATGAAACATTAATTTAGTTTAATAAAGTGTATCCATTTGAGTTGGGAAAAATGAATTTGGGAAGGTGTTGTGGTAGTCCTTTGTCCCACATTGAAAAATAGATGCAAGCATGCTTCGCCAAGCCATCCACCACCATATTTTGTTCCCAATAGATGTGTTGAAAATCAATTACCCACTTTTTGCGTCTCCAGCTCCTACGACGCTTAATAGTGTTTTCTCATCCGGCCCTATGGGCTGTCACTCTTCACAATCCAATCAATGACCTTACAAGAGTCACTCTAGACCACTACCCTTCTAAAAGCCTTTCCACACCCACTCAAGACTTTTAAGGATTTCCACCTAAGAGCATCCACACCAGCACATTATTGCTGGTTTATAGTACAGGAGAAGATGATATGGCAGTGAGAGAAACTAAGTAGTACAGGAGAAGATGATATGACAGTGAGAGAAACTAAGAGAGAAATTGGAGGTTCAACTGCAAGGATGCGGATTTTATGTTCCCAAGAAAAGAAGCAAATAAATGCTATTCACACATACTATGCGCGTTGCGCGCACAGCATGCGCCCACTCGGGCACGTGCAGTGGGCGCAACAGGCGCGACTGACAACACTTTAATCATTATTAGGACTCTACGTAGTTGAGTTACATTATAAGTCTGTGTTTGAGTCAGACTATGATTCTCGTTTCATATATATAGTTGTAACCTCTACAATTATGATTGAGTATTATTGAATACAATTACGACTGCTCTCATCTGGTATCAGTTGCTTGGGTTTCTCTTGTTCCCATGGCTGACCGTGACGGATCTGTGAACTCCTCCGAACGGACCGTTTTTGATATTGCTATCGGTTCTACGATTTTGCCTGCCGTAGCTCCTCTTCCTACTGCTCATCACTTTGTGAGCATTAAACTAAATCATCGTAATTATTTGTTCTGGCGAACGCAAGTTCTACCGTTTCTGCGTGGCCATGCATGACCTTATTGGGTTCGTTGATGGATCAAACCCGTGCCCGCCGGCATTTCTCCCCGCGGCGTCCGAAGGTGCCTCGCCGCAATCGAATCTAGCTCACGCCCCTTGGGTGCGCCGTGACCAGGCGTTACTCTCCATGATCATCTCGTCGCTGTCTGAGGATGTCATGGCTATTGCGGTTGGTTGGAACACGTCGAAGGCACTCTGGGATGCGATCGAACAGTCCCTAGCGTCAGCCTCACATTCGCGGCAACTCCATCTTCTCGGCCAGCTTCACGGTCTCCGGCAGGGGGACATGTCGATGGTGGACTACCTCAGCTGCGCTCATCTGATTGTGGAGGACCTTTCTCTCGCTGGTCGGGCGGTGTCTTTGGAGGAGTAGAATTTATATGTGTTCCGTGGTCTTCGGCCGGAGTTCCGAGGCGTCATCGCTTCCTTGGCGATTCGCGGACGTCCGGTTACTTTACAGGAGCTTGCGGACGTGTTGGGCGCACAGGAATTCATCGCCGGCGACGATCTCGCTGCTGTTGATCAGGCACCGGCGGCGTTCGCTGCTCACGGAAGTTGGCAGCGTGGTCGCGGTGGCGGGCGCGCTACTGCTGGTCGCGGTAGCTCTGCTCCGCAGCGTGGCCGTGGCGGTTCTTCGTCGTGGCGTGGCGGCAGTTCCGGACGACAGTAGAGAGGGGGCGGCCGGGGTCGTGGCAGATCCAACCAAGTGAAGTGTCAAGTGTGTGGGCCTTTTGGGCACACTGCTCTTGCGTATTATAAGCTCTCCCACCTAGTTTCTCCGCAAGCTAATATTGTTCATCAGGGTGATCACTTGTCCAATGTTGCGGGGTCTCACACTTGGTTTCCAGACACGGGTGCTACTCATCACGCCACTCCTGATATAGCGGCCCTCTCCGGTTCAGATGAGTATACTAGTTGTGACACTCTCCGTGTCGGTGACGGTACGCCTCTATCTATTAGTCGTGTAGGTCATGCCTCTTTGTCGGTTCCTAGTAGGACTCTCCGTTTATCTAATATTTTGCATGTTCCGAATTTATCTGCTTCCTTACTATCGGTTCAGCGTTTTGCGTCCGATAATAAGGTTTTCTTTGAGTTTCACCCTTCGTTTTTTGTTGTGAAGGATATTCAGACCAAGGAAATCCTTCTACGGGGTCGTAGTTCGGGTGGACTCTATACCTTGCCAGTTCTTACTATTTCGCCTTCTGCTTTTTTGTCTGCGCGTGCTTCGGCTTCTACGTGGCATGATCGGTTGGGTCATCCACACCAGCGTGTTCTTAGTCGCATCTTACGGTCTTGTTCGGTTAGTCAGTCCAATAAACTTAGTTCTAGTTTATGTTTTGCGTGTCAAATGGGTAAATCTGCGCGTTTCCCATTGCCGCGTACTATGTCTGTTAGTTCAGCTGTCCTTGATTTAGTTTATACGGACATTTGGGGACCTGCTCCTGTGCTTTCCTCTGATGGTTTTCGTTACTTTATCTTGTTTGTGGATGATTTTTATCATTTTACTTGGTATTATCCTATGAAATTGAAATCCGACATTTATGCTATTTTTGAGCGTTTTCGTTGTCTCGTTGAGGTTCCTTTGGTCGCAAAATTAAAGCTATTCAATCTTATCTTGGTGCTGAGTATAAAAAGTTGCATTCTGTTTTTGAACAGCTTGGTATCAATCACAGGCAATCTTGTGCTTACACACACGAACAGAATGGTCGAGTGGAAAGAAAACACAGGCATGTGGTTGAAACCGCTCTGGCTCTTATGTCTCGTGCCTCTGTGCCTTCTCGTTTTTGACATTTTGCTTTCGAGTCTGCTGTATTTCTCATTAATAAACTGCCTTCCTCTACTCTTGACAATGCTAGTCCCGACGCTTTGTTGCACAACTCTCCGCCTTCTTATTCCTTTCTTCGTGTGTTTAGTTGTCTGTGTTTCCCGCACTTACGGCCTTACAATCGTCATAAGATGTCTTATAGGTCCTCTTCTTGTGTTTTTCTTGGGTATCCTGAGTCTTTTAGGGGTTATAGATGCATGGACCTGCAGACTAATAAGATATTTGTGTGTCGTCATGTGCGGTTTGAGGGGGTGTTTCCTTTTGCTAGTAAGTCTGTTTTGCAGGCTCCTTCGCCCTCTGTGGTGTCTCCCTGGGCTGAGACAGTGTTGCATCCCACGCCATCACCTCCTGTTTCCTCTGTTGCTCCTGCTGTTATTCCTCAGAAGCGGCCTCGTGGTCGACCACGCGGTCGCACTGCTCGTCCCACAGAGCGGTCTCATTCCATGGCCACCCGGAGTCGATCAGTTGCTCCAGTTGCAGGATTGAGTGTGCATGTCTCTTCACTTGATCCCACGTGTTACACACAGGCAGTTAAGCACTCTGAGTGGAGAGAGACGATGGACCAGGAGTTTAATGCCCTTCTGCAGAACCAGACCTGGGTTTTTGTTCCTCCCAAGGATGACATGAACGTGATTGGTTGTAAATGGGTCTTCCGAACCAAGAGGAAGGCTGACGGCTCTATTGAGAGGTACAAGGCTCGATTGGTGGCTAAGGGGTTTAATCAGGTCCATGGCTAGGATTTCTTTAACACATTCAGTCCTGTGGTCAAACCCACTACGGTCAGGTTACTTTTGTCTCTTGCTATTTCCTCTGGTTGGTGTGTGAGACAGCTGGATGTTCACAATGCTTTTTTGAATGGTGCGTTGGATGAGACTGTTTATATGCGACAACCACTGGGCTACACTGATCCACAGTTTTCTGCTCATGTTTGCCTCTTTAAACGATCCTTGTATGGTTTAAAGCAAGCTCCAAGAGCTTGGTTCACTCACTTGCATACTTTTCTGTTATCTGTTGGTTTTAAGGCATCGAAGACTGATGTGTCCTTGTTTTATTTCTCTCAAGCTTCAGCTACTGTTTACTTGCTGGTTTATGTAGATGATATTCTTATTATGGGCAATGATCAGGTTGTTCTACAATCTCTGCTCTCTAAGTTCTCTACTACTTTCAAGATTAGAGATCTTGGTGAGCCGTGGTTTTTCCTTGGGATTGAGACTGTCAAGTTTGGTGATGGCATATTCTTTCTTAACACAGGTATATGACAGATATTCTGAAGCGTGCTGGCATGTCAGACTGCAAGCCTCTTACTACTCCTATTTCTACTACACGTTCTGCCCCCGTCAGTTCTGATCTCTATGATGATCCCACAAAATACAGAAGCTTAGCTGGTGCATTGCAGTACTTAACTGTCACGAGGCCTGACTTGTCGTTTGCAGTTAATCTTCTTTGCCAGCATATGCATGTTCCTACCACTTCGCATTGGGAACAGCTCAAACGTGTGCTCCGCTATGTTAAAGGCACTCTCTGTATGGGCCTCCACTTGAGGAAGACTGATTCAACCCATCTTCATGCTTTTTCGGACTCTGACTGGGCTGGCTGTCCTGAAGACAGGAAGTCCACCAGTGGCTACGTTGTCTTTCTTGGGACTAATCTTGTGTCCTGGGTGTGCAAGAAACAAATGACTGTTGCGAGATCTTCTACTGAAGCTGAATACAAGGCTCTTGCGGATGTCTGTGCTGAAGTGTTGTGGATTCTGTCTCTCCTGCGAGAGATAGGGGTCCCCACCATTCTGGTGCCTAAGCTGTGGTATGACAATCTGGGTGCCACGTATATGTGTGCTAATCCGATTTTCTATGCTTACATAAAGCATGTGGAGATCGATTATCACTTTGTCAGGGATAGAGTTGCTGCGGGAGACATCCAAGTTAATTTTATTTCCACCAAGGACCAGATTGCGGACATCTTTACCAAACCTCTGGCATGACCTTGGTTTTCATTCTTGAGAGACAAGCTACAGGTTGTTGCCATACCTTCCGCTTAAGGGGGAGTATTAGGACTCTACGTAGTTGAGTCACATTATAAGTCTGTGTTTGAGTCAGACTATAATTCTCGTTTCATATATATAGCTGTAACCTGTACAATTATGATTGAGTATTATTGAATACAATTACGATTGCTCTCATCATTATTATTATTTTTTATATAAACTAGATTCGTTTTTTATTTTTTTTCTTCCCCTCTCATTTTTCTCTTTCCTAATTACACTTACAAAAAAACTCCTTAAAAACTCCAAAATATCCCCATCGATGCCATTGCCACCTTAGTTTCTGGGAACTTGCATCTGAAACCACCCTTCCGGTTGGCATGATGGTCACGAACGACTCCAGCACACGCCGTGACCTTACCATTCATCTTCACGCTCACGTCCACATTGAGGTAGACAACATTTGTTCCACCTAATTTTAATTTCTCTGTTAACCAGCTGGCGATAGTCCCCCATGGTCAAACGCTCTTTTGTTCTCACTGATCTTCAACATGAATCCATTCCACTTTGTTAGTAAGATCTCTATCCTCATTGTTAAAGAGGAGATCTATTTCCTCGGCAATTGCGAACACCGAGCTCCACACCCTACTGAACATGGTAGTCACATTTCCAGCTTTGAGATTAATGTCAAATGCAGTGTCTCAAGATTATGGCACTCCCCACTACGCATAAAATATTTCCAGATTTCAACTGCTCGCGGGCATCGACGGATCGCATGATCCACGTCTTCCATGGCGTTGATGCACGCTGTAGTAAGGTAACGCCGCCTTCTCTCTTCATTGCACATGACTGGCTAGCCAAACAAACATCGCATGGCACTGCACATCCAATCTCCAGACCCTCGACCAGCCTTCATCCTGCACATCAAGATTCTCAACATTAGCATGGAGAAAAGTCGAGTTAACCGAAAAAATACCAGATTCCTCGAAGCCCAGTAATAGGAGTCGTCGTCTTCTTCTTCTTCGGTGTTAATAATGTAGAGTTCCATTTTACACCTAAAGCCATACAAAATGTGTAGTGGTAATATTTTGGTTATTTTGTAACTTTTTAAACAATTTTACACATCTGTAATTAAATTATAAAGATGTGTAAAGTTCAAAAACGCCGTGTGTACTAATATACTACGATACATGCACCTAGTATAGCTATTTAAAAAAAAAAAAAAAGAAAAAGAAGGAAATATTTGCTACACAATAGATGTTTGTAGTTATAAACTACATACATCAATTGTATGTATAACTAATAAAATATACTTAATGCTTTAACCTTGTAAAAGTAAATAAATAAATGAATATTTCTTTTCCCCATACATTTCCTTTTCCCAAACATTTCTATTCCCTATACTTTTCTCTATCATTTTTCACATTAATTTTCTTCCCCAAAATCAAATAATCTTTCTAAAACATTACCTTTCCTTCCTTCAAATGCTATATTTGAAAATTAAAGATCAAGAGTATTAGGTGTTTTGACACCTTCGTCACCTTCTCATAGCGCTTCTGCCTTAAGAAGATGCATTCTCATCTATTGAACAACCAACTTCTCTATTGAGACGACGATACGATGCTTTATTTTTTTAGTGGGTGATTTTTCTCTACAATAATATTTGAGGTAGAGTTTTAAATTTTTATCACTTCAAATTTATTTTGATAAGTGTTTTTTTTATAGGTTGGAGATGATGGTTGAAATTTTGTTTTTGTTTGTTTATCTATTGGATTGTATTTTTTTTTTAACTTCATGATAAATTATTATTATTATTATTATTATTATTATTATTATTATTATTATTATTGTAGTGATTTATTTTGTAATTATTTTGACATTTGTAGGGTTTTATTGGTTGAAATGAGTTTTGAAATCGGTTGGATAAAATAGCATATTGAAAATTGATATATATGTATGTATAATTACTTTAGGCGTTTGTACTTGACTAGAGCATACGTAAAGTGTTTCTTCAAACAAATAAGTCGTCTCTACTTTTTTTAGTACTGACGCTTAGCATATTTTAATTAAAAATTAATTTACGCATTTGCATTAGTACGAAGTGTAAAGTCATACCTTTTGTGGATGCGTCATAGGCGTTTTTGGTATTACATACGTGAATTGTATTCTACTATATATATATATATATATATATATATATATATATATATATATATATATATATATAATGGATAAATCATACCCGGACTCGCCACGGGGTCAGCACGAAGAGTGGGTCGAGGAGTAAGCAACCCGGGTGCACAACCTGGTCCGTTCGAACCAGGGTCGACCTCTGGGGGTCCTCAGGGCCGAGCCCCGTTTGGTTTGACGCGGTCTTTTCGACATGGGACGCGGTCCAGGCCCGCTAGAGGGGTTTTCTCCGAGTTGTTGGGCCTACAACTAGTATATAAGTCTGCAACTTTGTCTCTTCCAGACATCTTCGACTAGTTTGTCCTAACACTATCTTGTCTTATCATTACACAACCTTGTAATAGCTTTATCATTTATTCAATATATAAAATACCTCTGAGGTACACTTTGATCTGTTACTTGTCATACCCCCTATAATCTTATCGGGTTTATTGATTCGGGCTACCCGGGTTAATTAAATCCATCATTGGTGCTTTCATTGAGAGCTCGACGTACAAGCTCGAGCGTACTATTCCTTTTTCCACTAGCTATGCAAGATCTGGATCCAACTCCGGCAACTCCCACGGCTCGCGTGGTAACCGCGCTCCCTCCCGTGCCGGTGAACCTAACGGGAATGCGAGTCGTCAGACCCTGCCCGTGAGGTCGGCCGGCGACCTCCGGGGCGTGATCAACAACAATCGCCAGGCCGGGCCGACCCTGCCCCCACCACCTCAAGCCCCGGGCTTCCAGGAGGGGATGGTCGTGCTCCGGCAAGCCACAACCGTATTGACGCAGATCTTAGATGGTCTTCAAGGTAGCTTCGTGGCTCTCCCACCTGGTCCATCATGGCGGGAGGAGGGTCCGAGCACCCGCCGACCTCGCATACCCGAACCTCACGTCGGCGAGGAGGTCAATTCACCTCGCCCCTCAGCAAGAAGGGGAGGGGACGAGGCCACTTGAGGTCGGCCCGCACTACGTGAGATAGGAGGAGCCCGGCCGACCCGGTACGATTGAGCACGCAGGTCCCAGTACGTGAACGCCTCGACCTTGGACCCCCCAACGACGCACCCGCCGAGGGGTCGACCTTACGCAGCGCCCCGAGCCCTGAGCGCCGCGCTCAACCTCGGCTGGAGCAAGCCTTGCGTATAGAGCAATTCGGGGAGACTCGTGGCCGACCTCGAGCCCTCACAACAGCGAGATGGAACAGCTGCGTAGGCGGATGGATGAGCTCCAGCGTAAGTTGGAAGCGCGAGAAGGGTCTCCAGAACCTCAGGAGGTGTTGACCTCTCCCTTCACGGACGATATCATGGCTGAGCCTCTACCGAGGGACTTTCGTTTCCCAACCATGAAGCTTTACACGGGGTTGGCCGACCCTCGAGCTCATCTTAACAGGTATCGGGCAGCAATCATGATGTCGGGCGCAAGTGATGCCATCATGTGCCGAGGATTCTTTTCGACCCTCGACGGCCAGGCCTAGGACTGGTTCACATCTTTGCCCGAGGGGTCTATCTCAGCTTTTGTTGAACTCTCGGGGCAATTCCTTTCGCATTTCGCAAGCAGTATCCCAAAAAAGAAGCAGTTCGCCATCATGTGCAAATTGGAACAGTGGAGCACGGAGACACTAACTGACTACCTGACCAGATGGAAGAAGGAGGCAAGGTCAGTCGAGAACTTCGACGAGAAGGCGACCATACCGATTTTCACCAGCAATGTTAGATCAGGGCCCTTCCACCGCGACCTCGTCCAGAACCCGCCAAAGTCTTACGCGGCGTTGCTGGACCGGGCGACAAGGTTTGCCGAGGCGGAGGAAACTGAACAGAGGACAAAGGAAAAGGAGAGGGGTCGGCGAGACAAAACACCCCAAGAGGACCGTTGGGCTCCAAGGCCCCCGCACCAAGGGCCACGGCTGGCTCCGCTGCATTGTCTTACGCCCTTGACTAGGACTGGGCATAATTCGGGTTTGGCCCGAAAACCCGCGGGTTCGACCCGTATAGCATAATTCAGTTCGGATTCGAAAGTATACGGGTTGAACCCGTTAAAAGATAGGCTAATTTTATTGTGTTCGGTTCGGGTTTCGGGTCCTCATTTTAAAATTGGAATAAGGGTCAAATTAGCCACTGAACGTAACGCTTTAATGCAATCAGGCCACCCAACCTAAAAAACGTGCAATTACCCCACTCTATTGCTTGCTAGATTTGAATAATTTTCCAACTGTTTTTGCCTAACTTCTTTTATTTTTTTGCACAGGTTTTTGACTTTTGTTTGTTTAAGGGTAAATTCTTGCTGGATTTCACTGATTTTCCAACTTTTTTTGCCTAACTTTTATTTTTTGCACGGGCTTTTGACTTTTGTTTGTCCCTAAAGCATGTTTTTTACAGTTTTGGATGCTAAAGACTGCCTATAATCAATGCTTTTTGTATTATTTTATTAAAATGGTTGCTGGCTTGCTGTAGTGTGATTTTTGTCTATAACTTAGGTAAGATATGAAACTTGGTTATGTACTTGTGTTAGTGTTAAAGATTGTTTATTTGTTTCTTTATGTTTTTCTTATTCATTTTGTTAAACCCTATTTTACAGATTTGGCTGCTACAGAGACAGACTGTCTATAATCAGTATTTTTATATTATTATTGTATTAAAATGATTGCTACAATGTGATTTTAGTCTAGAACTGAAGGTAAGATCTGAAGTTTGAAACCTGATTTTGTTAAGGTCTTTTAATTCAATTTTTCATCTCTCATTTTCAAACTCATATTGTTTTTATTGTGATGTCTTAAATTATTTCTTTAAGGATTCTGATTTTTAGAGGCATGACCCATTACCGCATGAAGAATCCCCATGAAGATGCTAATCTCTCGGATTATTGTGTTGCACTATTTTGTAAAGCAGTAAAGGTATATGTTTGTTAGTGTGTGTATTATGCTGTCTGCATTTCTTCATTTCTGCATATATTCTTATGATGTTTTTTTTGTTTTTTTTTTTTTGTTTTAAAACAGTTCTTATGATGTTAATATACTTCAATTCTTTAATTGTCAATATTGTAGAACTATTAATGTGACAAAAATGACCAAACCAATCATTTAGAGAAGATATTGCTTACACCAGGTATGTTTTATTCATTTGTACTAGATAGTTTAGTGCATTCAATATTTCAATGTGCATTGCTGATTTTGATTGTATTTATTTGATCTCAGATTTTCAGGGTGATCTTCAATGGTTGATCCAGTTGGTTGCTTGAAATTTTGTTAAGTTTTTTGTCATTTATAAATTGTAATTAACTAGGTTGATCCAGTATTTCAATTGGTTCATGGTTGGTTGATTTTTGTTTAGCTTTTTGTCATATGTAAATTGTAATTAACTAGGTTGGTCCATTTGGTTGATATTTTATCTAGTTTTTGGTTATTTATAAATTGTAATTAACTAGATTAGGTGATTAGTTAATTTATGTAATATTATTTAATGCTTTTGATTTTTCATTTGTCAATTCTCACTAGTTAATAGCAGTTTATATTGATTAATATTTCATCCTTCCATTATTATTATTATTATTATTTCCAAAAAAAGCCTAAAATTATTTCAATATTACAGTTTTTAATATTTTAAAAGATTATTTAATAATTTCGGGTGAGAAAAATCGAACCCGATTATAGCCCGATCCGAACCACCCGAACCCGAATATTTCGGTTCGGTTTTCGGGCTTAAAAATGTTGGGCCCGAAATATTTCGGGTGAGTGATTTAGCTGCGGGTCGAATCCGAACCCGAACCGTGCCCAGCCCTGCCTTGACACACCCAATAAGCGCCATATTGGAGCACGCTGAAGTCATGGGCATCGTGTCATACCCGGCGGAATGTTTGAAGATCTCACCCAACGCCGACCCGAACAAATACTGTCGTTTTCATCATGGTTGTAGTAGGCGCTAGTCCGGCGGTAGACTAGCGCCTAAGCGGTCTAGGCGATTCTAGGCGGCGACCTATAAAAACAAAAAATTAATTCATGTGTGTGGGTATATGTCATATATTATATTATATATACTATATATATATATATATATGTATATATATATATATATATATATATATATCTCATACTTCTCTTACTTATATAAATAAATAAATTTATATATATATATAAATATAATAATAAAATTAACAAGACTGACTCGTTCGAGTTAACTCGGCTAAATTCGGCCTAGTCGGCCGCCAACTCGGCCCAATCGGCCGAGTTAGGCGCTAGGCGGACTCCTAGGCGGCTGGCCACCTAGGCGGACGCCTAGGGAGCAATTCGCCTCGGTCTAGGAGCGCCTAACGCCTAGGCGGGGATTTTTGCAACAGTGGTTTTCATAGACAGCAAGGGCACGACACCGACGAATGCATGGTTTTCAAGAGACAGATCGAGGAGCTCATACAAAGCGGCTACCTCGGCCAATATGTTAAAAGATCGGGGTAGGGTCGACCTCAAGGACCCGACAACGTATGGAAGAAGAAGGGCGGCTCCGAGCCACCCGCCTCCAGGTCGCGCAAGAGGGAGCTCGGCGAGCTCACTGAGTAGGAAGAGAAGGAGTTGGACGAGCCTCACATGTCATCCATGTCATTTTCGGAGGACCCGAGGGGGGAGACACGCAATCGGAGAGGAAGAAATGGGCCCGGAACCTCTATGTAGGGGAGGTCGTCCGCCAACCGCGTGAGAAAGATCAGAGGAGGGAGCCTATTACCTTCACGGATGACGACCTCCCAAACGCCCCCCTACCGCATCGTGATGCCTTGGTGATCACCCTAGACATCAACAACGTCATCGTACGCTGAGTGTTGGTGGACACGCGGAGCACAGTGAACGTCATGTATTATGACACGTTCACCAAGCTCGGCCTGTCAAGGAAACATTTAGCACAAGTCAGAACCCCGTTGTCCGGGTTCACGGGGGACTCCATCGAGGTAAAGGGTTCCATCAACCTCAAGGTGGAGATAGGCACACAACCGCACGTCAAGAGGTGGGAAGTCGAGTTCATGTCGTCAAGATCGAATGCGCGCACAACATCATTCTCGGCCGACCCGCCTTGGAGGACCTCTGGAGCATCATATCCATGGAGCATCTATGTTTGAAGTTCCCTACCCCTACGGGGGTCGGCGTGGCGAGAGGATATCAGAAAGTTAGTTGGAGCTGCTATCTGGAAGTATGTCGTCAAATTGGCAAAAGGGACCTCTAAGTCCACACTATCGCCGAGAAGGCGTTACAAGGCAAAGAGGATCGGCCCCGCGCCGAGCCCATAGTCGAGACCGAGGTGGTGTTGGACCTCGGCCGACCCGAGAGGGTCGTCAAGGTGGGGATGGGGTGCCGGCCGACCTCCGGGTTGGATAATCGAGGTCATCTGCCATTTCAAAGACGTGTTTGCATGGGGCCCCGAGGACATGTCGGGCCTCGGCCGCGAAGTCATCACCCACAAATTAGCGGTAGACCCCACCGTCAAACCTTTGGGCGAAGGCAAGCTAGAAAAGAGATGGGAGGGTCCATACATAGTCTCGGCCGTGGTCCGCCCCGGCAGCTGCAAATTGAAGACCCCGAAGGGTAAAGACATAGAGAGAGTTGGGAACTCAGAACACCTGCTTAAGTATTACTAATAAACATTGTATTGTAAGGTGGTCCGTCCCCTTAAGTTGCATTCCATAATAAAATAGCAAATTTCCTTACACTCATTTTACTATTGTTTGCGGGAGGGGGATGAGGATCGTTCGGGTCGGTCCCCTAGAAAGCCTCTGTGGCCAACCTCCCGAACAAAAGCCATAAATGAAGTCATGGAAGGCGAAATTCCAAAAATTGTGTAGTCACCGTTCGGCCGACCCTCGCCGTCGCCGGACGGCCGACCTCCGGGTCGCTTATTCAGATGACCTCCGCGGTCACCGTGCGGCCGACCTTCGAGGTCACCGCACGGCCGACCTCTAAGTTACTATCTTGGGCCGACCTCATAACCAATACCCTAGCCTACCTCATTTAAACGGCTAAACTCCTAGGGGTGATACGAGACCCGACCTCGCCTGTCACCGAACGGACAAGTCTTTAAGTCCAATAGCTGAAGGGCTTTAACTTAAAAGACTAAGCACCCTAGGGGCAATACAAGGTCCGACTTTTCCTATTGCTGAACGGAAGATTCCCTAGGCGCAAGGCCAAATGGCCTCGATCTAGGACGACTAAAACACCCTAGGGGCGATACGGGGTCCGACCTCGCATACCACCGAACGGAAGAGTCTCTAGGCGTAAGACCGAACGGTCTCGACTTAGAACGACTTACACCCTAGTGAGGGTACAGGATTTAACCTCCGAGGATTAATCTCGCCTACCATCGACGGGTGTGCTAAGGGTCAAGGGTTGAGGCACCCAGGCCTAACGCCAACTTGAAAAAGCAAATAGAAATGAAAAAAGCAAAGAAAGAAAATACAAGACGTAAAAAGCAATCGGCAAGAATAAACGCAAAGATCGAATACGCCACGACTTGGCCGACCTCTAGGTCATAGTCGACCCCTCCGCGGGGTCCTCTTGGCCGACCCCTCCGCGGAGTCATCTTGGCCGACCCATCCGTGGGGTCATCCTGGCCGACCCTTCCATGGGTCAACTTGGCCGACCCCTCCGCGGAGTCATCTTGGCCGACCCCTCCGTGGGGTCATCCTGCCTGACCCCTCTGCGGGGTCATCTTAACCGACCCCTCCGCGGGGTCATCTTGGTCGACCCCTCCGCGGGGTCATCTTGTCTGACTCCTTTGCAGGGCCATCTTCGCTGACCTCAAACTCTAGAGGTCATCCGAAGCGAGGTTGGACTTCAAGCCTTAGAGATCAAGGTGCTCAAGTTCTGGAGTCTCGAGTTAAAGAACCCATCGGGGAGAGCTCAAGTTGAAGAGCTCGTCTGGTAGCCCAAGATAAAGAGCTCAAGGTGAATAGTTCATGCTTAGCAAGGTCAGAGCAAGACTACTCTCTTTTGCTGACGACTTCTCGTAGCTCAAAGAGTGGGGAACTGGTGATGGATAAATCATACCCAGACCTGCCACGGGGTCAGCACGAAGAGTGGGTCGAGGAGTAAGCAACCCGGGTGCACAACCCGGTCCGTTCGAACCAGGGCCGACCTCCACGAGGTCAGTTGGGCCGACCTTCATGGGCCGACCTCTGGGGATCCTCAGGGCCGACTTCTGGGGATCCTCAGGGCCGAACCCCGTGCTCGGCCCAGGACCCCGGGTCTTGGTTTGACGCGGTCTTTTCAGCATGGGACGCGGTCCAGGCCCGCAAGAGGGGTTTTCTCCGAGTTGTTGGGCCTACAACTAGTATATAAGTCTGCAACTTTGTCTCCTCCAGACATCTTCGAGTACTTTGTCCTAACACTATCATGTCTTATCATTACACAACCTTGTAATAGCTTTATCATTTATTCAATATATAAAATACCTCCGAGGTACACTTTGATCCGTTACTTGTCATACCACCTATAATCTTATCGGGTTTATTGATTCGGGCTACCCGGGTTAATTAAATCCATATATATATATATATATATATATATAGGGCGCGCCCAGGTGCGTACTGTCGCCCAAGAAGGAAATGAGAATGCTTTGCAGCCGTCCACGTGTCCAGATTAACGAATCAGATGTAATTAAAAAAAAAACGAATCGGTGACATTTTCGTAAATAACTCAAACTTTGGTTCAAGTAATTGTGTTATAAGTGCACCTAGTTTCAGTTACAAGTGCACATATTTTCGCACATATTTTCACTTACAAGTGCAAGTAATTTACCTGTTAACATTCATGCACCTAGGTGCACCCACTTATAACATTATGTGCAACTAGTTATAATGTTATGTGCAACTAGTTATAACATTAGGTGTACTTAGTATTGAGCTCAGCGTACATTTTACTTGCACCTATAATATATTTTATTTGCACTTGTGCACCTATTTTCATTTACAAGTGCAAGTAATTTAACTTATTAACATTCATGCACCTAGGTGGTGCACCTAATTATAATAGTAGGTGCACCTAGTTAAAACATTAGGTGCACCTAGTATTGATGCTAAGTGTACAATTTACTTGCACTTGTGCACCTTCACTTACAAGTGCAAGTAATTTACCTTGTTAACATTCATGCACCTAAGTGCACCTAGTTATAACCTTAGGTGCAACTATATCTGGATACCAGGCACGCTGCGAAGCGTTTTCAGTTATCTCCTGGGCGTGTGATTCTCACCTGAACGCGATCATGTATATATATATGTATGTATGTATGTATGTATGTATGAATGTATGTATGTACGCATTTGGTCATTTTTGTATTAGTGTCTGTGCACACTCTCAGATAATTTCTCATTATAAAAAAAATGAATTTGCACTATCCTAGTATACATACAATTATGCTTTTTGAGATGTTTGAATATCAAAATAAGGTTAAAAAGGCTTAACTATTACTGAAGATTTAACGTTGATCAATAAACATGATTATAAAAAAATGTCAAGACATATATAGACGAAGAGGATAATGACTAAGAACTTGAAGCAGAAGAGGGAACTAAGAATCTCTAGACTTAAATCAATGAAGATCACGCAAAAAATAAGGTTTCTCTATTTTATGAGTAAATTTTATTTGTCAACTGGTTTATTTTGGTTTAATTGCCTTCGTACCATGAAGAGGTAAATCGAGAAAAAATAATTTCGAGACTCAACACTAAATTATATACTTTTGCATACAAGGAACCTAACTCAAACCTAAACTCTAAATATTCGTGGCAGGAATCGAATTCCCACATTGCCGCAGAAAGCAAGTCTTAAGTGATACTTCTCATCCACTAGATCAAGTTTTAAGCAAGCCTTGATTTCTATTTATCTACATCTACACTTATAATAAGAGCCAATAATGTTAGACCCTTAACTGGAACTAAAAAAATGTTGGTGTAATAGTCTGCTATAACATGTTGTACTTTGTGTTCTTCTTATTGTGCAATCTCCAATTAAATTCCTAATATATCCTAATCTTTTATAATTTTACCAAATTTTTCCATTAAATATAACGGAAGTTTAACATTAAATTCTTTGGGCAATTTGTTTCTTTATTGCAGTTTTCAAACAAATTGGCAATATTCTATAATACAATTCTGTATAGATTCCTAACTTAAAATTAGAATATTGAAGTCTTAATAAGATTTTATAATACAATTTTGTATAGATTCCTAACTAAACCATTATTCTACCCAAAACAACAGTATATAAACCCCTCCCCTGGTATTCACCCAAAACTAAACTTAACATATTTTGCAACACACCATCTACTTGACATTCTATAGGTATGATTGTCAAAATATTATTATGCTAATTCTATTATTTGTATTTGTACTCATAATGATTACAGTTTTTTTTTGAAAAAAAAAATCAATGATGGTATACTCATTAATTAGTATAACTTTAATATCGTTATGTAAATATATCTATTGTATAATCTGTTCATCTATAGTTGTATCCTTGTATGTAATGTTGTGGTTCTCATTATATTCCTCTATAATCTACACATTTTAGTTACTCCTAATTCCCTAATCTATGGTTTTTGACAAATGCAGTAAAGTTAATTGATATTGACACACAAACTGTGGGCTGGAGTTGTATAGTTTATGTCATTAAGAAAAACGAACAAAAAAACGCTATTGTAACGCCTTAGAAAAAGTATATGCTCATCGTACTTGAGGATGAAACAGTAAGTAAATAGTAAAATTTTCTCCCTTTATTATTATTATTATTATTATTATTATTATTATTATTATTTTATTTTTATCATTATTAGTATTATTGTTATTATGAAGATGCTCTCATTCACCACCAACATCATTGTAAATGCTATATCTAAATGCAAGGAACTCGGGTTCAATCAATAGTGTTTGATAATGACATTGGAATGTATGATATCACTTTACAAACCAACAAATAGTATATCATCTCAAATGTCATTGTCAAACCTATCCGGACGAACTATAAAGTAATTGATCACAAATACAATTACACATGAATTTTAAATGCTCGGACCGATGTCCAAACAAGTGACAATGATTGCACGCCATTTGCTCCCATGTAAGTGGTATATTTGTTTCTACTTATTTTAGTTGCAATTTAGCTATTTACAATTTCGTTATGTTTTATTAAAATATATAAGCATCGAGACTATTTATTTGATTTTTATTAATTTAGCATTTTTTTCTCTCATTATTATATGACTACTTTAACCAATTAAGGAACACTAATTTAAAAATACGCATTGGGCATTAGTTTAATCGCGCAACACGCATGTTATAACTAGTGTTCTTATACGAGTTAATACTCAATTTAGTCCTCGTTGTAGTGACTTTTCTTAATTTAGTCCTAAATATCTTTTTGTGCTTAATTAATTATCATTTAATTACTTTAAGGATTTTACCTAATTGAGTTATATGTTAGGATAACTGTGTAATTTATCCTCTATTAATACCCAATTTAATTATCAATTATAGTGATTTTACCCAATTTAGTCATCAGTTATATTACTATATAGTGATTTTTCTCGAAAAATTCTTTGATTCTAACTACCAAGGACTCAATTAGGTAAAACAATCGAAGTTCATGATACAATTAAGCACAAAAAACGTTTATAACTAAATTAAGAAAAATTGATATAGCTGAGGACTAAAATGGGTATTAACTTTTTTTATTTTTTTTTTATTTTTTGTTATTTTACATTAACCCCACAGATTTGTTTCTTCTGTGTAATTTGATTACTCCGTTCAAATTTTAAATTTGTCTAATTTGCAATTTTCCAAAAACTTTATAATTCTATTCAATTATATATATGGACTTTAGGTATTAAACTTGTTGGAGAATTTTAACAAATTTAAGGTAGTAATTCATGAAGAAGACTAGTAAAGAATTCTACAATCATTATATCGTGGGGAATTGACGTGCAACAGACACTGTTCTGTCCGTCAAATTCCCGTTATGTGTAATTCTGTGTATTCTTATGTGTAATTTGTGTACTCTATTGAGTGTTTACGTGTATTCTATTATACAGTTTTATACATTAGTAATTTCAATACCATAATTCTATGCATTATTGATTTCCAATACCGCAATAACATTAAGTATAAAAAATTAATTTACAGAAGTATATAAAAGAATACACATATCATTCAATAGAATACACACAATCAATAGCCTAAGTATTAGCATTGACGGTAATAATGTGTTACCGGTATGTATTTGAGTATTTGATAAGTGCCTATTTGTCCATATTTTCACCCTATATATAAACCTATTTTGAGTGATAAATAATTTGATTTTATGCAAAATGTGCCTTAATTCAATTGTTTATATCTTTAGGTGCATAAATTGATGAATTGAAGGAAATGTATGTCTTTCGGGACATTTTTGGATGAATCTCAAGCCATAGGGGAGCCAAGGTGAAGCTAAGATGATGTCAAAAATACTTCCAAGGGAGCCAAAGAGTTGCACTTTCAATGGATTTGACCACATGAACAAAACAAAGGAAAAGTTGAGCAAGAGATTCCCGCAACCATGGCGACATTTTGGTAATCGGGTCATATCTCTTCCTAGGAATATCCAAATGAGATGATTCTTGAGCCATTGAAAAGAAGACTTAAAGGGCTACAACTCTTATCAAGACATCAAAGTGTAGATCAAAAGGAAAAATGGTCAAAAGATCGAAGAGTTGTAATTCCGACTAAATATGGCGACACCTCGGTGATTGGATCATATCTCAAGCTAAGAAATTCCAAATGAGATGATTCTTGAACCATTGGAAAGAAGACTTCAAGGGCTACAATTCTTGTGAAGACATCAAAGTGTGATTCAAAAGGGAAAAGGGTCAAAATCAGGTTGCAAGTTGGAGCTGCGTCCCAGGCAGATTCTCGCCGCGGCGAGCTTCACTCTCGCCGCGGCGAAAGTCCCAATATTTGGGCAGTGACGCTCTCGCCGCGGCGAGCCTAATTCTCGCCGCGGCGAAATTTGCAGATCTGCGATTTTTCTGTTCTTTGAATTGCCATTTTTGCCCCCCATTCTCCACCCACTATAAAAGCATCACTTCCTATCAACCCTAATAAGCTTGGCTGCGGATTTGGACCAAAAATGAGAGCAAGGAAGAAGATTTGAAGCAACAACAAGAGAAGAGAAGAGCTTGGAGGCATCATTCGGGAGAATTTCTTCCTCTCTTTTCTATTTTAAAGCTTTATTGTATATTTGTTGAATTTATTTTAGCCATGATAGGCTAAGCTTTCCTTTGGGATTTTTGGATTGATAAGTGTTTATGAACCTATGTGCCTAGTTCTTTAATTGCTTGAATGAAATATCTATTTGGGTTTATTACTTGTGTTGTAATTGTGGCTTAATTTCTTGATGCTTGTAGTTAAGGATCCTAATTACTTGTTTCATTGCTAAATTTGTCTATGAATTAGAGCACCCACAATTGCACTTGATTCTTGTACCTCGAGAGAGGACATGTTGATTAAGGGATTTATTGTGAATAGCTCACGAGAGTGAGTATTCCAATTGTGAATAGCCCACGAGAGTGGGTATTCCATTTATTGCTTGTTCTTGCTTATACGTTGTGAATAGCTCACGAGAGTGAGTATTCCAATTACCTTATTTTGGGTTTGAATTACGAGAGTAATCTTTCCCTTTTAGATTGCAATCATCCACACTTGTTGAACTCGAATTGTTATTTCACTTTAGATTGGCACTAGGTGATTAACACTTTGACAACCAAAAATCCCGCTCTTAATCTCTTGTATATAAAAGTCCGTTTGCCTTGCTTCATTTATTTTGTTTTCATAATTTTAGATAAATACCCATTGTTAGCGTTGGAATAGCTTCTCGTGAATTAATTAGTAACTAGTGCTTGATACCCCGCTTCCCTGTGGATCGATAACCCCGGAATACTCCGGGTATTTGCTTGTACCTCAAAAGTCTACGACCAGTATTATTTGAATGTTGTCAAGTATTTGAATACAATAATGAGCGTAGTGCCCAGTGTACAAATGAGTTGAGTGTTGTTTTTGTCTAGTAAGAAGTGTTGTCCCTCACTACGTGGTTGTGAATCTTTTTATTCCTTTTAGCTCAGTAACGGAGCATTAATGAGGAGTTGAACGTTGGACATCAATGCTTGAGGAGTTGAACGTTGGACATCAATGCCTGAGGAGTTGAATGCTGAGGAGCTGAACGTTGGTCATCAATGCTGAGGAGCTGAACGTTAGTCATCAATGCTGAGGAGTTGGACCGTTGCGCATTGATGCTGAGGAGTGAGGTGTCTTGGGTAGTTTGAACGTCCATTGTCTTGCCTTTGGGTCCTGCCAGTGGTTCCGGGTCGGGTACCCAATTATCCTGTCACCAGTCCCCCCACTCCCTAGCCAACGAGAGCGATTGAGGTGGTTTAGGAGTAGTTAAGTGTCTAAAAATTGTTTTTTTTTTTAAAGAGTACGAGTATTGTGGCCGAGGTCAGGCCTCGGCCAGTATTTGGCCGAGATTGACCTCGGCCAAACTTGATTCGCCAAGGTCAGCCTTGGCCAAAAATAAATTGGCCGAGGTCAGCCTTGGCCAATGCATGACCTCGGCCAATTATTTTTTTTTATTTTTTATTTTGTTGGTTTTGTTTTTGTTTTTTGTTTTTTTTTTTTTTTGATTTTTTTTTTTTGCTTTTTGTTTTTGTTTTGTTTTGATTTTTGTTTTTGTTTGTTTGCTTTTTTTTTTTTTTTTGTCGCTCTGTGCGTGAGCTCACTTCGACCAGCCGTAGGCTCAGTCAAAGGTCAGCTCTCCCGTCAGGTAGCTAGCGAGATCGGATCTCGTGCCAGCCCTAAGGGACTAGAGTGTGGTGTTTTTGAAATCAAGCATCTGGCTTGACCCAGGAAAACACTCTCCCATCAGGTAGCTAGCGAGATCGGATCTCGTGCCGGCCATAAGGGAATAGAGTCTTGATGAGGTGACACCCGCTTGATGAGGTGACGCTACTTGAGGAGCAGCGCCACTTGATGAGGTGACGCTGCTTGAGGAGCAACGCCACTTGAAATGGGCAGATGCACTAGATGAGGTGACGCGGCTTGAGGAGTAGCGCCACTTGAGGAGGTGACGCCGCTCGTGCAGGTGACACCACTTGAGGTGTTGACGTTGTTCGAGGAGGTAACGCTTAATGTGATTGAGGTGGTGACCTCGCCCGTTTGATGAGGTGACGCTGCTTGAGGAGCAGCGTCACTTGATGAGGTGACGCCCGCTTGAAGAGCAGCGTCACTTGATGAGTTGACGCCACTCACCGCTTGAGGAAGTCCACGGCTTGGATGGGAGTCGCGTTCACTCGGTAACTCCACTGCTTGTAAGTCCACTACTTGGATGGGAGCAGCGTTCACTGGGTAACGCCAAACGCCACTGCTTGTAAGTCCACTACTTGGATGGGAGCAGCGTTCACTGGGTAGCGCCACTGCTTACANTTCACTGGGTAGCGCCACTGCTTACAAGAGGCGAACGCACAAGTGAAGGAGGCGGACGCACTTGAGGAGGAAGCGCCCGTGGTTGTTGTTGAGTTGGCTACGGAGATCACCCTTGCAGCGATTTCCCACGCGGTTACTGTTGAGCTGTTTACGAAGGTAACCTGAGGGGTGACCATTGAGCTGCCCACGAAGATCACCCGAGGGGTGACCATTGTTCACTCGATGAGAACCATGAGAGCTGCTGGATCCGGGATGACCATTGTTCACTCGATAAGAACCATGAGAGCTGCTGGATCCGGGATTACCATTGTTCACTCGATGAGAACCATGAGAGCAGGGCTGGATCTGGATTGCACCATNACTTGGATGGGAGCAGCGTTCACTGGGTAGCGCCACTGCTTACAAGAGGCGAACGCACAAGTGAAGGAGGCGGACGCACTTGAGGAGGAAGCGCCCGTGGTTGTTGTTGAGTTGGCTACGGAGATCACCCTTGCAGCGATTTCCCACGCGGTTACTGTTGAGCTGTTTACGAAGGTAACCTGAGGGGTGACCATTGAGCTGCCCACGAAGATCACCCGAGGGGTGACCATTGTTCACTCGATGAGAACCATGAGAGCTGCTGGATCCGGGATGACCATTGTTCACTCGATAAGAACCATGAGAGCTGCTGGATCCGGGATTACCATTGTTCACTCGATGAGAACCATGAGAGCAGGGCTGGATCTGGATTGCACCATCGACAGTGATGAGATGAGCTGGGTGTTTTGTGATTTGTGAAAAGTGTGGCTTGATGAGCAGGAGGCGAACGCCACTTGATGAGCAGGACACTGCTTGAAGAAGGCGACCATAGAGGTGTTTGTGATGTGTGAAGTTTGCCTGAGATATGATCTCGGCTCTCAATGAAAGCACCAATGACGGTAATAATGTGTTACCGGTATGTATTTGAGTATTATTTGAATGTTGTCAAATATTTGAATACAATAATGAGCGTAGTGCTCAGTGTACAAATGAGTTGAGTGTTGTTTTTGTCTAGTAAGAAGTGTCGTCCCTCACTACGTGGTTGTGAATCTTTTTATTCCTTTTAGCTCAGTAACGGAGCATTAATGATGAGTTGAACGTTGGACATCAATGCTTGAGGAGTTGAACGTTGGCCATCAATGCCTGAGGAGCTGAATGCTGAGGAGCTGAACGTTGGTCATCAATGTTGATGAGCTGAACGTTAGTCATCAATGCTAAGGAGTTGGACCGTTGCGCATTGATGCTGAGGAGTGAGGTGTCTTGGGTAGTTTGAACGTCCATTGTCTTGCCTTTGGGTCCTGCCAGTGGTTCCGGGTCGGGTACCCAATTATCCTGTCAAGCATTACTAGTTCATGAGGTATGGTACTCGAAATCAATAATGTACAAAATTATATACTAGAATACACATAATCATATACCAGAATTATGTGAATTTATGAATAGAATACATAGAATTATTAGCCTAAGTATTACCTCTGCTGTTTCATGAGGTATGGTATTAGAAATCAATAATGTACAGAATTACATACTAGAATACACAGAATCAATGAAAATGATACACAGAATATAAGTCTAAGTATTATCTCTTATGTTCCATGTGGTATGGTATTGAAAATCAATAATGTAAAGAATTAGATACTAGAATACACCGAATCAATGACTAGAATACACAAAATGTTACAACAGAATGCATAGAACTCATATTATAAGTTAAGGCTGAACGAAAAACGGAAAAACCATTAATTAAAAGAACCAAAACCACATTGTTTTGAATCGGGGCGCACAATGCATTGTGCACCTTGGTCCACGATATAAATTGTAACAATTCTAGGAAGACTTTTGAATTTAACGAGGCCTACTTATTGGAAAATTTGTTACATTACCAATGCCATATTCATAGTTTTTTAATGGGTAATTCTATTTGTACCACCCAAACTTCTATTTACACCACCATTTAATAGGTTTGATAGTTTTATAGGTGGTGTAAATAGAATTTGCTATTTATACCACCTTCATTAAAATTGGTCAAACATTATGTTTTCTATTTAAAATATTTATTATTTATTTGTTTATTATTTATTTATTTATATTTTTAATTGTGATAGAATAATAATTTTGTCTATAATATTTTGTAATTAAATATTTAAAATATTTATTTTTATTATTATTTCAAATTGTGATAGTATAATAATTTTGTGTATAATAATTTTTAATTATTTTTTGTAGTATCTAATGTTTAATAAATTTTCATGATATTCTTTATAACTCAAATTTTTTGTATGCATTATTTTACCTTATTATAATAATATAATAAATTAATTTTCAATAGCTAAAAACAGTAAAAACACATTAACATCACAATAAAATATAAAAAGAAAATTTTCATTCCATTTCAATCCAATATAACATTCTCATGAGTACAACTAGAGCGTACATACTCATTGTAAGTATTGACCCGATTCACATATGGAGTAATCCATGCATCTGCACAATCATATTTAAACTAAGCCCATTGTGGAGCAATAGTAGGCATTGGGTACCCTCCTGTCAATGTTACCTTAACATAATGATTATTATTAACGTAACCAAGGGCAATTGCTACATGCTCGTACCAAGGTGGTGGGCTAGATCGGAGCGGTAAATATGTCGTACTGCCAGCCATACTCAAAACAGGTAGTATCACATTGTATCTGGAAGCAATTAGTACACCCATCTCCGGCATAGTCATACAATGCTCAACTGGTTCACACCGATCTAATTCAAAAAAATTCAAAGAGTTATAGATGGTATACCATTCTTGAGGTCCGAACATATTGGTATATTCCATCTTGTAAGACTCTAGTTCTTCCATTAAATTAGCTCGTTGAACCATTCGTCCTCCGGAAAACCAAGACATGTAGCTACCGCTCGAAATCCACAATTTCCGTCAGGTCTCACATCTTGCACTTGCATTATGAAAGGATGAAATATAACTGGAAGCTGATGAATATATGGATGCAAAAAATGTCTATCACCTGGAGTTGGTACAACTGAACAACTATTCCGAGCTGGTTCTTGAGACTGAAAAGCATTTGGCTTGTAAGTATCACTACGGTCACACTGAAATATAATTGTAAGTTTTTTTTGTCGGGATCTTTTGATCACAATAATATATCCGAGAACTTGACATCTTCTTTGAACCCATTCAACTAAATCTTCACGAGACATGAACGCCTAATAAATAATTATTTTTATTAATAATTAAATTACTATGCAAGTATAAAATATTATTTTATATTTATAAAATATAAATATAAATTATAATAGGTTAATTATAGTTTTACCATTTCAGTAGAAAATTCGCATGCGACCTTGAGATTTGGGTTCTTCTGATCATCATTTTTATTTCTATTGTTATCATGAAGTTCAATTGCATCTTCATTCTAAACAGACAAACAAATAACGACTTTTAGTAATGATATTTGACAGTATATATAGAAATAAATAACAATTCATTAATAATGTTTGATATAATATAATATAGATAATACAAATGAATTTGGATATACGATAAAATATATTTAAATACAAATAATACTTAAAATACCTCATAATGTCATTGGCTTTGATTTTGTATTGGAATTAGAATTTAAAAAAAGGTATTGAAATTAGAAATATTATTTAATTAAATTAAATTAAATAACTATTTAAAAATTTTAAAAAAAAAGTAAAAAAAAAACAAAACAAAAAAAAAAAAAAAACAAAAACGGAGCAACCCCTCCCGCGAGGGTTGCTCTGTTTTGTTTTTTTGTTTATATATATATATATATATATATATATATATATATATATATTGTTTTTAAAATTTTAAATTTTTATTCAATTTAATTTTGTTTAAATAATATTCATTCCATTCCAATACTTTTTTTTTTTGAAAATTCTAATTCCAACACCTTTTTCTTTGTGTTATTAATATAGTTGACCATGGTGGTGTAAATAACCATATTTATACCTTATTGCTATTTATACCACCTATAAAGTTATTGAAATTTGCAATCTTTTGTAAATTTCAATGTTATTTGTACCATGGGTGGTAGGAATAGCAACACCCTTTTTAATTTAGGCAGAAGGGTCAAATAGAACCATGTACTAACACTGATTGTTCATCCAGCACCATGAACTAAAATATGGTCCATCTAAGTCATTATACTCTTAATTATTTTTCATCTAGCATTTTTAGCCCATTTCTAACAAGTAACCCATTTTCATCTAGCATTTTTAGCCCATTTCTAACAAGTAACCCATCTACATCTAGCATTTTTAGCCCATTTCTAACAAGTAACCCATCTAATTTGTTGACATGGAAAAATAAAATAACAAGTAACCCATCTAATTTGTTGACATGGAAAAATAAAATTAAAAAATGATGACATGTTATTTATATGAATGTTTTGGATGATTTTACCATATTTCATTAATGAAGAAAATGATTTCTTGCAATGAAATAGGGTAGAAATCAAAGTTGTTATATAATGTTTTAATTACAGTGTACTGCACGACTGTGTATGTATAATGGGATATTCAAAGTTGTTCGGTAATGAAATTCCATGAAAATCGATATATTAAAATTAAATATAATAACTTAAGATATTATATTGGGTAAATTTTATAATTTTTTTTAAAATAATTTAATTTTTATATATCAATTTTCATGGAATCTCATTGTCGAATGACACTGAATACTCTGCTATACATATACAGTACACTCCGCTATACATACACAGTACAGTGTAGTTGAAACTTTATATAGCAACTTTGATTTTTGTCATATTTCTTTCCAAGAAATCATCCAAAAATACAATATCTTAAGTTATTCAATTATCCAAAAATATTAATTTATTTTTAAAATAAAATAAAATCTACCCAATACAATATATCTTAAGTTATTATAAAAATAATTTAATTTTCATATATCGATTTCCATGAAATCTCATTGCCGAACAATAGTGAATACCCCGCTATACATACACTCATGTAGTTAAAACTGTATATAACAATTTTGATTTTTACCCTATTTCATTGCAAGAAATTATTTTTTTCATTAATGAAATATGGTAGAAATCATCCAAAACATCCATATAAATAACATATCATCATTTTTTCTAATTTTATTTTTCCATGTCATCAAATTAGATGGGTTACTTGTTAGAAATAGGCTAAAAATGCTAGATGAAAAATAATTAGGAGTATAATGACCTAGATGGACCATATTTTAGTTAATGGTGCTAGATAAACAATCAATGATAGTACATGGGCCTATTTGACCCATTTGCCTTTAATTTATTGAAGAAGACTAGTAAAGAAAGCTTGGGAAATAGTTTCAATTTTAACGAGATTTATATTTATGATTAAATGATTAAATTCCTATATTGTCATTGTTATATTTACAATTTTATTTTTTATTTAAGAAGACTAGTAAAGAACAGTAAGGAACGAGTGCTATTTTGTCCCGGTTAAATTCCTATATTGTCCCGGTTAATAAATATAACGAAACATATGTACGGTTAAATTCTTATATTGTCCCGGTTATATTTACGTTTTTTTTATATTTCCGTTACTTAAAAACGGAAACCTAACGTCAGGGTCCAGTGTCAAATTTTTAAAGACGGAAACCTAACGTCAGGATCCAGTGTCAATTTTATAATAATTGAAGGTTGAAATATAAATACATCCATAATCGAAAGATTGCATTAATTCTTTGGGTATAAGTCAAGGATCTAAAGTGCTATTTTCTTTTTCTTTAATTAGCCTTTATAGCCATGTACATCATGCATTAGATGTTGTACCTCAAGTTTTAGTAGTGTAGGAACATTTTGAATTTGGCCATTTGGCCCCTGTTACGACTGTACATATTCCTTTAATTTAAATTTCGGGCCCCCTATATATATTCGCGTTATTTCCTGCTTCTCACGCCACCCTCATTTCACTGGCTTCATCAGTGTCACTCTCTATATTCTCTCCTGGAATAGTCAATCGTCGGCTTTCAACTACCTTTTTGCCGGAGAATTCGCGATCTCCCTTCATTCTCTCCGTCAGTCATTTTCAGGTACAACTCTTAGCTAAAGATCTGAAATGTTGCTCTTCTCTTTTCTCCGATCTGTTCTCTCTATACATACACATAGTTTACGTGTATATATTCGCTTGATTGTAAGAACTGCATGTTGTAAAGATACACATGCGTAGATGATTCTACTTGACGTGTTATATTTTCGCCTCTCGCCTCTTCATGTACGAGTATATTAGTATGAATGTAGGTATAGATAATATATGCATGTGTAATGGAAGTGATCATTTGAGTTGGATATTCTGAAATTTGAGGAAATTAATGCGTAATGTATGTGTTCGTGCTTTAATTTCTCTTTGCTTTGCTGCATACAATTGAAGCATGGGTTTCATCTCACCTAAAAAGTTTTTGAACGGATGAACTTTGATATGGGGTTAAGGCTTAATATCAAATTGAAGCATGTGCTCCATCAAGTTCGATTGTTTTATGCTTATATATTATATGCCCAAAAGATATTTTTTCTGTTTGTGGATCCACCGCCAGTGTGTTTGTAATACTTACGCACGTCTTTGTGTATCACTTCTTCAATTTGTGTTTTTCCCTGTTTTAGAGACTTGCAATGAGGTGTTGAAAGTTTTTTTCTTTTCAGTGGAAGACGTTTATTCATACTACTTCATGTTCTTGTCCTGCTTATGTTGCATGATAGTACGTGAATCTTGGATAAAAAAATGGTATAATATATCTTACAGTACATTTTCTCTATACGGGCTATAGTCTATTGAAAAATTTGAAGTGATGGGAGCTTCTTCTTATCCTTCTTCTCCTTCAATCTTGTTCTCTGGGTATGCGCAGAAACAGAACAGAGAAAAAAGGATTGATTATGCTGTTTGGTCATATTCTATTCTAATGCAAATATTTTGCAGGTTTAATCAAACATAAACTTTGGTTTTTAATTAAGAATGACTTCCATGTCTTTGTGGTGGCATTAAGATATGCGAGGTAGAAGGATGTCTGATATAGCGTGCCTTATGCTTTTATATGTGATAGTAAAGCATTATTTTTGTGGTCTTTTTTTCTTTTTTATACTTGTATTAAAAAAGGTATTTCTGTTGTTAGTTTTCTATTTGGCAAACTGCAGATATCTTTGTACATAAAGATAGAAAGAATTATTGGGATGAGTTATTTGTTGTAAACCATTCTATACTACTAATGATCTTGATAATATTTTGCCAGTGTGCAGTGTATATGTAATACAATTAATTTATCAGACTCCTGTTGTCCCATAATCTAAATATGTACGTATAATTTCCATTTTCATGAGTAATGTTGTTGATGATCCTTTTTATGCTCAGTGGTAGCTCGGTCTCAAACTCAAAGATGAGTTCAAGTAGAGGTGGTGGAAAACCTTTTCATTCACCGCCTACAAAGAAAACATCAGCTGCAACATCAAATCTCATGGTTGATCAATTGAATTGTGGAGTGGCAGACCTGAGTTTTAAATCGAAACAAGATGATGGGCAGGAAGTTTATGTTAAGAAGCCCAAGAGTAGGGCTGGAAAGCAGCCGATGCTCCAGGCCTCCACTGCTAATGTTTGGGGAAATTCTGGTCCTAAAGCATGGGGTCATCCAACAAATACAGTGCCCAACTTAGAAATGAGAAATAATGGGGGAAGGGGTTCAGGAAGCAAATGGCAAGCTTATCCTATGAGTACTCCTACTGGTAGAGGAAATGTAAGGCCACAGTCAGCTAACCGGGATTTTGGGACTGTAGCATATCCTCCTCCTGTGGTTCAGACTCCTCTAAAGTGGTCTACTTTAGTGGCTTCAACACACTCCCTTGAGAATGACCAAAGTTCTCATCCTTCTGCAGTGGTTGTCCATACAGAAGAAGAAGATGATGATGAACAATCATATTTGACTGATGAGTCTGATGATGATTTTCTGAGTGATGAATTTGATTCATGTGAAAGTGAAAAGAGCCACGATACGCGCAAACAGAATCGCTGGTTCCAAGGATTTTTCAATTGCATCAACAGTTTGAGCACTGAGCAGATCAATGACCCTGGAAGACAGTGGCACTGCCCCGCTTGCAAAGGGGGTCCGGGAGCTATTGATTGGTATCGAGGATTATATTCCCTGACGGTACATGCAAGAACAAAACGGTCAAAGAGGATGAAGCTACACAGGGAACTTGCAGAAGTATTGGAAGAAGAGCTAAGTAGGAGGGGTACTTCTGTGGTTCAAGCAGGTGAAATTTTCAGAATGTGGAACGGGCTTGCTAATGAAGAAAAAGATTTTTCAATTGTGTGGCCCCCTATGGTAATCATTATGAATACAAGACATGAAAAAGATGAAAATGACAAGGTACATAAATGATATGATCCCAGCTTGATGTCTTTCAGTGGTTAACATTTTTGTGATTCTAATGCATAATTCTCCATCCAGTGGATAGGAATGGGAAATCAGGAACTTCTCGACTACTTCAGCTTTTATGATGCAGTCAAGGCTCGGCATTCATATGGTCCAAAAGGGCATCGTGGGATGAGTATTTTGATTTTTGATGCCTCACCGGTGGGCTACCTTGAGGCTGAGAGACTAAGCAAGCATTTTACTGATGATGCAAGAGATAGAGATGCTTGGGAACGAAACCCGATCACATTTTTTGCTGGCGGAAAACGGCAGCTCTATGGTTACATGGCAGAAAAGAGAGATATAGATGATTTTAACCGGCATTCGCACGGTATATATGTTGTAGCACGTACTAATTAAGCTAGCTGGTTTTATGAGTAGTATGTAGAGTGAGTTAATTACTGATCTGATGTGATGTGCTTTAATTTAGGTAAATCCAGATTGAGGTTTGAGATACTATCTCACCGAGAAATGGTTGTGGATCCACTTAAGAAGATGGGGGAGGACAATCAGCAGCTGATGCATTTCAAGGACAAAGCCGCCAGACACCAGAAGCAGGCAAAAGCTCTTGAAGAGTCTGTTAATGTTGTGGGTGAAAAACTTCGCCAGACTTTGGAAGAAACCAAGGTTGTCAGGTTGAGAATAAAGAAGCACCATGAGGAGAACAAAGATGAGGTATATATATATATATGATCTTGCATTTTAGATCACATAATATTGCTGTTTTTCTAGTTTAATTTCTACAACTTAGCTTGCATAAAATAGACAACATATGTTGAGGGAGGAAAGGGGGATTATTTTGTCCTTTTTGAGTAGATAATTAATTTTGCTTCTAAATCTTAATTGTGATTCTTTATGTTTTTATCTTAGTATTTATTGGTTCATTCATGTTTTTAGCTGCTGATGTCATGGTAACAAATTGCTAGTGCTGAACCAATTCAAAATGCCTGCCTTTTCAATGGACATTTGAATGCATGGGCTTACTGATTAGTAAACACTTTTCATATATACGTAGACTGTAGTTGCTAGTCAAGTAGTCATATTGCCATGTTATGAGTTATGACTGGCGACTGCTACCGGTCGTGAGCTATGAAATTTAATTCCCTTCAATAACCTTTATACAAACTTATTTTATGTTTGGAAATTGGAATAACTCTTTATGAGACCATCCCGACATAAGATGTGTAATACTTTTTATTGAAAATATAATAATATTAATTTTATGAATGTATAAAAACTATTATATTTTAACTAAAAAGTATTAAATGTTTAATGTGAGATGGTCTCACACAAGACTTACTCATATATTTGTCCGAAGGTTTTATTATATGTTCTACTTATTATATTTTGAATTACTACATCCCCATTTTTCAAATTGCACCTTTCCACTTGACCTGAATGGTATATACCAGCTACAAACCCTTGGTCTTTACGCATATATGTAACCTTACAATAAAGTATTACGGAGTATTTTAATTTCTATATTTTGCCCTAGCTTAATTATTTTGTTTGTACTGTTTTCAGATGGACTTTCAAGGAGAGTTCTTTAAGGAGAGTTTTGAAAAGATGCAGCGGGAGCATTTTGACAAGGATAAGCAATCTCATCCAAATAATCTTCCTTCAGTTGAAGATCATCATCTAGAAAGGTAAAATTCATATCCGATCCTTAGCTTGTTTCATTTTGCACTGCTATTGTGCAACATGCACATCGCATATGTGCTTGTCTGCTTGCAAAAAATTCTTAGAACATGTATTGCATGTTACTATTGAAACATGAAACTGTTTCTAAAGAGCACACTACTAGTTCATAGCTGCATTTTATTGCTTGCTTACTGTTGTTTGAAATAAATTAGGGTGCTTTAGTTTTTTGTTGGTATTTCAAATTTTTATTCTGATCTATTTGTCACACATTGAAATTAGGGTGGAGGAAATTGCAAAATATGGGGAGTTTCAGAACTATGGGATGAAAGAGTTCATAGCAGAGAAGGAGAAGCTTAAAAAGGCGCATGAAGAAGAAATAGATGCAATGAGGCGTAGACATAGAGAAGAAGAGGCCGCGCTAGACAAGAAGTTTGAACTGGCTGTGTTGATGGAGAAGTATACTCCACCAGCCTCATATTAATGAGTGGCAAGCCCTCTTTCCCTTTTCCCTTTTCCCATATTGAATAATTGGCTGACTGATGATAAACCTACAGATTGTGCTCTTTACCATTTCCCAAATTGAATTAGCTGATAAAGCTACAGATTTTGGTCAAGGCTAAACTGTTCAGTGCTAAACATTTAAATCAGGCATAATAACTGTTTTGAGACTAACTTGTATGGTTGCTTTTCAGCTTTATGATTTTGTGCAACTTTAGTGCTTGTGGAGGAACTATTTGTATGTTAATTGAGCAAAGTCCCGGCCTGTTTTGTGCAACTTTAGTGCATCTGGAGGGATTGTTTTTTAATTGAGCAAAGTCCTTATATTGCTACATTTAGGGGGTGTATTCAATCCAGAATATTTTTAAAAACTTTCAAAGACTTTTAAAGTGATGAATTTTAATTGACTTTTGTATAGTTCTTCTAGACTTTTTTAGAGTTTTTTAAATTTTTATCAACTTTGTAAGAGTTTATAAATATCCATAGGATAAACATTTATATACTTTTAAAAACTTTTTTTAGATTAAAAAGTCTACAAAAATTATTAAAATTCTAAATTCAATACACCCTTACAAACATTCCATAACTTTTATTAATATATTATTTATAATTTTCTTACAAAAATAAATATTAATTGTCACAAAAATAGAGTATATTATATATTGTCAAATAATGTAATGTACATTTATTATACAAATAATGTATTTTTAGTATATTAAAAATGTACATTACATTCCTGATCCACACAGTTATGTGGACCACAATAATTTACCAACATTCTAATGATAGGCCAATATGTGGGAACAAAGCTTTTGGTGTGGCGTTTCTTCCAAATCTGCCATACCCCCACCGAACACGAAGTACTACATAACACACTAACAACTACATTATGAAACTCTAGGAGGATGCTAAATTCTTCTGCGACCAACCGCAATTTGCTGCTAGTTGCAGCAGAAAATTTCTGCCGCATCAAATTTTATTTTTTGCTGCAATCAGCAGCAAAAATTATTCGTAGCAAAAAATTTTGTTGTGAACATTTGTAATTTATGAAAAGTTTGAAACGTAAAATTGATGAAAAGTTTGTTTAGTTTAGATAGAGGAAAAAAGTTTGTATACAATCTTGAAAAGTTTGGAGGGTTGGATTTCATCTATTTATAATAATGAAGAAAAAGTCTACAGAAATCCTATTCTGACAGAGTATATGAAAGTTAGTAACTTTTTGAATATCAGTAAACTTTTAAACACTATATAAAAGTCTGAATCGAATACCAGTATACTTTTAAAGAGTTTTGAAAAGTCTGAATCCAATACCGATAGACTTTTAAAGAGTTTTTAAAAGTTTAAATTGAATACCGCCAAACTTTTAAAGTCGATAAAAATTTTTAAAAGTTTATAAAAGTCATGATTGAATACACCCCCTTAGTCTTATTTTTTAAATTTTGAATCTATATATTATTGACTTTTATTTGATTTTCAGAATTAGTCTTCTATTTAAATTTTTAAAATTTTTTAATTTTTTTTTGTAATCAAATTGTTTATTAAAGAAGTCTAACATATAATTTTATCATTCAAGTTTCTTGTCTCAAAATATATTTTCTCTTCCTATTGTATACTTTATTAATTGTATGATAAAATTGCGTATTAGCCATATTTGCTAAACATTAGAATAACAAAACTTTTAATGTTGCGGTGAACAAATGAAAGTCAAAGATGTAATGTGACAAAATTTAAAAAGCAAGATTAAATATGATAACATCATAATAGTTGAGGACTAAAAGTAAAAGTTGTTTTGGGAGGAATGTTGAACACTAGAGATGTCAAACGGGTGGACTTGGGCTGGCCCGCTATTGGCTAGTTTAATTTTAGGTCAGGGCTAATTCGGTTTAGTTAAATTTTTGACCGGGCATGGCCCTGATAAAAACAAAAAAGAAGAAAAGTCCTTGTATCCATACTCCAAAGAGCAAACAAATCCGCCTTGTACACTTTGGCATAGTTTCATCGGCGGCCTCCCCACGAATGAGCGATCACTCTTCTTACAACCCGAAGATCCTCCCTTTTGATGTGGGATCCAAGGACTCTCGACCCACTCCAGTCAACTCCGTGTCTAGCTATGGATTCCCAATATTTTCTCGGAGTATCGGTGTCCCCAAAGTCCCACTTGAGCCTTCTATACTAATGCCTCGTCTGATCGTCCCGGTTGTAAAACCACAGGAGTTGCCCTAAAGTGTTGACTGATATATGGTGGTCATTGTTGAAAAGCCGGAACCGGATCGTGGGGCTAATCATTTTGGTAGATCTAATTTTCTTCTTCCCTTGGGGGGATTTCCCCACTCTTAGTTCTAGATCCTTAGATATGGAATTAGATTAGATTTAGAGTTTGCTTTTGGGAATTGAAGATTGAAGTGTAATATTGCTATATCCTTAGATTGGTAATCTCTACTCTATATTTGCATTCCATTAGTTTAATTGCAATTTCTATTTTGGATCTTTCATTGTGTTGATGCTCTCATTTGTTTTGATTCTTGCAATGATTTGCTAGTTTAGAGTTGGGGATTGGAGGTTTCAATCTAGTTATTGTGTTTGATTTGATGCAATTCTTCCATTGATTCTAGAAATGTTGATTTAGGGTTCTTATGTCTTGTGTGGTTGATGTATGTCTTGATTTGCTTCTATTTCCGGGCGGGATAGGTAGTAAAGTTAGGGGAAGTATAGATTGTGGATAGCTGGTCTATATGAGTCATACTCGGCCACATCCCTGCCCTTGGTCCGGAAGTATGAGGCCCGGGAGGGTGGTAGACCAAGTGTTCGATAGAATGCCCCATCCGAACGAGGAACCGGGAGTCGGAGTGTGACGCCACCCGGTGATGGTACCGTGGGCTCCCTTGATCGAAGCCTAGTCGCATTGCCTAAAACTCTCCGTAGTTGTATCAAACATGAGAGCGAGAAAAGACATCCATCTCCTTGCTTTCTTTCATCGTTTTCCTTTGTTTTGCATTTGTTTACCTTGTTTCCATGACTTCTTTTGCCTTAGTTGATTCTTGCAACTCTTGCCTACTAACATCCTAGCTGCCAAGCACTTGATTCGGTTCCAATTTGTCATCCTTGAGAACACGACACTCCGGGTACTTCTTCTCCGTTTTACCGTTTAATTCACATCATCCACCACCACCACTAAAACTACTCTTTCACAGGTGAGTTCCTAACTCATCTAACAGCATTCCTAACCCTCGTAATATAATTATTAGCAAATTTTAACCCATATTGCACCACCAAGTTCAAAATATGGGCTACGCACCTCATGTGCAAATAATGACTCCTAGCAGAAGTTGTGCCCCAAGACAACAATTTGCTTTTAAAAAAATCCATAATAGTATCATTGGAAGAGGCATTATCTATAGTGATAGTAAAGTCATTTCTAATTTTCCACTCAATCAAACAACTCTCTAAGGCCTTAGCTACATACTCCCCCCCTCACCGGTGAGAAGAATCAAGGAAAAATGATATGATTTTCTTTTTTAGCTTCTACTGCTCATCCACGAAATGTATAGTAATGCACATATAATTTATCCTCTGAATGAAGGTCCATGTATCAATAGTCAAGCTAACCCTTTGAGTGCTCAGCCTAAAAAGCTTCTTAAGGTTTAATCTTTCATCTAGGTAAATCTAGTATATGTCTCTTGAAATTGTCCACCTAGAAGGGATTTTAAACCTAGGGCAAACAACAAAATTAAACCTTATAAACCCTTGTCACTCAACAAATCTAAACGAAAGCTCATCAATTATTATCATATCACACAAAGCCCTTCTAATAGCCTCTTGATTGAAAACCCAAGTCCCTAAAACCTCCTCAGAACCATCTGTTCCATAGGTTGAAATAGTGTTGAATGCGAGAAGTGACTGTCTTGTATCCTTAGAATGAGGATTTTTTAGGCAGCCCAACATATGATGTCTCAAAGAAGAAGTGTCATGTTTCTTTGACTCACATGCAAAGATTTTTGTACAGTACATGTATTTTCCTTTAATCAATTTGCCCTCAAGATTAAGAATCTTTTCAAAGTGATCCCAAACTTTTGATCTAGACTCAACCTCCTTCCTCTTCTTTGTAGGAACAGTAGTAGGAGTCTCCATAGGCTGCTGAGGATTTGCCTCAATACCTTGGGCTCCTACTCCATGTTCATCCTCAGCTGAGATGGTAGGGTATCCAGATGCGCTGATGCTTTCCATCTATAATGATGGGCATCAATAAGTCAAATGACCATAATATCACATCACATAAATACTAATAGTCATACAATCATATTTAGGGGACATACAAATACAAATATCCACATACAAGCAAATTATGGACAATACCTTCCACCATAATTTCCATACTCAGAATTCATCATCATATGGAATTTCCCAAATTTTGGGGCTTAGATAGGGACAACAGCTAACAAATATCCACATAAAGCAATAAAGCAGTAAAGCACATTAGGCACAATAACTTCCAACATAAATTCCATACTCAACATTCATCATAATATGAAATTGCCCATATTTTAGGGCACATAATCAGACAATATTACAACAGTCCAACATTCAAACATAATATCAAGTAGGGGTGTGCATTCGGTTAACCGAAATTTTAAAACCTTTAACCGTTAACTGAACCGAAGTTTGTGTTACCGAATTAACTGAACCGAAATTTTTTTCGGTTAACATACAACTCATCCCTAACTTCAAATATTCAAACATCCAGAACTTCAAATCTTCAATCCAATTAGTATTTAGTATATATATATATATATATATATATAAATTCGGTTAACCGACTTTTCGAACCGAATTAACCGTTAATCGAAATTTCAAGATTTCTTTAACCATTAACCGAATCGAATTTTTCAGTTCGGTTAATGGTATAACCGAAAAATTTCGGTTCGATCGGTTAACCAAAAAATTTCGGTAAATTGGACACTCCTAATATCAAGAATACTCAAATACATACATAATGGATCATCATTCATCAAAATATCCAATCATCCAGAATACAACAATATTCATATACATCCATATATCAGCAAGTATTCAATTTCATCATTTACAACTAAGGGTCCTCTAACCATAAACTATTAAAATTACAATCTATATCTATACTATATATAAAAGCATTATCCTCCTCTATAATTTTCCTGCCCAAAAGTAGGGGTATTTTAGTAATATGGTAATAATAATAATAATAATAATAATAATAATAATAATAATAATAATAATAATCTATCTATATATAAAAACAATATCCTCCTCCCAAACTTTCCCGCCCAAAGTTAGTGGTATTTTGGTAAAATCACATATTTTATTTATTTATTATTTTATTAATTTATTAATCTATTAATTATTCATATTTTATTAATTTATTAATCTATTAATTATTCATATATATTTATTCACCTATACTATTATTATGGTAAAATGATAAATAGGTAATATAATATGATTGGTGTGATATAATTGGTGATTGAATAATTGGTGATATAATTGGTGTGATGTAATTGGTGATATATATTTGTAATATATGTAATAGTATAAATAGACCATTTTGCTTGGCATTGTCAATAGCCATCGAATTCCTGTACTCTCTTATTTACACCGAATAGCAATGGCTTCACTTCACTCTGAGATTGTTGGTCGTCAACTTCACCTTAGGCTCATATGGAATATGCTCCGTGTCGTTCATCTTCCAGAGACAAGAGATTCTGAAAAAATAAACTCCATAGAGTGTGTGGTCCATGATTTTGAGGTATTTTCTTTTACTATAATATTAATATTTATGCATATTTGTAGTTTTTTTCACAACATTTTATTTTAACTCTACAAATTCAGGGAACCTTTATACGCATGCATATTCCTGAAAAGTTTGTTCAAAGGTGATTCAAGAAATTTAAAGAAGGTGGAGTATATCGAATTTGTAGATTTCAAGTGGTTTATAATACATATAGAAACAAAACTACAACACACAGGTATATGCTCAATTTTTCTGAAAAAACCACTGTCGGAGTATTGAAGGAGGTAGATTTACCTAGATATATTTATGACAAGGAAGATTACAATTTTTTTGAAGAGGAATGTGATTCAAAAAATGAGGAATCTGTTAACACCTCTCAAGTTTGAAATAGTTATCCTAAAATTGAAATAAACACCTCTCAAGTTTGAAATAGTTATCCTAAAATTGAAATAGTTATTATTCTATAAAATAATAGTTATCCTAAAATTGAAATAGTTATTATTCTATAAAATAAAATGTATCCTAAAATTGAAATAGTTATTATTCTATAAAATAAAATGCTATTAAAAATTGAAATAGTTATTATTCTATAAAATAAAATGCTATTACAATTAGTTATTTCTTATATTAGTCATTGTTCCTATGTAATACGCATTTGACACTTACAATGGCACATTCAATCCTATGTAATACGCATTTGACACTTACAATGGCACATTCAATGGTCGAGTTCATTACAATTTAACAGACAATGGCACATTCAATGGTCGAGTTCATTACAATTTAACAGTAATTGGCACATTCAATGGTCGAGTTCATTACAATTTAACAGTAATTATTTTCTTGAAATTTCTTGGATCGTCAGGGTCTTCAAACGGATAAGCACCAACCAGCATCGCATTTGCAACCTTTTCAATAAACAAACATACAGATCAGACCATGAATTCAATTCTGGGCAATTAACTACTTCGTATTTGTTTAACCATATACAGATTATCAACTAATTAACCAATTATTCAAACTTAGAAATGTGGTTTTTAATTTATTATAAACAACCTAATTCGAATGATAATATCCTACTAACGTGGTCAAACTTATTCCATTTTATTCATATACGATATTATTGGAATTGAAAATTAAATCAAGAATGGGATATCATTGAAATTGAAAATTATAAAACAATATCTATTAATTACATTAAGTATAATGAACATATATGTATTCATCATAATAAAATACAAATTTATTGTATTTTAATTTCTAACCATTTATAACCAAAATTCAAATGGTAATAATAGAAAAATAAAAAAGAATTCTTGATAAAGAAGACTAATAAAATACAAATTTTTTGTATTTTAATTATTAACCATTTATAACCAAAATTCAAATGGTAATAAAACAAAAATAAAAAAAATTCAAACCTCTTGCCATTTGTTTGTAAATATAATGTTAATGCTGATATCGCATCAACTTAATTAGAGTGATGGGATTGAAATTATGTTACGATCCTTACGGAGTAATTTTACATGTATTAATTAATTAAAATATTAATTAAAATTAAAATTAATTAATTATTAATTATTAATCTATATCAATAATATAAAATACAAAATTTATTATAAACAACCTAATAATAATAATAATAATAATATCTATTAATTACATTAAGTATAATGCACATATATGTATTAATCTATAATAAAATACAAATTTATTATAAACAACCTAATTCGAATGATAATATCCTACTAACGTGGTCAAACTTATTCCATTTTATTCATATACGATATTATTGGAATTGAAAATTAAATCAAGAATGAGATACCATTGAAATTGAAAATTATAGAACAATATCTATTAATTACATTAAGTATAATGCACATATATGTATTCATCTATAATAAAATAAAAATTTATTGTATTTTAATTTCTAACCATTTATAACCAAAATTCAAATGGTAATAATAGAAAAATAAAAAAGAATTCCTGATAAGGAAGCCTAATAAAATACATTTTTTTTGTATTTTAATTATTAACCATTTATAACCAAAATTCAAATGATAATATCCTACTAACGTGGTCAAACTTATTCCATTTTATTCATATACGATATTATTGGAATTGAAAATTAAATCAAGAATGAGATACCATTGAAATTGAAAATTATAGAACAATATCTATTAATTACATTAAGTATAATGCACATATATGTATTCATCTATAATAAAATAAAAATTTATTGTATTTTAATTTCTAACCATTTATAACCAAAATTCAAATGGTAATAATAGAAAAATAAAAAAGAATTCCTGATAAGGAAGCCTAATAAAATACATTTTTTTTGTATTTTAATTATTAACCATTTATAACCAAAATTCAAATGGTAATAAAACAAAAATAAATAAAATTCAAATATCTTGCCATTTGTTTGTAAATATAATGTTAATGCTGATATCACGTCAACTTAATTAGGGTGATGGGATTGAAATTATGTTACGGTCCTTACGGAGTAATTTTACATGTATTAATTAATTAAAATATTAATTAAAATTAAAATTAATTAATTATTTATTATTAATCTATATCAATAATAAAATACAAAATTTATTATAAACAACCTAATAAAAATAATAATATCTATTAATTACATTAAGTATAATGCACATATATGTATTAATCTATAATTAAAATTAAAATTAATTAATTAATTATTAATTATTAATCTATATCAATAATAAAATATTATAAACAACCTAATAATAATAATAATATCTATTAATTACATTAAGTATAATGCACATATATGTATTAATCTATAATAAAATACAAATTTTTTGTATTTTAATTTCTGAACATTTATAACCAAAATTCAAATGATAATATCCTACTAACGTGGTCAAACTTATTCCATTTTATTCATATACGATATTATTGGAATTGAAAATTAAATCAAGAATGAAATATCATTGAAATTTAAAATTATAGAACAATATCTATTAATTACATTAAGTATAATGCACATATATGTATTCATCTATAATAAAGTACAAATTTATTGTATTTTAATTTCTAACCATTTATAACCAAAATTCAAATGTTAATATCCTACTAACGTGGTCAAACTTATTCCATTTTATTCATATACGATATTATTGGAATTGAAAATTAAATCAAGAATGAGATAACATTGAAATTGAAAATTATAGAACAATATCTATTAATTACATTAAGTATAATGCACATATATGTATTCATCTATAATAAAGTACAAATTTATTGTATTTTAATTTCTAACCATTTATAACCAAAATTCAAATGGTAATAAAAGAAAAATAAAAAAAATTCAAACCTCTTGCCATTTGTTTGTAAATATAATTTTAATGCTGATATCACGTCAACTTAATTAGGGTGAAGGGATTGAAATTATGTTGCAGTCCTTACGGAGTAATTTTATTATATGTATTAATTAAAATTAAATGTAATTAATTAATTAATTATTAATTATTAATCTATATCTATAATAAAATACAAATTTATTATAAACAACCGAATAATAATAATAATATCTATTAATTACATTAAGTATAATGCACATATATGTATTCATCTATAATAAAATACAAATTTATTGTATTTTAATTTCTAACCATTTATAACCAAAATTCAAATAGTAATAAAAGAAAAATAAAAAAAATTCAAACCTCTTGCCATTTGTTTGTAAATATAATTTTAATGCTGATATCACGTCAACTTAATTAGGGTGAAGGGATTGAAATTATGTTGCAGTCCTTACGGAGTAATTTTATTATATGTATTAATTAAAATTAAATGTAATTAATTAATTAATTATTAATTATTAATCTATATCTATAATAAAATACAAATTTATTATAAACAACCGAATAATAATAATAATATCTATTAATTACATTAAGTATAATGCACATATATGTATTCATCTATAATAAAATACAAATTTATTGTATTTTAATTTCTAACCATTTATAACCAAATTCAAATAAGACTATATATAAAAACAAAATCCTCACTTTAAGCTTCCCGACCAAAACAGTCCTACAATATTTAGGATGCGATTATTTCCTATTTTCCTATTCGTTGTACAATTCTACATTACAATTCCTATCGTACTACAATTCTATATTACAATTCCTATCGTACTACAATTCTACATTACAATTCTATCGTAATAAGACTACTATATATAAAAACTAAATCCTCACTTTAAGCTTCCCGACCAAAACAGTCCTACAATATTTAGGATGCGATTATTTCCTATTTTCCTATTCGTTGTACAATTCTACATTACAATTCCTATCGTACTACAATTCTATATTACAATTCCTATCGTACTACAATTCTACATTATGGTCGTAGCCTTTTTTAGGTACAAGCAAATACCCGGAGTATTCCGGGGTTATCGATCCACAGGGAAGCGGGGTATCAAGCACTAGTTACTAATTAATTCACGAGAAGCTATTCCTACGTTAACAATGGGTATTTATCTATAATTATGAAAACAAAATAAATGAAGCAAGGCAAACGGACTTTTATATACAAGAGATTAAGCGCGGGATTTTTGGGTGTCAAAGTGTTTAATCACCTAGTGCCAATCTAAAGTGAAATAATCATTCGGGTTCAACAAGTGTGGATGATTGCAATCTAAAAGGGAAAGATTACTCTCGTAATTCAATCCCAAAATAAGGTAATTGGAATAC
>NC_044918.1:25815437-25834031 GCF_003576645.1 Ipomoea triloba | reverse complement strand
GTCTGCAACACAGTTTCGACTTGCAGCCTAATTTTGACCCTTTTCCCTTTTGAACCACACTTTGATGTCTTCATAAGAGTTGTAGCCCTTGAAGTCTTCTTTCCAATGGTTCAAGAATCACCTCATTTGGATATTCTTAGGCTGAGATATGGTCCGATTACCGAGGTGTCGCCATGGTAGCGGGAATTACAACTCTTTGGCTCCTTTGGATTGGCTTTTGCTCCCAAATGGTTCTAATGCACTTCTAAACACATCAAAAACATCTAAACCAAGCATTATACCATTTTAAATATGAAAACAAGGAAATAACCATTGGACACAATATTTTATCACACAATTTACTATAAACCCTACATAAAAACACAAGTAAAATCGGTACAAATGGGAGTGTATCACATTACAATTCCTATCATACTACAATTCTATCGTAAAAAGATACAACCTTATATAAATCCCTAATCCTATACTACGAACTTTAAAAGAGAAATGCAGTGCAATTATTTAGAACCTCCCCACTATCAAATATGCAAATTCTGTTGATGCGCTTGTTTTCTTTCAATTCTACAAATCGAAAACAATTTTCTTCTTTCACTAATGGAGTCTGTTTTTGTCTCTGCTTTCGTTCTTCTTTCACTAATGGAGTCTGTTTTTGTCTCTGCTTTCGACCTATCCCCCAAGACGAAGACTGTTTTTGTCTCTGCTTTCGACCTATCCCCCAAGACGAAGAAAAGTTGTATAAGGGCTTTCGACCTATCCCCCAAGACGAAGAAAAGTTGTATAAGGTTTCAATTCTACAAATCGAAAACAATTTTCTTCTTTCACTAATGGAGTCTGTTTTTGTCTTTGCTTTCGACCTATCCCCAAGACGAAGAAAAGTTGTATAAGGCTTCGACGCAGTGCAATTATTCAGAACCTCCCCACTATCAAATCTGCAAATTTTGTTGCTGCGCATGTTTTCTTTCAATTATACAAATCGAAAACAATTTTCTTCTTTCACTAATGGAGTCTGTTTTTGTCTCTGCTTTCGACCTATCCCCCAAGACGAAGAAAAGTTGTATAAGGCTTCGATTGATTCGTTGTTATTTGTCCCGGGAATATCAACAACGTTCCGCAGTCAACCAACAGACACTGGAGTGCCTACTCCATGACTCCCAGGCAATGTTTCCAAACAGCTTGATTTTGTAATACCATTCCTACAAAAGAAAAAACAGCATAGAGTAATGATAACTATACTTATTAACAATTTTAGTATTTGGTATTACAAATTAATATATAATTTACATAATAATTAAATATAGAAAGCTCGATTATATTATAAATTCAATAATTTTGTAAAAGAATGTAGTGTTATTACTTTATTTGATGGTATAGTTAGTGCAATGAAAAGAACATGTGATATACTAAGCATATGTTGGTATGGGATCATTCCAAAACATCTAAACTATAAAAAAAAAGTAATATCCTCCTATTTCATTTTTTCGCTCAAATTTTTGTAGTCAATTAATTAAATATTTTATTGGTGAAATAATTAATAAAGCTTATTTGGTTAAATATTTTATTGGTGAAATAATTAATAAAGCTTATTTGGTAAGAAAATTTATTGGTGAAATAATTAATAAAGCTTATTTGGTAAGAAAATGTATTGGTGAAATAATTAATAAAGCTTATTTGGTAAGAAAATGTAAAGGTGAAATAATTAATAAAGCTTATTTGGTAAGAAAATGTAAAATTGAAATAATTAATAAAGCTTATTTGGTAAGAAAATGTAAAATCAAAATGAACTAATATCTATTAATTGGTAATATTACTTCTATATTCATGTATCAATACTATTAATAAAAGTAAAATCCTCCCCTTCAACTTTCGCACACAAAATAATATTATTAATTAATTGGTAAAAAAATTAATAATGTTTAATTGGTAACAAAACTTTATTTACCAAATTCTCATAATAATTAAACCATTATAATTGTGAGAATAATGAAAACAAAATCTGCGTAATTTTATAAGAAAAAAATAATTTATTAATTATTATTTACACCAATAATAATAATTCAACTAATTATCTATACTTCTATATATATACTACTATTAATAAAAATAAAATCATTCTTTGTGAAATCTCCACCCAAACAATAGTAATAGTAAAGATAAAATGGAAAAGAAAATTGATTTTACTAATTGATTGAAAATATAAAAAGATCCTAGAAAAAGGAAACATAAATTAGGAAAATTGGAAAAAGGGAAAAGGATATTACTAATTGACTAAAAATTATTTAAAAACATTAAAAAATTAATTACACTTTTCTTTTGAAAACTTTAAATTATTTAAATTTAAAAAAATTAACTAAACATGGGTTGTTAGATTTTTAAGATAATTGTTGACAAACAAGTCATATATTATTCAATTAATTGAGTAATACTTTTGTACTAATCTTATAATCAAATAAATGTATACGTTCAATATTAGAATTTTTTATAATTTCAATCTTTATTTTTATTATCTAAATATATAATAAAAAATTTATCCGTGCATCGCATTGGGTAATTGGACAATTATTTGCTCTAATTCAAGTAAAGAAAACATCAAAAAAATATAATCGATCCAACCAATTTCATCAATTGCGCTATAAAATATTCGATGTTACAATTTATATAATTGTATGTCGATCCAAATATTCTTAAAATATTATAACAAATCCATTCCGTGCAACGCACGGGCAAAAATACTAGTAATAATAATAATAATAATAATGATAATATTAAATATTAATAATATTAATTATTATTATAGAATAATATTAATGATAGAATAATATTAATTATAATTGGTTATAATAGGTTATTAGTAATTATTGTAATTATTATGATAGAATAATATTAATGAGATAAGAATGTGGTTTTGATTGTTACAATTTTTTGTAATATTTATCTAAATGTACTCATATTCTGGCTGAGATACAAAAATTATGAATGTCAATCATATTTATTATATTTTATATGCTAATAATATCTAATAATTGTAATTGGCAAGTCCCATGTAAAACTAAATCAAATATTTATTATATTTTATTTTCAAATCATTTCCAATCAATTCTCAAATGGTAATAACCTACTAACACGAATTGTTTGCTTACATAATATTATTTTATTAAATTAATTTGTTCATTAAATCGTAACAAATACTAGCATATTAATGTCACTTATACACAGTAATGTACGTGCAATAAAATTGGTAATATTTATATATACACGAAAATTGTCTTAAAAAAAATATATACACGACGATCACGTCCATAAAGTCATCATTTATTAGTAGAAAATTAAATCAAGAATATGATATATTATTGGAATTGAAAATTAAATCAAGAATATAACATATTATTGGAATTGAAAATTACAAAATAATATCTATTAATTATAAATTAATTTGTTCATTAAATCGTAACAAATATTTTCAATCATATTATATTATATATATGCTATCAAAAAAATACACGAATTACGAATTCTGGCTGATATAAAAAAATTACGAATGTCAATCATATTATATTATATATATGCTAATATATTACGAATGTCAATAATAATAATAATAATAATAATAATAATAATAATGATATAACTCCTATGCATATTTGTGCCTTAATTGGTAGAAAATGAAAAAGGAAACGAAAATCACTAATTGACTATAAATAAAAGAGATCCCTAATTGATTGAAAATGAAAAAGAAAACAGAAATTAATCATTAATACTAGAAAATAAAAATTGAAAAAAGGAATGAGAATTACTAATTGCCTGCAAATAATAAAAAAAAGGATCTCTAGGCCATGCCTATAAAATGATAGGATCAAACTTGGGTTTGCCTTCCCCTGTGCACTACTCAAGAGATTCAAGAATTGGATCCTCTCTCTAAGATTTTTCCAAGAATGGTGGTTGTCGTCATTCCTGGTCTTGATCGTCGTCGCCATTAACATTTCCATTGGTATGTATTCTCTCTCGGTTTTCTTCTTAATTTCTAAGTTTCTCACATGTATGCATATGTTTATTAGCACTACTCTGTCCTTGTTCGGGTCTCGATTCGCACGGGTGTTTCGGGTTGTACGGTTATTGCACACCCATACTAAGAGCATTCTTATCAATGCATATTTGAGGGATATTGGAACAGTAACATCCTAGGTGGAGGGGAGAGAAGTTGGAAAGAGAAAGAATGGGAATCATCTGCAAAATATGAGATATTGGAACAGTGTTAAAAGAAGAAATAGAAGATTGATGTGCGCCCACTCTGGCGAGTGCACTCCACGCGCCCCTCAGGCTCGCATGACATCTTGAGTTATATATATATATATATATATATATATATATATATATATTTTAAATTTTGATTTGTTTTATTTATTTTTTTCTCCCCTCGATTTTCTCTTTCTTAATTACAATTACAAAAACTCCAAAAAAATGGCAAAAAATTTTGATAAGGATGCTCTAAGGCTACAAGTGGTGCAAACTACACCTTCTGAAACCACGCGGGGAGGACCGGGAGATGAATACTTCGAATCGTGTTGACCCAACTGAAAATCAAGCTCCCTGAAGTGTAGCTAAAGCTCGCGCTCTCTCTCTACCATCATTCTCTATTGTGATTTCTGGATTAAAAATCGGAAAGAGTCACTGAGTCATGGAAGGAGCACTAATCGAAGTAGTTCTGGAGAATCTCAACTCTCTGATCCGAGAAGAGTTGGGATTGCTATGGGGCATCGAAAGGGAGATGGAAAACCTATCTAGCTTGCTCTCTACCATCCAGGACGTTCTGGAAGATGCAGAGGAGAAGCAACTGAAAGACAAGGTCCTACGCAACTGGCTGCTAAAGCTCAATGCTGCTGCTTATGAAGCGGATGATATCTTGGACGATTGCACAACTGAAGCCTCCCAGCTTCAAAACAAACACCAAACTTTCATCAAACGCCTGCTAATTAATCCTGCAGGTAACGTTTTGTTTCGCCATAAGATTGGGAAAAGAATGAAAGCAGTGATAGAAAAACTGAATGCCATAGCTGAGGAGCGGATTAAGTTCCATCTGAGAGAAATTGGTGATAGGATGGCCGTTAAAGTCGATGAAACGCGGGAAACTGGATCAATCTTGACGCAGTCGAGTATCTTTGGAAGGGATCAAGATAAGGAGAGAATTATAGAGTGGTTGGTTGACGAAACAAGGGAGGGTGAACATGTTTCAGTCCTACCTATATTAGGAATGGGGGGTCTGGGAAAGACTACACTTGCCCAGATGGTTTTCAATGAGGAAAGGGTGGCTCAACACTTTGATCTAAGACTTTGGGTTTGTGTTACGAGTGATTTTGATGTCAAGAGAGTGCTAAAGGAAATTTTTGAATCCGCCACTAGGAATGGCTCTGGTGCATTGAAGCTAGATTCTCTACAGAGAAGCCTTCAAGACTTGTTGAGTGAAAAAAGATTCTTACTTGTGTTGGATGATGTGTGGAATGAGGATCAAGATAAGTGGCAAAGGTTGAAAGATGTTCTTGCTTGTGGATTAACTGGCTCTTTCATCATCGTCACTACTCGGCTTGAGAAGGTTGCAATCATTGCGGGGACTCTACCTACATATTGTTTATCAGGTTTGTCAGAAGAAGATTCTTGGCTGCTGTTCAAGCAGCATGCATTTGGGCAAGAACCAAAAGAAGAAGCCAGACTAGAAAAAATTGGTAGAGAAATTGTGGCAAAATGTGGGGGTGTGCCTCTGGCGACAAAGGCTCTTGGAGGATTTATGCGGTTTAAGAAAGAAGAGAGTGAATGGTTATTTGTGAAAGAAAGTGAAATTTGGAACTTGCCTCAAGGAGAGACTTTTATTTTGCCTGCACTCAGATTGAGTTATCATAACCTTCCTTTTGAGATGAGAAGATGCTTTGCATATTGTTCTGTATTTCATAAGAGCACTCAAATTAAGAAGGAAAAGCTGATTCATCTTTGGATGGCAAATGGATTCATTTTATCCCGTGGAAATTTGGAGATGGAGGATGTTGGAAATGAGGTGTGGAATGAGTTGTACATGAGATCCTTTTTTCATGATGTGAGGAAGAATGACTTTGGGGATGTTACTTTCAAAATGCATGACCTTATTCATGATCTTGCCCATTCTGTGATGGAGGGAAGCAGGTCAAGCCAGCAGATCTTACTGAGAGATCATTATCTATCACTACCACCTGTTACCACAACTCTAATACTTGAGGATCCTTCAAAATTCAGTCGTCTTCGAGTGTTGGATGCAAGTCGGCAGTGGGGAAGTTTCACAGAAGTGCCATCTGTTATCGGCAGTCTGAAGCACCTAAGGTACTTAAATCTCTCGTATACTGAAATTCAAACATTACCTGATACGATATGTGATCTTTGGAACTTACAGATTCTAAATCTGGACTACTGTTGTGAGCTTCAAAGTTTACCCAAGCGCATTTGTAGCCTTAAAAATCTCCGGCATCTTTGCTTGCTAGATTGTCCCCTAATTGGAATGCCCCCTAGTATTGGTCAGTTAACTTGCCTAAAAACATTAAACAAGTTTGTTGTTGGGAAGCAAAGAGGTTTTAAGATTAGTGAATTGCAAGACTTGAATCTTAGAGGTACTCTTCATATCACAAATTTGGAGAAAGTGAAAAGCAGTGAGGACGCGAAAGAGGCCAATTTAGAAGGAAAAAAAGATCTTCGACACTTGTCTATGTCATGGGATTCTGAAGAAGGTACTAGTAATGCAGAAAATGATGTTGATCATGACATAGTTAAGTATCTTGTTCCTCCTTCCCAACTTCAGTCTTTGAGGATATATGGCTTCAGAGGTACATCTTTTCCATTTTGGATGAGCAGTCCAATAATGAAGGATGTTGTCGATATTTCTTTAGAAAACTGCAAAAATTGTGTCAATCTTCCACCATTTGGGGAGCTACCTTTACTGAAATCTTTGCGTTTAGAAGGGCTTCCTATTGAGTATGTTGACAATGAATTACAAGGCGAAGGCTTGATCAGAATGAGGTTCCCATCATTGACTTCACTCAATATGAATGACCTTCCAAAGCTAAGAAAATTGTCCAGGCAGGAAGGACAAGAGCTATTCCCTCACCTCCGCAACTTGGACATAAGCAACTGCCCTTTGTTTATGTCTGTGCCTGAAAACTTACTGAACAACCTCAATCATTTGGAGTCATTATATATTAGCTGTCTTGAAACGCTTCAAATGCTGCCTACAAGCCTTTCAAGCTTGACTCATCTCCAGTATCTGTACATAAGTCGCTGTCCTAACCTCGTGTCGCTTCCACAAAGCATTCAGAGAATGGGAAGTCTTAAAATCTTGCTAATAACCGGATGCCCAGAACTGCAAAGGCGATACGATAAGGGAAATGGGGAACACTGGGATTACATAGCTCACGTTCCAAAAGTGTGTATTACTCCATAGAATACAATCAAGATAAGGTCCATTTCTCTTCCTCTTCAATGCTTTGAAATGCATTACCCTCCAGGTTCTTGTACTGTGAACCTTTTGTTTCTGCCGTGAAATTGGATTTCGCAGTGAATATAGATTTCAGATGGAAACAAATTGACACCAGAGGTATGTCATGGTGTCTTCTCTAGTTTAAGAATTAAAGAGTAATTGATTTTCTATTCCTACCAATCTATGAATCTTCTCTAATGGAATAAATATGGTACAAAACAATCTCTATTGAAAAAACACTTGATGCCATGAATGGATCAACCTCAAGTTGTTTGTAAAGTCAGGCATGCACTATCTGCTTTTCAAAACTAAACTAAAACAGAACCACGTAGTTGGAAGTTTGCGATGTGCAAAACTATCATCTTATTTGTTACTTGTTAGGATCAAGTGCTTATCACTACGCAAAAAGCTATAGCTAGTAGCGAAGGTGCAATTTTATTTTCTTATACCACCACACATTTTCGAGATGCTGGGTGCTGGGCTTGGCCCTTTTAAGTCCTTTAACGGCTTCCGCCCAACACTATTAAATAAAAAATTGGACCAGTTAGTTTTCTTCTCGTCTTCGCTCTATGTTGTAACATCTGTGTGCTACAAGAAGCCTGATTAACATCCTTGACCCTGGATAAATCCACCTTTGATATAGGTATATGAGAAGTATTACATCTGCAAAGCAAGAAGACAGACATTAACATGATATTATCTAAGTCAAGATAGGCTTTTTTTTTTTTTTTTTAATAAAAATGAAATACAAAATTTTCTGTTTAGAATGAACCATTTTCTGTCAAGGTAAAGCGCATGTTTGTTGGAGTTTGATATTATTATTTGCTCCACTTATTGGATTGTGAATTACTATGTATGTATATTTAGAATTGCACCTTTCCACTTGACCTGAATTGGCAGCTATATGCCCCTTCTTGGTCTTTATGCATATACTAGTTTTATACGCGCATTGCGCGAATGGGTTAATGCCCAATGTTTATATTTAAATAAATATTTGAAAGTATATATTAATGCAAGATTATATAAAAGTTTATACATGGGTAATTGAATGTCAAATTTTTTTATTTAAATATCTAACTCAAAGTATATGAATCCAAGATAATATAGAAAATTCATTATAATTATTACTAAAATAAATGTTTGCAACCTTGTAAAATCGATAGTATAAATATTTGGTCTAAAAATGATAGTCTAAATAAATACTACTTTTAATTTGAATTTTTCTAAGTGTTCTTAATTCTCTTTTGAGTAACATTATATTGTCATTATCTTCATCTTTACTATTTGTTCTCTTCCTTTTTTTTGGTAGTGTGTTATTTGCAATTCGGTTATTGTTGGTAGTATAGATGATAACGTCATGCAATGAGATGATGATATAGGAGCTATGGACTTTCCTTTAGGTGTTCTGCTTGGGTTCATTTGGTTCAACCATTATTGTTGGATGAGTTATTGTGGATAAAGAAACCCCTAGTTTAAGAAAAAAGATTAAATAAATTAATAAAAATTTGAAAATTTTAAATATTATGTATTCCAAAGATATTAAAAGGTAGTTTCTCGCTTCAATTTGTTGGGTAAGGGGTTATTTGATGAGTACTTTCATTGTCAACAAATCCCCCAAGTAGTTAATATGATTGGTTTCAAACTATCATTTTTTATTTTTTTTTCATGGTATTAAAGAAATACATATGTATCATTTTTTGGTGTAACTACTAATTTATTTAATTCAATAAGAGTAAAATAGAGTGATTCCGCTTCAATTTGTTGGGTTATTTGAGTACCATTTTTGTCAACCATTCCCCAAGTAGTTAATATAATAATTTGCTTCAAATTATTTTAAATTTTTTTTTCATAATATTAATAAAATACTTGGTAAATAAATATATAACATTATTTTGTACTATAACTTTGATATTTAATTACAAGATATTGTAAAAATAAGATAATGGACAATGTAATGAATATCAATTGATAAATTTGAATGTAAAGAATCTTTGCATGAGAGAAAATAAAGACAATATAACTAATGAAATTATTTCTCTTATTTAATTTAATTTTTTGATAATGAATAATTTTTTCAAATAAAGGTATTGTAGACACATAATTCTAAATTAAAGAAATACATATGTATCATTTTTTGTTGTAGCTACTAATTTATTTAATTTAATAAGAGTAAAATAGAGTGAGAAACTTAATTATGTCAAATTTGATTGAGATGAGGTTCGAACCTAAGACCTTTCTTATAGAAATTAATGGGTAAGTTAAAAGTTAACGGAATATTAACTGATGAAAGAATATTTAACGGAAAACTTAACGGATAATCATAAAAGTAAGGTTAAATTAGGTAATCTCTATTAATAATATTAATCTGAATTATCTTAACCATCTATTTGATTAAATAATTCATCTGAACCATCCATTTGATTAAATAATTTGACCGCCATTTTTTTTACCCATTTTAGGCTTAACTCTCTTTAGCTCTTATTAGTATAATAATAGATATATAATTATATACGTCACCTAAGGCCCGGCCCTGGGCAAGGACAGGCTGGGCCCCTGCCCAGGGCCCAAGTCTGAATGGGGCACGCCATATATATATATATATATATATATATAATTCCATAGGCAAAGTAATGTTTTTGAGGTTCCCGAAGCGTCGTTTAGGATTTTTAAAAACAAAAATCAAAAGGCTTTCAACCATTTTAGATTTCGGTCCACCTTGCAAGGTGAACTTGGGTCCACATAATAAATTGCCGAGTGCGTAGCAACACTCATAGATAAAAATGTTGGCCCACTGTTTTTGTTTGGGCTTAACAAATGTAATAAACTTTATATTATTAATCTAATCATGGCTATATATATATATATATAGAGGCATCGCACGTATTGTTAAAATTAGATATTATATCCATGACTTGCACTAGGTGACATACTAGTTTTTAAATAGCACTTTAGGGAGTGTTTGGTTCAGATTATTTAAGATAACAAAGGTGGTGATATTTTCTGATTGTCAGAGGGCTTGTCAATTGCTAAATGGTTCTTCACAGGACCTATCTTTTGCTGGTTGTGTTATGAGTGACTGTCGTGAGTATAAACGACACTTTGATTTTGTGTCTATTCAGTTTATCCCGAGATCAGTGAATAAGGCCGCCCATGCTTTAGCAAGGGATGCTTGTTCTCAAACTGGTCCTTTGGTTTGACTTTATTCTATTCCGTCATGTATTGACTCTTTGATTTAATGAAATTTTGAGATTTGGTTTTCAAAAAACAAAGGTTAACTTCATTATATAATATATTCTTATGTTTTGTTCAAGTTATCTCATTTTTCTAAATGAGTACAACTTCACCTCCCCATCTAGTTTTTACCCATTTTGAAGAGAATGTGATAACCTTCAATTTCCTAGGTAATTTTAGATTCCTTTACATTTTCTTTATTCATTTAGCCAATTTAACCATTGTTTTATCTTCTAATAATGTCATTCCGACTTTTTCTTTAACGCTTGTAACCTTAATTTTAAAGTTTATTGTAATACATAAAAATATGGTAATGATTTTAAATTAAAATAATCAATATACATAAAAGATAATCCTCAACTATTTTTTTTTTTTTGGGAAATTCAACCATTTGTATTACATACCTCAGTTTTAACAATACACATACAAAAATCTTACATGTCTAAAAATCTAACATTTTCAGCAATCTAACATTCCATGTAGTAATCTAACATTTCGTGAATTAAACGACTCCTTAGGGTTTTTTTATTTTAATAATTTGGAAAAATGTAATTTTAGTCGCTCAATTGTTCAATACTAGAGATTTTAGTCCATAACTTTTTACAATGAAATATTGTTGGACGTCGGTCGGGTTGACCGAATTCAGCCTCTGCTCGATTCGAGACGTTACACTGTGACTTACCATGGAGCGATGTGGTTAAATGGTTAATGTTCACCTACTTATCACCAATTGATTTTAAGTATGATATGACAACTAGATAGCCAAAGAACTCTTCAAATATAGGAAGCGTTATTGCGAAAATCGGCCGTTTAGGCGCTAGGCGCCCTTAGGCCAAGGCAAATTGCTCCCTAGGAGGCCGCCTAGCGCCTAACTCGGGCGAGTCGACCTTGTTGATTTTTTTATTATATTTATATATGTTTAAATTTATTTATTTATATAAATAAGAGAAATAAGAGAGATATATATATAATATAATATATATATATATATATATATATATATAATATGACATCACCCACACACATGCATTATTTTTTTGTGTTTATAGGTCGCAGCCTAGGCGCTAGGCGCTAGCCTATCGTCCGACTAGTTCCTACTGCAACCATGATAGGAAGTAAGCAAAACGCTGGGATCCATCAAATATACATACCTAACTCTTCAAAAAAGTTACATTTTTAACCTCTAGAATAAAAAAAATAAAACTATTAAACTATATTAAATTTTATTTAGTACATAGATATTTTAAAATTTTATTATCTTTGTTCTTTATAACATTCACTTACAAAATTCTTCACTAGATGTTCCCTTTTCAAATGTGGCACATCGTCCCTATTTTTCTTACATGACCCTATTAAAATCATATTTTTTATTTTACAAATAAAATATGGAGACTAAACAATATCATAATTAAAGAAGAAACATTGAAAAGTACTCCTCTATCTCATTTTATCTATCATACTATTAATGAGTCAAACTAACTCTTTCTTTGCTTATTTCTATTAGCATTTTTTTATAATTTTTAAATTTACTTTTTTTTTGTATTTAATAGTACGTAGTTTCGAAATATATAAATTTTACATACTAATTCTAAACTTAATATTATGAAAATTTAAATTGTAAATAATTTCAGTCAAGACTCGTTAAATGAACACGACACATAAAATGAGATGGGGAGTACTAAAATACCCATGTACTAAATAAAATTTTAATAGAGTTTAATAGTTCTGTTACTCCAAGAGTTACAACTATATAACTTTTTTAAAGAGTTAAGAGTGTATATTACAACGGTAAAAATTAAGAACTAAAATCATTAAAAAAAAATTGATGGACTAAAATTGCATTTTTCTCAAATAATTTTATTTTTATTCGCTAAAAAACTGCAAGTCTGCAACCTTTGGTGAATGGTCAGTTGGTCACACAGGATTTGAAAACAGAATTGCTGCGACTTGATCAGTGAATCATCTGGTGGAAGTGGGAACACGCGGAGAAAGAGCGGGGAAGAGGGACCGGAGATGAAGACTTCGAAAGCATTTTGACTTGAAAATCAGCTCCCCGTAAGTGTAGCTAAAGCTCTCTCTCTCTCTCTCTCTCTCTCTCTACCAGGCCAGCATTCTTTATTGCGATTTGTGGATTAAAAAAATCGGAAACAGTCATGGCAGAAGCACTAATCCAAGTAGTTGTGGAGAATCTCAATTCTCTGATCCGAAGAGAGTTGGGATTGCTATTGGGCTTCCAAAAGGAAATGGAAAACCTATCCAGCTTGCTCTCAACCATTCAGGATGTTCTGGAAGATGCAGAGGAGAAACAGATGAAAGATAAGGTCCTCCGCAACTGGCTGCTAAAGCTGAATGCTGCTGCTTATGAAGTGGATGATATCTTGGATGATTGCGCAACTGAAGCCTCCAAGCTTCAAAACAAACACCAAACATTCATCAAACGCCTGGTAAGTAATCCTGTGGGGAACATTTTGTTTTGTCACAGGATTGGGAAAAGAATGGGAGCAGTGATAGAAAAACTGGACGCCATAGCTGAGGAGCGGATTAAGTTCCATTTGAGGGAAATAAGTGATAGGATGCCAGTTTATGAAACGCGTGAGACTGGATCAATCTTGATGCAGACGAGTATCTTTGGAAGGGATCAAGATAAGGAGAGAATTATAGAGATATTGGTTGATGAAACAAGTGATTGTGAACATGTTTCAATCTTACCCATATTAGGAATTGGGGGTTTAGGAAAGACTACCCTTGCCCAGATGGTTTTCAATGACCAAAGGGTGTTTGGACACTTTGATCTAAGACTTTGGGTATGTGTTGCAAGTGACTTTGATGTCAAGAGATTAATAAAGGAAATTTTAGAATCCGCCACTAGGAATGGTTCTGATGCATTGAGACTAGATCCTCTACAGAGAAGCCTTCAAGACTTGTTAAATCAAAAAAGATTCTTACTTGTGTTGGATGATGTATGGGATGGGGATCAAGATAAGTGGGATAGCTTGAAAGATGTTCTTGCTTATGGAGCAAGAGGATCTTCTATTATAATCACTACTCGTCTTGAGAAGGTTGCAATGATTGTGGGGACTCTGCCTACTTATTGTTTATCCGGTTTGTCAGACGAAGATTGTTGGTCGCTTTTCAAACAGCGTGCATTTGGGAAAGAAACAGAAGGAGGAGCTAGACTAGAGGAAATTGGTAGGGAAATTGTGACAAAATGTGGGGGTGTACCTCTAGCTGCAAAAGCTCTTGGAGGATTTATGCGTTTTAAGAAAGAAGAGAAGGAATGGTTATTAGTAAAAGAAAGTGAAATTTGGAACTTGCCACAAGGGGAGACTTGTATTTTGCCTGCCCTCAGATTGAGTTATCATAATCTTCCTTCTGAGTTGAGAAGATGTTTTGCATATTGTTCTGTATTTCGCAAGAGAACTGCAATTAAGAAGGAAAAGCTGATTCATCTTTGGATAGCGAATGGATTCATTTCATCCCGTGGAAGTTTGGAAATTGAGGAGGTTGGAAATGAGATGTGGAATGAGTTGTACCTCAGATCCTTTTTCCAGGATGTGCAGAAGAATGACTTTGGAGAGGTTACTTTTGAAATGCACGACCTCATTCATGACCTTGCCCATTTTGTGATGGAGGGCAGCCGGATTAGCCAGCAGATGTTACTCAGAGATCATTATCTATCACTACCACTTGTTATCACAACTCAAATACTTAAGGAGCCTTCAAAATTCAGTCCCCTTCGAGTGTTGGATGCAAGTTGGCAATTGGAAAAAATCACAAAAGTACCATCTGCAATTGGCAGTCTTTATCACCTAAGGTACTTAAGTTTTTCGCACACCAGAATTCAAATGTTGCCTGATAGGATATGTGATCTCTGGAATTTACAAATTCTAAATCTGGATTTCTGCCGTGTGCTTCAAAGTTTACCCAAGCGCATTTCTCGCCTTAAAAATCTCCGGCATCTTTGCTTGTTAGGTTGTCCCCTAATTGAAATGCCCCCCAGTATTGGTCAGTTAACTTGCCTAAAAACATTAAACATGTTTGTTGTTGGCAAACAAAGAGGTTTTAAGATTAGTGAATTGCGAGACTTGAATCTTGGAGGTATTCTTCATATCACAAACCTGGAGAAAGTCGAAAGCTTTGAGGATGCAAAAGAGGCGAATTTAGGAGGAAAACAGGATCTTCGACACTTGTGGTTGTCATGGGATTCTGAAAAAGATACTAGTAGTAATGCACATATTCATCATGATCATGACATACTTAATTGCCTTGTTCCTCATTCCCAACTTCATTCTTTTAGGATATATGGCTTCAGAGGGACAACATTTCCATTTTGGATGAGCAGTCCAATAATGAAGGATGTCATCGAAATATGTCTACTTAACTGCAAAAATTGTTCCAACCTTCCACTACTTGGGGAGCTACCTTTATTGAAAATTTTGAATTTAGTAGGACTTCCTATTGAGTATGTTGACAATGAATTCCCTGGCCAAGATAAAGGCTTGATCAGAATAAGGAGGTTCCCATCATTGACTGAACTCAATATGAATAACCTTCCAAAGCTGAGAAAATTATCCAGGCAGGAAGGACAAGAGCTGCTGCTATTTCCTCATCTCTGCAAGTTGCGAATAAGCAACTGCCCTTCATTTATATCTCTGCCAGAAAACTTACTGCATAACCTCAATCATTTGGAGGTATTGAGTATTAGCAGGCTTGATAAGCTTCAAATGCTGCCTACAAGCCTTTCAAGCTTGACTCGTCTCCAGTTTCTGCACATAGATGGCTGTCCTAAACTTGTGTCTCTTCCACAAAGTATTCAGAGAATGGAAAATCTTAAAGTCTTGTCAATAACGCAGGGGTGCCCAGAACTTCAAAGGCGATATGATAAGGGAAATGGGGAGCACTGGTGTGACATAGCTCACATCCCAAATGTGTATATTGTTCCGTAGGATATAATCTGATAAGACTGCTTTCTCTCTCTCTTCAACACTTGAGGTGCTTGTACGGTGAACCTTTGGTTTCTGCTGTGAAATCGGATTTCACGGTGAAGATTCATTAACCCCTCAAGTGCAATCCACACAAAAGAATGTCATTGAAGGTAGTCGTTCATTTTAATCAAGTTTGTGAAGGCCAATTTTGATAGTCTGTAGTTTGGGACTGTATCTATTTCTTTTACCTTATTAATGGAGTTTGGTCAATTAAGTTAGATCTGTTTGCTTTCATTTTACATGGAATAAATATGGTACAAAACAATCTCTATTGAAAAACAGTTAATGCCATCAGCCCCAAGTTGCTTGTAAAATCAGGCAAACATATATGCACTATCTGCTTTTCAAAACTAAACCCAAACAGAACCACATCTTGGGAAATCTGCTCTCTATTAAGGAATAAATTGGATCAGTTTAGTTTTTATTATAACTTCCTTTTCTTCTTTCATCCCTTCTTCCTTCGCAAGCGTGTTCTTGTTGTACCTCCTTTCTATTCTCAATTGTGGCCCTAAAAGCATTTGTTCTATACTCATCTTTATGCATGCTTTTAGATTGTTTTTTCTTTCTTTAATTCCTTTTGAGCAACAAATATATTGGTTTGAATTTTCAATTAGTTTTTTTTTTTCCATTATTGTTTTGTAGTTGGGTTTTAATTGTCCATTCTTCTTTGTTGTAATTCTTAACTGGCTTGCTGATAAAATAACAAAGTATTTTAAGTAGAAGCCTTTTTTATTGTGCTATTTAGTCATAACCCACGAAATTTTAAGTCTCTTGTTGTGTTAGTAACTTTATAGTTTATATGCAATTTAGTAATGTGGATGTTTGAAAGTAGACCTACATGGTAAATGTACGGTTGTTATGCCATGGACCCGGGTCTACCTTGCAAGGTGGACCTAGGTTCATGTTCATAATTTTAGAACTTTATGTTTACAAATTTTGAATTCTATGTTCACAATTTTTAAATTCTATATTCACAATTACAGAACTATATGTTCATAATTTTATCTCTATGTTCACAATTTCATAACTCTATATTCACAATTTCATTACTCTATATTCAATAGTATAACACAACTTTTGAATCTATATAACAAAATTATGAATATAGAGTTCAAAAACTTTGAATATTGAGTAATGTAATTTTGTATATTGAGTTTTAAAATTGTGAACATACAGTTTTAAAATTGTGAACATGAACTTGGGTCCACCTTACAATATGGACCCAGGTCCCTAGCATAATTTGCCGTAAACGTAAGTATGTGTGGTTATTTAAAAATTGACCAGGTGATTGCTATCCATTGAGGAATTGGGTCTGCATTCATGCAGTGATTGGAGCTGGGCATCTCTAATACCCCATTTTGAGGGGAGAAAGTAATGGGTGAAGGGGGAATATGGGAGAAAGAATATAACCTCCGGAGAGAGTATCATCACTGGAGGTTGTCCCCCATCCTCAATAGCCGTTGAGGCTAGAAAAAAATTAATTGCATTCAACGGTTAAACTAACTATATGGGTATTATCATTCAAAAAATCTCATTGAAATATTTTTAATAATATATTTTGTAATATTGATTTTATTTATACAAAAAATAAAGAATAATGTGCAATTGATAATATGCAAATTGATGTCATCTTAATGAACTTACCGTATTGTTATAATGAATATACATTATTGGATGGCAGCTGCAGGAGCTTGGAAGTATTGGATGGCTTGGCAATGAAGCTCACAGATTGGGCTGAGCTGGGAGGTCTGATCTGGATGGGAGTTGATGCTGGAGCTTTATGGAACATTATTGCTGATAGGAAAGTGTAGGGCTGATCTGCAAAGCTGCAGAAATGAAGCTGTAGTGCAGGATTGATAGTTTATGGTCTGTGTGCTAATTTGCTTGCAGGTTCAAATGTGAGAGCATCCATCCCTCTGTTGTCAATATTCAGTTCTGCCTGTTGGGTGGGTTTGAGTAGAGGTAGGGGGGGGGATGGGTGTATGCTTGCATGCTTGAAGTTGCTATCTGGTTTAAGAGGGATATGCCCACCATTGTATTGTGAAAAAGGATGCTATGAGATAATTGTTGCAGGTATAAGGAGGATGTGTGTGGAGGAGGGAGGCTGTTGCTTAGTGCTTGGAATAAAAGGGCCCTCTCTGGTAACATGCAGAGCTCTGTAGGGGAGGGTTCCTCTGAGTGCTAAGGGCAGTTTGGAAAGATGATTAAGATGATATTGTTTAATATGCAGGAAGTGTGAGAGGGAGAGAGGGAGTTAGGGCCATTGCTTTGATCTAGACATAAAAAGTCCCCTACCATTTGCAGTGCAGAGATCTGTAGGGAAGGGACTGTCTATGGTCTAAGGGTGGTGGAGGGGAAGCTAACCATTGCTCTTGGTTGCGCAAGGAAACTCCCAGGGGGGCTAAAATGCAGAATTCTATACCAGCCTTGAGGGTGGGTGAGGGATCCATTGCTCTATTCACAGGCTGTAAAGGTCCTTCTGGGAAAAAGGCAGAGATCTGTGCAGCTTGGACTGGCCTGTGGGTAGAGGGTGGGAGGTGGAAAAGAAAAAGAATAACAAGGAGAATGAAAAAAGAGAAGAAAAGAAGAAGTTTGATTTTATTGATGATGTGCTTGCTTGACAATATTAAGTGGTGGTAGCATGGTTCTTATTGCAGATTTGATTTATGCTTGATTTGTATGTTAAGGTTTGTGTATGCAGGGCTGGAGTTTGACAAGGATGGGATGGTAGTGCTCACATGAGTGCCTCATAGTGATAGTGAGTGCATAGCACCTTGATTTAGGGCATTTTGTCCTTTTGATGGGCATGGTCACTTTAGGGCCTTGCCATGTATATATAGACAAGTTTCAATATGAAATAAAGGCATAGTTTAAAAAAAAAAAAAAAAAAAA
>NC_044918.1:25770942-25813850 GCF_003576645.1 Ipomoea triloba | reverse complement strand
ATATATATATATATATATATATATATATATATATATATATATATATATATATATATATATATATACAGTATTATAATAAAAAATTATGACCAATGATACTTTTTAATAAACTCACATTATCATAATAATGGACCATGATCCATGATGCAAGGTGAACTATAGTCCATGATATAATTTGTCAAGTTGGTGATCGGTACAGATGTGAGCATAGGGTGTATGGTGAGTGCAAGTGTAATGTCATCCTCTTGAGATTAGAGATTATGGCACGTAATATGTAATAACAAGAAAGTAAACACTAGTACAAAGAAATTAGAGATGTCAAACAAGTAGGCTTGAGATGGGCCAACCCGATCTTATTAGATTTCCGGTTGTTATGCCATGGACCCGGGTCCACCTTGCAAAGTGGACCTAGATTCATGTTCACAATTTTAGTACTCTATGTTCACAATTTTAGAATTCAATGTTCACAATTTTTTAACTCTGTGTTCACAATTTTTGAACTCTATATTCACAATTTCATAATTCTATGTTCACAAATTCATAATTCTGTGTTCATAATTTCATAACTCTATGTTCAATAGTATAACACAATTTTTTAATCTATATAACAAAATTCTGAATATAGAGTTCAAAAATTGTGAATATTGAGTAATGTAATTTTGTATATTAAGATTTAAAATTGTAAATATAGAGTTTTAAAATTGTGAACATAAAGCTCTAAAGTTGTGAACATAGAGTTTTTAAATTGTGAACATGGACATGGGCTCACCTTGCAAGGTGGACCCGGGTCCATAGCATAATTTGCCTTAGATTTCGGACCAGGCTTGGACCAACCCAAAAATAAAAGTTAAAGTTCGGCCCGGTCCATAGCTCAAAAAATATAAAAATATAAAAATTATATATAGACTTAAGTTATTTTTCTTTCTAAATTAGCTTTACATGTTTACATGTTTATTTTCAACTATTTAATTTAAGAATTATTACAAGAAAAATGAAGAAATCAATAATCAATAATATAATAAAATTAATAATGACAAGTTTACATATTGCAAGTACTACCTACTACGTAGTAAGAGTAACTGTCTGATATGAAACAAATAAAATTTTACAACTTTGAAATATTTTCCTAAGAGTTAATTCCAGCAATGGTCCCCCGACTATGCTGATTTTCCAAAATTAGTCCCCGTCTTTCAATTTGGACAAAATAAGATCTATACTATCATATTTCTTCCACCAATGGTCCTTCCGTTAACATGGCTGTGAAGTGGCGCTAACATAAGGGGTAAAAGAGTACTTTCAATTGCTATACGACCGGTTGACTATGTAAGACCCAAAATCCCCATTCCAGTAAGAATTTTTCCTAAACCCTAAGTTAGATATCGAGAATGAAGTGGGAGTTGAAGGTCGCAATCCGTCGTACTAGGAGCTGAACAACGAAGTAAAACGAAGGCAAAACCAGGCAGAACAGATGTTGTGGGGATGGATCGATAGGTATGTTGTTCATTGGACTTAATTTTGTGTTGTTGTCTAGCTTTAGGAAAACATAAAGCATCGAAGTGGGGACCAAATTTGAGATTTGTATTGTGTTGTTTAGTATATGTTGGTTTGATAAGATATATATATTCATTGTAGATTGAAATTTCGTAGAGGTGGGGACCATTGTTGGGGTCCATTGTTGTTTGTTTAGTGCTGAATACTTTTTTGTTTATTAGTGTATACACATGTTTTGTGTTGGGGACCATTGTACTATAAAGTAGCTGTTTTTGCATGAAATAAGACCTTTAAGTCTACTACATTGTTGTTTAGTGAATATCATGTTCTAGAAAGTAGGTGTTTGCAGTAAATGCACTGTAAACTTTATTGCAGTGTTGTTGTTTGTTTATTATTTGTCCTAAGTAGTGCATTGTCTTTATTATTAAAAGCAGGACTATTTACCATTACTTTAAGACATGGAGGAATGATAGTTCAAAGTTTACCACCTAAATATATTGGTGGGAATATCAAATTCATTTTTAAAAAATGGTAGAAGATGAGTGGGGATGATTTGTTTAAAAGAAAGGTAATTGAAATAGGGTATAACATGGACGGCCCTTTGAGGTACTTCACTGTCTTTGGAAATGGGTTGCAAGAATTGGTTGAAGACTGTGAAGTTTGGGATTTAGTAAACCAATGTGGTAGTCCCAAGGTGATAGAAATCTGGATTATAAAAGGAGGGGTTGGTGATGATAGTAATGGGGAGGGGTGTGCTAGCAATGCAGAAAACTGTGAAGAATCTGATGGTAATGATGATAGTGGGAAGGATTATGATGGTAGTGAAGAGGATTTTATTTCATATGCATTAGGTAATGATGATGAAGAGTTTGATAATAATATAGATGTGAATGTAGAGTATGGAGGATTAGATGATGTAGAGGTCCAACACCAAGAAAAAGCTAGCTTGGCTGTAGTAGCATGTGATGAAATCAGCTACTCTGATGAAGGAAGTATTGCAGGCAGTGATAGGAAAAGGAAAGAAACTGCCAAAGTTTTTGAAAGAGATTGAAGGTAGGTTTCCTAAATTTTCATTGGGATTGACCTTTAAGGATAAGGGAGAGTTTAGGGAAGTTGTTGCCAATTATGGAATCAAATAAGGGAAAGAAATGAAATATGTAAAAAAAAAAAAAAAAAAGACAAAGTGAGATGTGTGGTGAAATGCAAGCATGAGAGCTGCCCATGGCAAGTGACCCTTAGATTTGCCACAGATGACAAGTGTTGGAGGATAACTGTTTTAAAGGACAAGCATGATGGATGTGTTAGGACCAAAAAAATTCAATGGTGAATTCCACCATTGTTGCAAAAAGATGGAAACAAGAGATTAAAGGTCATTTGGATTGAAAAACAAACCAGTTTTTATCTAAAGTGTGCACTGATGACCATTACACGATAAGTAAGACGCAAGCCTGGAGGGCTTTAACAAAGGCAAAATGTGAAATCAAGTGTGAGGCTAAGGACTATTTCAACAAGATTTGGAGCTATTGCAATTTGCAAGGAAATAGAAAGATCAAATCCCAAAACTACATATGTTTTGAAGTTTAGTGGCCTGCTTGAGGATGGAAAAAAAAAAGGCTTATGAGGATGTATATCTGCTGGGAGGCTACTAGAGAAGGGTTTAAGTATTGTAGAAAAACCATAGGGCTAGATGGTTGTCACTTGAAGACTAAAACATGGGGGCAATTGTTGACAGCAGTAGGGATTGATGCAAATGAAAGTATATTCCCAATTGCTTATGCAATTGTAGAAGGTGAGAACAAAGACTCCTGGACTTGGTTTTTACAGTTGCTAAAGAAAGATTTGGAGATAGATGTTATCTTAGAGAATGACTTGACAGTGATGTCAGATAAGCATAAGGGTCTCATACCAGCCTTTGAAAGTGTGATGCCTGGTGTTAGACACTTACACTCCAGCATGAGGGTTGCTGGTTTCACATCAAATCCAGTCAAAGATAGCTTGTGGAAGGCAGCTAGGGCCTGTACAGTGAACAATTTTAAGGCAGCATTACAAGAGTTAAGAAATGTTGATGAAGATGCATTTGCTTGGCTTGCTGATAAGCACCCATTAGAGTGGTCTAAATCCCACTTCACTGGAACACCTCATTGTGACATCCTGGTAAACAACATTTCAAAATCTTTCAATTCAATGATCTTGACAGCAAGGGAAAATCTTGTCATTATTTGCTTGGAATTGATCAGAAAAAAATAAGCTATCAAGTTATTTGAAAACAAGAATAAGGCAGTAGAATGTAATGGGTTCATTTGTCCAACAATTGTGAAAAAGATAGATGAAATTGAGAAGCAAGCAGGAGGGTTGATTGGCTATCAATGTGGTCCCATGCTCTTTGAAATAATAGGGACAGTTTCTGGGCAGTACAATGTTAATTTAGGAAGAAGGTCTTGTTCTTGTAGGAAATGGGACCTAATTGGAATCCCTTATAGCCCTTATGGAAGAGATCTGGAGGGAAGCCAAGTAAAGCTGGTGAGTCTAGTAGATAATCTATTTACCTGCCAAGAAAGCATGTGACTTTACATTGCACTAAATGCAAACAAACAGGCCACAACAGTAGGAGGTATCCACAAAATCCAATTGTTAGACCTCCAAATCAGGTTACACACTTTCTCCTTATGTTTATTAATTAAGAATTTAGGATTTGAAGCTTATTAACTAACCTTTATGTCTAAACAGAACAAAAGAAGAAGAGAGTCAGCAGTTGCAGTTGCAGTTTCAGCCCAGCAGGAAACCCATGTTCACCAGGATGCCCATGTCCAATAAGAAGCCCAAGTCCAACAAGAAGTCCAAGTCCAATAAGAAGCCTAATTCCAACATGATGTAATTACTCAACCTGAGATGGAAGATAACTAATGGGAGATTCCAGATGAGATATTGGATGTTCACTAGCATCAAGTAGTAGTTCAGAGTGAGGGCATTGAAAGAGGTAATTTATTGTTAATGCACTATTACTCCAATTCAATTATCAAGAACTAATTCAATGGAAGTTTTGTAGGAATTTCATTAAGTAGCACAAACAGAATTGCAGTCCAAGAAGTAAGCCAAGATCAGCATGCTCATTATAAGTTTGAGTCCATTAATTACATTTCAACTAGGCACAAACTACCATTTATTAATTACTTTTATTATTAGCATCTCAAGAAGGCATGGCAAGTGTAAAAGCTGTTAGAGGAATTTAAGGACCAACTAGAGGGAAACAAGTCAAGCCACGCCAAATAAATCAAGCAGGAAGAAACTACCTATTAAGAGGTATGCTACAAGATCATGGGGATTCAGGTCGCTATTCATTGGGAATGACAAAGATCCAATCAATTTGGATTAACTCAGTGTTTAGTTCATATATGTACTCTTGTATTAGGTCTATTTTGAAAATTGTTGGATATTAGAACAAGGCAGTAGATTTGTGTATTAGCTCTGTTTTGCAAATTGCTGAATATTAGAACAAGGCAGCAATTTGGTGTTTTAGGTCTGTTTTGATGGAATTGTAAGCATAATGTCTTTTTGGTTATGAAATGCTACTGCAAATGTACTGAAATTGCAAATGTAATGTATTTTGGTTATGAAATGCTACTGCAAATGTACTGAATTGCTACTGAAAATTACACATAACCACTTTGTTTATTTTTAACAACACTAGCATTCTGCTTTCATTACACAAAACCACTATTAACACAAGAACCTTATTCTTCCTAGGTGTATTGACTGCTATAACTATCAACAACAAAATGCATATCACAATCAATGCAGTCACTATCCTAGTACACTTCCACTGTCTACGAGGTGTGCTGGTTACGAATGCCAACCCTGTCACTCCAAGACCCCGATCCCGTGAGGTCTTGGCGGCGGCCTTCAACGCCCTGCTGTCAATCTCGCAGGGGATGAGGGGCTCATTAGTTTTGGGGCATACCCCTTTGCCTATTGGGTCCGGCCACCTCATGTTTGTGAGTTCAGTTGAACCGTGGAGGTCCAGGTGCTTGATCTATTAGTTGCCTTTGATGAGATAAATTGTTGATTAAATATGATATTCCTATTCGGTGTGTTATTATGTGATCAAGCATGATATTTCCTTGTGGAATGATATTATGAGATTAAGTATGATATTCCCATGTGATATTATTCTATGATTAACCTATGTGTTCAAGTACGATATTTCCATGAGAAATGATATCATAGGTAAGCTATGTAACTAAGCTTGATACTCTTATTTGAAATAAAGCTATGAAATGAATAATGTGAATGAGCATGATATTCTTACTTGGAATGCAATTATGAAGTGATATGTGTGACAGTGTAATTGGGTAAGCACCCGACCCGAACCACATGCAAGCACCCGACCCGGAACCACAGGTAGACAAGCGGACACAAGAAGAAAAACGGTCACCCATTATACAAGCGCGACATATTGAAGAGAAATTACTCCAACGGCTCCTTATCATTATTACACGCACTTAGTATAGGCATTAAGTATCCATTACATCCACATAAGTATCCGTGAACCCTGTTGTATGGGATGGAACACGCAAACTATTGTACTGAAACTATTGTATACACTTATCAAAATATACAACGGATAACATTTTTACCGTCATTGGTGCTTTCGTTGAGAGTCGAGATCAAATCTCAGGCAACACTTCACACATTACCAAAATTAACTTATCACTGGAAATGGCTCGATCAGGATCTAGCAGTTCCCATGGTTCTCGTCACGTGAATCATGGCAACACCCCTGGTGATCTTAGAAAACAGCTCAACAACAATCATAGTGGAGGGCAGCAAGCACCCATGGCACGGGTACCGCCTATGGACCCCCAAGCGACGGCCCGGGCCATTCAGCAGGCAACGACAGCTTTAACCCAATTGGTGACGGGGATTCAAGGTCAAGTACCTCACGCATCTATGCAGATGGATTAAATAGGGCAAGAGAGGACCCAACGTATATGTCACGGTGCAACTCATCGGCCAGCCGTTTCTATGCCCGCCGTAGGATAATGGGGCGAGAGGGTTGCTATCCAGCAGAGGTTGCGGACACAGCCAAAGGCCAAGGGGTCATCCACCAAGGGTCCACACATAGATGAGCAATCACAGCGGATAGAAGGGGTGGGTGAGTCTGGAGGGTTGGTTCCGCGTCGGTCCACGGCGGTCAAGCGAACCCCAAGTGTGCAGGAAGAAACGGTAGAACGACTACAAAAGAAAACAAAGGAGCTAGAGAAAAAAAAATGGAAGCAAGGGAGCAGTCGCATGAACCCGAGGTGAGGATGGTCGCACCATTTGTCGCGAGAATAATAGACGCACCCCTTCCAAAGGAGTTTAGGCTTCCGGCTATCAAATCCTACGTAGGGACCACAGACCCGAGTGCGCACATAACGAGGTATAAGGCAGCAATGGTGATGGTTGGGGCAGATGATGCCATTATGTGCAGAGCATTTTTGTCCACTTTGGATGGAGCGACCCAAGACTGGTTCAATACAATCCCAAATGGCTCAATCCAAAATTTTGCAGAACTATCAAAAAGCTTTTTGAATTACTTCTCTGACAGTATACAACGTAAGAAGTCTTTCTCTCACCGACGGACGGGGGACTACTTTTGTCTCAACGATGGTATATGGGTGATCTCTTGAACCGCGCTGGGATGACAGATTGTAAACCGCTGGCCACTTCGGCAGCCTTGACGCAGACTGTAGTGCCTACAGATGAGCTGTTCGACAACCCGACACAGTACCGACGTCTCGCAGGTGCTCTACAGTATTTGACCATCACCCGACCGGACCTTTCCTATGCCGTCAACTGATTGTGCCAGTTCATGCATGCTCCAACCACTGAGCAATGGGGGCTGCTAAAGCGCGTTCTTAGGTAAAAGGCACCCTAGACTATGGGATGGGGTTGACACCCTCCTCGGCATATGATATTCATGCTTACTCGGACTCGGACTGGGCCGGGGTGTCCAGTAGACTGGAAGTCCACGAGTGGCTAAGCGGTGTTTCTTGGCTCTAATTTGATTTCGTGGATGTCTCGTAAGCAACTGAAGGTAGTATTTTGCTGCGGTGAGTGATTGTGGAATGAAGGTATGGATTGTGTTAAAACGAAGAATCTAAGCTCCACGAGTGTCGATCTCTCGAGGATGGCAAATTGGAGAATGCAAGTTTCCTATCTTTTATGGTTTAGACAACACAAAAGCAGAAAATATAGAGTGCAATGAAACATAATATCGTGAGTGCAAGGTTGGGTAAATTTAAGAGATAATTACGAAACAAAGGCGGATGGGGGCTAGAATCTCAAGGAGTTTGCTTCATTTCATACAGGAGAGATTTGGTTTTCCTTGGGAGTTGATTGAAGGAGCTCGGAATACATTCCTGAGTGGCGTCACACTCAAGCTCCCAATCCTCAGTCGGTTGGGGAATATTATCAAACACTTTACCTACGAGTTTCCTCCAGACCTCATCTTCTCAGATTGAGGGCGGGAGATGTGAGTAGTGGGCTCTCATCCCTTTGCGATATCTCGGCTAAGGGATGATCCTAGATCCTTGAAGGGATCGGAGCCCTCTATCCAACAAGAACATCCATAACATACACACAATTTCAATAATCCCAAAGAAATCAAAACTCATTCAACATTATAGATTATGAGCGCGAAATCTCCATCCTTTCTAGCCCCTACCCTAAAATCTAGCCCTTCATAGGCTTCAATAACATCATATCATTCAAAGAGTAAGACGTATTTACAAAAGCAAAGCAAAAAGCAAATAACTTTAGGAAAAGTGAAGATTCAAGAGAGAAATTCAAAGAGAAATCCAATAACAACAAAGAAAGAGTGTACCCACGATGAATTCCAAGCAAAAAGGATCCAACATTCTCCTCTCCAAGAAGTCCTCTCCTTCCTCTTACCAATCCTATCTAACCCTAACCTAAAAGTGAGAAATGGAAAATTAGCAAAAGTCCCCTACTCCAAGCTGAAATGTCCCTTTTATACTAAAATTTCGCGCAGGGTTCTGGTGCAGGTCCACGTGACCTACACGCGTGTGGGCATGCGTGGATGCGTACTGGAATCTGTCCATGCATGCCACACGCGTGGATGGGGGCGTGGACGGAGGATTCCTTGTTCGCGTCTCCTTTGCTGTCTTCGGGTTGGTCTTTGCGTGCCCCAAGTTCGGGTTTGTTCTTCTCTTCGTCGTTCATGTCTTCCTTGGTTGATTTAAGTCTTTAATCCTGTGAAAATCTTTTAAGACATACCACGCAAAGCTCTTTTGAAATCATTAGCATAATAACATGAAAATACGTAGATTGAGTCTTTTAAAACATTCGTTTGGCAATAATTCTTCCTTAATTAATCCCAATACTTAGGTACTTTTGGCGTCTATCAGCAACGCATTGTTTCCCGGTCGTCCACAGAGGCTGAATACAAAGGTCTAGCCGATGTGCCGGCTGAAGTCACGTGGGTGGTGTCTCTACTACGCGAGCTTGAGCTACACTCCGGACAATTAGCCACCTCTACCTTGTGGTGTGACAATCTTGGAGCTACCTACTTGTGTGCCAATCTTGTTTTTCATGCGCGGACCAAGCACGTGGAGATTGACTAAATCTTGTTTTTCATGTGCGGACCAAGCACGTGGAGATTGACTACCACTTTGTTCGGGACAAGGTTGCCTCCGGTGACTTCGTGGTCAATTTTGTGTCTATGAAGGACCAGCTGGCTGATATCTTCACGAAGCCACTACCAGTCCTGCGGTTCGGCATTCTCAGGGACAAGCCACCCTCCAACCTTGTGCTTGAGGGGTGTGTTAGAGCTCTTAGGATGTGATTGATTATTTCAACTTTGACTTAACTGTACTTCTATAAGTCTATTATGTTGGAGTTAGTTTAGGCCTAAGTCTCATTGTAGGACTCTATTGTGGTTCTCAATTGAATAACAAAACATTCGGTTCAACTCAGAGAATGACCTGGAGCTGGAAAGTGTGTTTGCTTCGCAGAATACAATTTGAATAAATCTAAAGAACTGTGTACTCTGCCCGGTGTATCTAAATCTTTCGCAATAGAGTTGGGTGAATTATTAAATTAGATCTGCTTCCTTTCTTTTTACCTGGAAATCTGGAATGAATATGGTACAAAACAATCTCTCTATTGAAAGAAAAAAACACTTGATGCCATAAATGGATCAACCTCAAGTTGCTTGTAAAATCAGGTAAACATGCACTATCTGCTTTTCCAAAGTAAGCTAAAACAAAACATAGTTGTCGTATGTTTAGATGCGCACAACTATCATTTCTACTCGAGAAAAATTGGATCAGTTAGTTTTCTTCTCGTCTTCGTTCTGTATTGTAGCGTCTGTGCTACTGGAGGCCTGTATTGTAGCGTCTGTGCTACTGGAGGCTTGATCGACATCCTCTCCACCAAATCCAAATTCATTAACACGCTTCCTGTCCACTGGATAAATCCACCTTTGATACAGATATATGAGAAATATTAAATCTGCAAAACAAGAACACAGACATTAACATGATATCAACCAAGTCATAAAGCCAAATATTATCAATTTAACAAGACAGACGAATTAGTAAAGGGAATATAAGTAGCTGTATAAAGGAAATGAAAAACACAATTTTCTGTTTAAGATTAGCTATTTTCTAAATTGGATGACGAACTTAAGTACTAACACTTTAGATTTAGATAGATGTTTGTGACAATTGTAGTTCATGCAAAAGTTGTTAATCTAGTATTGGCAAATAAAAATTTATACATTTAAAATCTAGATTAGAAATTCTCTTTAACAAAAAAAATCTAAATTCCTGAATTTTAAGAAAGTTTTAATGAAAATAAGCAAATAATGAAAAAAAAAAAAATGGGTTGACCTTAAAATAGCAAACATGATGACAAGTAAATGCTACAGAGAGTAACATTTTAGATCTTTGCTAAGTGCTATATGTGTACTCTACCATAGGGCACCACAATTACTCCACTCCAAATGAGCCAGAAAGTAGAGTATAAGATTTGATTAGTCTAGCAAAACTTACCATCTCGAAAGACAGAGAGACGATGCAATGTAGGCATCTTTATGACAAATGCGAAGAGATCATCAATAATTGTGTTTAGAAACTTGTATGTCATCTGCCTCCAAGGTAGATGGGCAACAGACTTCAACTTATAGTTAATGAATAACTGAGGACACATCATGATGAAACCTGTGAAAATTTGCCAGAAATGAAAAAAATTATTCACACAAAATACTTCACTATCAATCAATGGCTGCTAAAAATAACAAAAAGACATAATTTTGGACTGAGTTATTCATGATACATTTTCCCTGAACCTTGAAAAATTAAACTAAAATATGTTATAGAAAATGCTTTCACAAAAAATACTTTTGCATTTTACGTATCCATTTCAAGCGACACAAGGTATTAGTTGCAGACATATGGCAGGACAACATTGCACAAAACAAGAAGTATTAGATAATTTTTCTAATTGGTCTGAGCCTTTGAGGTAGCAGTATGAGTAGCCACATGCAATTCAAATACATGCTGGAGCAAATGTTTCCAGGTGAATATTTCAGCAGAGCAAAATGGAGAGCTAAAGATGAAAAGGAAAAAAAAAAATCAACAGATAGAGACTTACCAAACATATAAACACAGCTTGTGAGGGAAGAGAGAATCCAAGAATACCAACTCTTGTGGCGATCATACATTAGAGAGTATATAGAAAAGCATACAACCAAGAAGAAGAGGAGATAGGATAGATACTTCATGGCAAGATCATCATATTCTTTTGTCTTGTTCCCAGCATACGATTCCCGATCACGGAATCTCAACATAGGTATCTTACCAGATCTGTCAATCTGGAAAATATAGCAGAGAACAAATACACTAAATTTTTCCGCATATGGAGAAGTAAAAAATAAAAAAGGAAACATAGTTATTCAACATGGAAAAGCTGATACATAGCAACATTGTCCTGTATTACAGGGTCTTTTAGCCCAATAGCAAAGACACCATTCAACTCCAAATATCGGTGGTGTTTGACCTAGTTGTAGTAGTAGTTTTCTGATATCCAGTTCTAAATGACATAAAAGTCATCTAAAATATATGGCAATTGACTGCATACTACTACTGAGTGGTTTAACAATTCAAAATATAAATCCACTTTTGCTGATTTTGTATATGAAGATTAAAAAGGATACAACAGTCAAGGAGAGATGATTAATTTATATCGTTGTAGGTTTCAATGAAAATTTCCAGCCTTTTAAGAACATCAAAAATAAGTATATGAATAATGTACTTTGAGTTAAGTGGGTTACAAATGGCTAATGGATTTTATGGACTTGTTCATACCCAACACATTTATACACAAACTGTGAACAAACCCAGTTATACCAATTCCCAGTCCAACCTGCCCAAACCTGCATATTTGACCCTTCTCTCAAATTTCACAATGTCAATACAGATCTTACATTTGTGCATGGCCCAACAACCAATATCAGAGCTTTCATGAATCATCTTTCAAGTACAAAAAAGGATAACAATTGAAATTCACATGTTCATACATACCTCTATGTGCATGGCCTTTCCTATTTTCCAGAACTCAATGCAACAACCGATACCAGAACTTGCAAGTATCATCCATGAAGTTTCATTGTCAAGTAAATACAGGAAGACAATGAGCTGGCAAATAAAGTTCACAATAACTGATTTTGCAGATAACCCTTCCATGGACTTGTTTTTGTTCCAAAATTGAATATCTGAAAAGTTAATAATTATTCAAAATCATAATTTATCCTGCAAACTTGCTTTTATTATCTGCATATACAAGAAAAATAAGAGACAGCTATTTCTTACCATTCTTAAATGCCAAGAAGTCAAACACAGAATGTAGTAGTGATACAACCATGGTAATCGCAAGAAGGTATGGGTTTCCTTCCAAAAAGACCCTCTGCAAAAATAAAAAGGTTGGAGACATGCAATTTGAAAGCAAGAGTCAAAAAAGCAAGAGTAATGCAAAACAGCTGATTGTCGTTTTAATGCCAAAACCAATATGCAATTACAAATAAGTAAACCCTAACCTTCAGTTCAACAAGAGTAATGCAAAACAGCTGATTGTCGTTTTAATGCCAAAACCAATATGCAATTACAAATAAGTAAACCCTAACCTTCAGTTCATCAGACTCGCCTTCAAGCATGCTTCCATAACTACGATGGATCTGAAAAGACTGATCTATCTGCAGGAAGAGCTGCCACTTTGTCATGCTTATGGGGCTAACCTCAAGATGCAGTGGCAACTCTGTTACTGTGTCATTGATTGGTATTAACTTATCTTTAAGTAACCAAAACTCATTGAAGAACACAGTTGGGAAGTAGTTTCCTGTAGTAGGCTCAATATTCAAGTCTGAGAATTGCTGTAAAGGAATTTACCTTGCTGAATAACAAACACATTAAATTTGCAAGGAAAAGAAAAAATGACAAAGGATACAAGGAGCAATATTTGGTGGGACTGCATTTTGAGTGTATCTGAAAAAGAAATCAACCATTAGCATGTTCCTTGAGTAGAACATCATGGAAACAACTAACAAAAATATTTTCCAATGAAAGAGAAAATAATCATTAGGCCAGAGCCAAACAGAAAAGCTACGCCCACCAGCAAATAGAGCATTCATAACAAATAGGAAGACATTTATGCCTGCTACATAAAACATAATGGGCCAGAGTATGAACCAAATTCTTATATGTGGGCCCATGTAAATGCACAAATATCAGACAACGTTGATTGCACAAATTAGACAGGGCATGCAACATATAGCATAGTTGATTTGATGTTCATATTTCCTCATTATGTTTATGCATGGCCATCCATACACATCAACATAAGCTGAAATATAAAAGAACATGATTATCAAATATGCACAAAAGCGCCATATTGTAATTCCTTAATTTACATAAACAAAACAGCGGTCATTGGGTACTAAATTTAATAAGAAAATGCTCCTTTGGACCTGAATTACTCTCAATGATTCAGTATACGGAGTAATTAGCTAATATCAATATATTTCTTAAATAATGTTGGACATATTTTTTTAATTAGGCTACTACAATTTGGGATGGTAGATACTAAATATCGTATAATCAATTGCCATAATATTATATAATATTTTAATACTTTTTGGGAAAAGGATCAAATAGGCCCTTAAACTTTACACCAAAGTGTAATTAAGCCCTTCAACTTTGAAAAGGTACAATTAAACATTTGAACTTCTCATTTTAGTGCATTTAAACCCAATAACCGGTCATCCACCTGAAATGACCGGTTATTAGGTTTCCGGTGAAAATTCCGACGAAAATTTCGACAGACGGCTACCGGTGACTGCCATATATTAAAGAGAAATGAAATTGACAGGTGATTTTGTACTCTATTCTCTTGTTTGTGAGGTTTCTATCATGGAGGCGGTGGAATCGGCCACGACAATGGTAGATAGACTATGGCGGTGGTTGAATTGATTCTCCAGACATTTTCTTCAACAAAAAATCCCAATTGCTCTAGGATTTAGATTGGTGATTTTGTGACCTTTTCATTCCTTTTTCAATTTCTACATGTTCTGTGTATTTTTAGTTGATATTCTGGTGGCCTTGCTTTGTTTTTCGACTATTTTTCTCAGATTTGCCGTGTCCAGCTCTAGATTTGAGATCTGAATTTTGGTTGTCCACCTTAGACGACGACGCTAAAACCCCATTGACCAGACCAAGCGACGATTTGACTCAGGCAAGTGGGAGTGGACTGCTCACCATTATCATGGAGAGTCGTGGACTGCCTGCGACGACCGATGAGGGGTAAGACCGAAGATCCGACCTTCGACTTATCTAATTTTATGTGTTTGGAAGAGACCAATCGGTCAGCTTCACCCCTGTAGAAGATCAATCAGCGCCCAAGGGAGAAGGCAACTGGAAAGCCAGTCGTCTTCTCCGGTGGATAAGGCAACTGTTCAGTTGCCGGCGGTTGTTTTTTTCTTTAAATCGCAGCGACAAATGGTGGTCAGGGCAGTCAACGGAGGATAACGATGGTCAAAGGCAAAAATTTTACCGGTAACCTATTGGTAACCGGTAAATCGGACTTATTTGATTCATTTTGATAAGTTTGAGTGTTTAATTGAACTTTTTTAAAGTTCAAGGGTTTAATTGCACTTTCATGTAAAGTTTAAGGGCCTATTTGACCCTTTTCCCATACTTTTTTTAAATTATTATACATTACATAAATTTCACCAAGCATTCAGTGGAAAAGGACTCATAACCAAAATTTCAAAACATAGGTCCAAAGTTTAAATATGATACTAAAATCTTCACCAAACAATAACTAACAGCCTCTTTAACGCTAAATGAGGTCTGTGAGCATGCACAAAGACAAGTACATTGGTAAGTAACACTTAATACACAGGCAAGTCAGGAGCACATTTTCTTCACTATATCAGGAAACTCTGTTTATGATGGATAAAAGTAGCGCACAGGATAAAATTATAAAAGCACTCTACAACTTTGCATTTCACATTTGTTTTCTTGAATAAAGCACTTAGCCACAGGATAAGAATAATATGGAAACCATAAAGAGCAAAGGACAACATGTTTAAGATGGGCATTGAAGCATAAATTCATAAAACCAAATTATATGGAAAGAAAATACACTCAGACTTTCTGATAAGTGATGAAGCAATACCTTGTGAAATCATCGACCAAACTGATTGTAACATTTGGCTTCCAATAAGAAACCCATTCAACTGGGACATCCTCTTTAGAATCAGCCATATCTTCTTCCACTACCTGAAGCCAACAGTATCATTTCAATGTTTCATGATGAACAATTTTTTTTTCATGGTAAATCTTTACGTTCTTTTGTGGGGCAAAGGTGGTGAAGATTCTGAAGTGCAGGGCAAACATGTAAAAGCTAAAACTATGGTGATTACAACTTATCAGTCACCATTTGTTACATTTTGAGTGTCGACCTCAAATAGTCAAAACACTAGTAATATTTGTACAAGGCATCAGTAAGTTTTCGTGGCATGAATTAGATATTAGCAGTCAATGCCCGATTTTCAAAAAAAAGCAGTCAATGCCCAACAGACAAATTTTATCATCAACATAAGCACAATAAGTAACCAAGCGTTAAAGGCAAACCACTAGGAAGAAATAGTTTTGGCAGCAAAAAGAGCACATATAGAAGAATATATACCTTGGGCACATCTGATTCATCTTTAGAGTCTTCAGCGTTTCCTAACAGACTCTTCTTCTTATCTGCTTTTGACTTGGGCAAATATGTAACAACAGCTGAGTGGATAAAAAAAGATGTGTCACACATAGCCTCCATTACAGCAATGCAATTATAATTCTTTTTTTCCTATTACAGTTGGGGGATGAGTATCAAGAATAAATATTGTTAGAGAGCAGGATTACGATGTGTTCTTCCAAATGCTGCCAACGGCTGGTACTCTGGATCACTGGGATCTGGAGAATATCCAGAGCGAGCAAAGAAAACATGAGCATAAAGACTGCCATTGTGCTTCAAAGCCTGAAAGTAAATCAATAGGCAAACACATCAAGAAACTCCTACGCAAAGGAATATGCAAGAGCCAAGAAGACAAGAATGAGAAAAGAAAACACATTTTACAGGACACAACCACATAGTATCATGAATCAAGCTGAATACATTGATTATAATTTTGCACTCTCTAATATATGGTACCTCAGATGGAAAGTACTTCAAAGAAAGTGACCTTGAGCTTTCATGTCCCCAAACAGCATAAGGTATATTTGTCTCATGCCAAAAGAGCGCAGTTTCACTCCCAAAGTCATTGAACTTCTCTTGCTCAGAGAGATACAACCACATGTCCTGAATAAATAATTTTTAAAAAATTGTTAAAATTTTTCAAACTGAAGGATGATTATGGTTCAAGCATGGAAATAAAATTATCTGTTTCCCCAAAACAAGAGCATAAAACACTGTAAAATATTTAGTTCTCTGAAAAAGGATGCAAAATTAGCTGCTTAACACAGCCCAACCAAGAAAAAGAGAGAGAGAGAGAGAGATAAAGAGACAAATTTTACTTTCCCCCATGATAAATCAAACTAATACATTGATTCCTTTAAAAGCAAACTTTACTTTCCGTTTTCATCATTTGCACATTTTTCCCCTATACTTTTCACCAGTTTACTAGAATACTGATTCTAGTATGCTACCCAGACATGAGACATGTAGCTTGCAATTTATTCTAATTTTAAAGAGTCATATCGATCAATAAATTTTCAAAATTAAAAGGTTCTGTGTTTTCCAATTTGGTAAGAAAACTCAACTATAATTAGTCAGTGAATCAAGTTATAACTGCATACCTCATGCATAAGATTTTTCTTTCTTTTCCCTAATGAAATTTTTTATCTAAGAAATCAAAACAAGATCATCTAGCATTGACTTACTGGTAGGTTAAACTTAAAAAGAAACATTTACTGTAGCTCAACCAGTATCTTGGTGTTTTGTTTTCCCCTTTTCTTTGAATTCCACAACCAAAACTATAGTCAATCTCAATTACCTACTATTACAGTATTACTATATTTGATTACACACAATAATTTGAAAAAAGATACTTGTTACAAAACACGAAACCAATGTGAATTTTTCTCCCTTTCTCCAAAAGTAAAACAAACCATTCATAAAAATTAAAAAAAATTAAAAAAAAAATAAAAATAAAACCGTTCATAGAAAGCACCATGTAGTGCAAGTTACATAGCCTTATGAAAATGTCAGGAAGTACGATTTTCTTTTTCTTATTTGAAGAAAAATGACTGTATTCCAAGTTCCTGAGGCTAGTAATTCCCACTCCTAGTGTGTGTGGATATATTTACACTCAAAATCCTATGGTGATTCACCTCAAATGTTTGCCTCTATTTTCAACTCACAGGTTGCAAAACTTGCATCTTCCAATGCTTTGAACTCCAAGGTAAAGACAAAATGTTTACCAGGGAGGCAGGGTAGAAGAGTAATGGATTCTGAGTTGCACAAGAAAGTGAGAAGCAATGATTTTGCTGAATAGTTTATCAGAACTCAGAAGGGATTAAATTTCAAATAATATGCACATTTACATTGGAAACAGATCCTTGCAGCTCTTATCTTGTCACGGTGGATAGAACCATTCTTTTTCCAATACCTCTCACAAGCCAAACCAAATGGCCAATAACATAGAGTTTACATCTGACTAGCAGAACTCTATGCTTTCTATCTCATTTTTTCTAAACCTAATCTGCCTATATTCAAAGTAGAATAAAAAAACTCCATGGCTTAGTTGCAAATTATAGTATTGAAGCGCCTGGAAGTTATGTGCATAGAGTTTAACTCTAAACTAGTCCACAGCAAGCATTCACATCTACAAATATATGTAGACACAGGCACCAAATTTGGCGTAATATAACCGTAGTTAATTAGACTAAAGTGTACTGACCAATGGTTCGCCTTTGTGGAAGAGATTGGAGATCTGGACAGAAGGATCGGAAGGGGCGCGTTTGGGGGAGAAGAACTTTGATGCGAAGTACCAGAAAATAGCCATTCTAATTACCCCCGTCAACATCTGCCCCATCCCCGGCTGCTGCTGTTGCTGCTGCCTTCCTCCTCCTCCTCCTCCGCCGCCTCCTCCACCGTCGCCTCCACCTCCAGCAACTGGCGGCGCCATCCTCTCGACTACTAACTCTGAAGCTTTATCACTACCGTTTAGGAGCGTCCAAAGTCGGAGAAGCAAGTGCAAATCGGCGAACTCCGATGTTTACTAGAACGAAAAAAGCTAGTTAAAGGCTTAAAGCAGCAGTGATATACTTGTATTGGGAATCATTATAGCGGTGGACACGCAAGTTTGCAACTAGAACAAATGGACAATGACTGCCAGATATTTTCCCCAACTTTGGATTTCTGCCCTAATTTTTTTTTTCTTATTAATCTTTGTTGAGATTGTTTTTTTCTTAGTGCTTTGTGTCTCAATTTTCACAAATTATATTGGTTTTTTATATAATTTTCCCCAATTTCTTCCTTATAATCTACTCCTACTTACTTAAAAGTTAGTTTAAATAAATTTGATTTACATTGTATTACTATTTCCTATTGATGAATGAATCAGACATAGATCCAAGTTAATTGGGCTCAAGAGTGGAGGTCCAATAGTCAATTACATCCATAAAATGATTGGAGACCATGGACAAGGGATGGAGACCAAAGTAGAATATAAGATTGAAATTTAGGGTTGGACGCAAAGGTCAAAAACAATTGCAATTGTTATACCATAGACTAAGGTTCATACATTATGAATTTTGGTCTAAAAATTATGTATCGACAGTTACCAAATTTTGTGCATGCAATTAATAATTTTTATATTTGTAAATAAATTGAAGCACATAACATGATACTTACAAATACATAACATGATAACTTCATATACACAAATTGTTAATTGCAAACACATAAGATGTTGGTTAACATGTTATGTGTCTGCAGTTAATATATTGGCCCTGTTTGGTAAATGACTGTTGGCTGATTGGGTTGGTTGTTTGGGTTAGAATGAATGATTTGTTGATAATATTAGCTGATTGTAGAAAGTTGTTTGATAAATTAGCTATTAGTTGATAGCTGTTTGGTATAATTTCTTTTCTCAAAAAGCTAATTGAAAAAACTGCTTTGAGTAGCCTTTTGAATTTTAGCATTTTGGAGTTACAAGAAGCTTATTAACCAAACAACTAATGGTGGTCAAATAAGTCAAAATTGGCTGATAGGCTGATTATTTACCAAACAGGACCATTATGTACCTGCAAACTACAGTTAACAGTTTATGTGTTTGTTAGTTATCATGTTATGTATCTATATTTACCATGTGATGTGTATTCAATTTGTTTACATGTATAGAAACAGTTAATTATAGGTACAGAATGTATCAACTGTAGTACATAATCTGAAAGTTATTTTTGAACTAGGGTCCACAATGCAAGATAGACCCTAGTCTATGGTATAATCTGCCAGACAATTGTTATACTATGGACCAAGTTCATCTTGCATTGTAAACATTGGTCCAAAAATTATGTATCGCAACAATGCCTGTAAATAAATTGAAGGCAATTAATTATAGACACATAAAATGTTAACTATAGACACATAATATGTTAAATGCAACAAATAATATATTAACTGCAAACACATAATATGTACTTAAAATATTGATTTGGAATATAGATTTGAAATTTTAAAAACAAAATTACAATTTGTACTACAACAAATAAGGTTTGATTTAAGTAAAGAGAAAACAATGTATTCTTAGAATTATTATAGTATGATATTTATATTTTTTTTTTAGGACAAAGATTCAAAAATTAATAATTTTCACTTTTATAAACACTCTTCATTTTCACACTAAATTTATTCACTACAAACTCTTCTTATTGTTTTTAAAAGGTATGATTACTTAACTTAATCTTCTTACTTTATATTAGTTCTTATTTCAATTCTATGTTTGATCATACATATCTATGCTCAAAAGACGTAAACCCTGATTGAGTCGAAGCAACCCATGTAGATGGAGAAATCTAGTAGTAGGTTAGGGGTGACAAGGTGAGGACTTAAGATAAAATATGATCAAATAATAGAGGTAAGAACTAGTATAAATTGATTAGATTAAAAAGAAATCATATTTTAGATAGCAATAAGAAGAGAGAGGAGTGAAACTTTAAAACTTTAAAGAAGTTAAAATTACAAGTAACAATACTAAAAACTAATGATGGTTGATGAATTTTTTTCGAAGTTATGTTTATTGTAAATTGTTTCCTTTAGCTCGTATCGCTCCCGGGTGAAATGGATTACAATATAGCAAACAAGAGAGACATAGTAGGAAAGGAAAAAAGACAAAGTATAGTAGTGTAATGGTAGAAACTTTTATTCCTATATTTGATCAGTACAATACAAGGTTATATATAATTACAATCATAACGGAAATCAATAATGACATATATAAATACGACCGTTACAACAGTTACACAATCTACTCATAATGTCCACAATTAATAATATTTATAACACTCACCCTTGGATATTATCTTACCATAATCATGCCTTGTTAAAAACTCACTAGAAAAACTCTGTGGGAAAAATCTAGTCGAAAAAACAATACACGATATATGGGTAATGCATGTGTTGCTTCGGTTGCCTCATTAAAAACCTTAACTTAAAAAAACCATGTGGAAAAAAAAACTTAGTTAAGGATAAAAGAGTACAACAATAAGCCTTCAGGGCATCATTTTAAGATTTTTGGGTTTGTTTATTAAAGTATTTATTTGCAATTTTCCCCATTGACATTACTATATCATACTCATGTCTCGTTAAAAACCACACTAGAAAAACTCAATGGGAAAAACTTAGTGAGAAAAAGAGTACATGATATGTATGCATTCAACCAACTCCATCTCAACCAAAGAAACCGTCTTTTGAGGATTCCTTGAATACTTTTATACAAGTCTGCACTAGACAACAAGAAGCTTATGAGCAGCGATTCCAGATGCAACAAGAAGCAAATGATCAACGATTCTAGATGCAACAAGAAGCGAATGAGCAACGGTTCCATAGGCAGCAAGAAATGACAGAGCAACATTTCTAGCAAAATGAGACTTCCTTGAGAAAACTAGAGGTACAAGTGGGGCAAATTGCTAAAGCTTTGCAAGGATATGTGTTAGGTAAGTTACCTAGCCAACCCGAAGAAGCTAAGGCTAAGGCTGTAAGAAGTGGTAAAATCATTGAAAACAATTCAAAAGAAAATACCACTCCTAAACAAACTGAAATAACTGAAAAATTGAATAATAATGTTAATGTTAGTAGTATTGATAAGGATGAGCCTCAGTTACATAAATCTAATAATCCTTATGTGTTTCCCAAGCCTTATGTGCTACTAATCCCTTTTGATGTTCAAAATGACAAACTGGGCAAAACTGCGATTGATGAAACTGTTGAGGTTCTAATTTTGACATCAATGAATTTGCTTGATAAAGTTATCCAATGTTTTGTAGTTAAGGGGTTGGACTTTGCAGAAAAAGATAAGTTGGAGTTTGATAAACTCCAAAAGGAAAACCTGTTGAATGACGTTGATCATAAAACAGGTTCTTATTTTCATTTAAAAATTGGGCTAGATGAGAATCCCGCAAAAGAAATTATGAATTAGGGAGTACTTTATTTATCTTTTTTTCTTTCATCTCACAACATTGGGGACAATGTTGAAAATAAGTGTCTTGAATTGCCACCAATGCTATGTTGGACAACATGAAAGAAAGGATGATAAGAGAAATTGAAGAGAAGAAGAAGAAGGAAGAAGAATACATGTTCTCCAATTAAAAGTTCTATAATGTTTATTTACTTTATGCTTTTTGCACTGAAATGAATTTGTAATCTTCTTGAGATATTAATAAAAGTTTTTCAGTGTGAGTTGCGTAATGTTTTAAATTTCTAGTAGTTAAAATTCCTTAGAAAAACTTTGTCAAACTCAATTATGGGTTGAATTGTAATGAAAAATCAATTCAAGTCTAAAAAACTTTATAATATGGGTATAGGTTTTGGCATCATCAAAAGGAGAAAATTGTTAGAAATATTTGTAATTTAGATTTTGATGATACCAAAAGTTAGGATTTTAGTCCCTCACTTATTTTATCTTCTAGACTTAGGAACTATTTTCTCTAATTCAAATATACAGTCCGAATGTTTAACCCGAGAGGTTACGTTTCGGATAGAAAAACAGTATGAATGTTAACTCGAGAAGTTATGTTTTGGATAAGAATCAACAAAGTTTGAATAGTAACTTGAATGGTTACACGTCGAATATCTTGAAGATGAAGACCTCGAAGAGTTCGAGAAGAAGATTCGAAGAGTAGAAGATTCAAGAAAAAGGTTGAACGAATGGTAAAGTCAACCATTTGTATCTGAGAGGTACTAGAGTGTTATGATTCGAAACGTTAACTCGAATAGTGATAGTTAACCATTCAAAAAGAATTGCTCGAGACATTCTCTAAGCTAACTGTTCGAAACCTTAAAGCACTAGTGAATGTGACCAAGGCAAAGAGAGTCTTAGGTTCACATCCTAAGGAGGATTTTCCTTAAAAAGGCCTAGACATTTTGTATAGAAACAAAAGATATGTTCAGCACAAATTAAGTGTCTAACTGTGGAAAGTGTTACAAGTCTACTTAACCTTCGGATAACACGCTAGTCTCTACCCATCGGTCAATAGACATTTGAAATGGGTTTTCCTCCAATGGACACACTTCTAAAACACCTATAAATGCCTTCATTCAAGACTAAAGAAGGTGTTGGTCTATTCAAAAATTTTATAAGTGTTCAAAGCAATATTAAAAGCGAGACTAGTGAGAGAGAAAAAAACTCAAAATTCTTATCCAGATTCAAGAGACTTGTGCTACAAAAGAAGTTCAAATCTAGATTCAAGGATCCAATTTCTTAGTTGGAGATTGAAAAAATCTTATCTTCAACCCTTTGTACCTCTACTTGGTAGAAGTAGAAAGAGAAGGAGTAAACTCATTAAGGAGTTGAAAAACCTGTGGAGTTCAATGTTGGCTTTGTGTTCAAGGCTTGAACGTCCCTTTTATACTAACGTGATAGTGCAAATCTCTTTAGGAGTTTTAAAGAGAAGAGTGGAATAGGCTGAGTTGGCTGAACCACTATAAAAATCTCTCTCTCTCTCTCTCTATATATATATATATATATATATATATATATATATATATATATCTTTTACATTACTACTTTGAAAAGAAGCAACCCCTCGGAGCTTCTTCCGTCGAATCGTTAATTTTTCTAAAACTGTACAAGTCTATTCACCCCCCCCATAGACTTGTAACCCCTGCCCACCGGGACCAACAATAATATTCTAAGAATTTTGATTTAATACATAAAGTATCATTAGACAATATAGGATCATCACGAAATTCATAAAGTTTACCAACAATATTTACAACATAAATTAAAAATAAATGTCGTTGGATAATATACATCAAACAAAGCCAAAGTTGCATCATTAAATTCTTGTGATAATTAACAAATTTTTGTACAAGCATCCTAGTGTTGCGGAAATAATTGGATTTCATTGTTATTAAAAAAATATAATAAATTTTTATATTGAGTTGTACAACATAACAAATTAAAAGTAGAATTCCAACGAGTTGATACCTCATGAGGAAATCTTTAAGGGGGCATATTATTTCTTTTACAAAAGTTACTAAATTCTTTTTGAGCGTTTGGATGTTTCCACAAATAAACAACCGCACCTCTAATTGGTTTAATACTATTATTAAGTGAAACCAAATCAGATTGAAGACATAAATTCAACACATGTCATACACATTTTTGGTGAAAAAATTTGCCACCAAAATATGAAATACATAATTCCTTAAGAGCAAGGATTACAACAGTATTATTCAAAGCATTATCAAAACCAATCGCAATAATTTTGTGAGCAATTTTGTATTCATCAAAATCATACTCTATATAATAGCAAAATGTTTTTGCCAATCCTTGTTTCCCACCCATTTAGTACGACGTCGTTTGGCTTATGAATATGTGTTTTTGGAGATTGCAGAGGTGTAAATGCTACGTCGCCCTTTTGTTTTTGCATTTAAAGATAACATTATTTTCCAAAAGATTTGTATTAATAAGTAGTTAATATGCCTCTTCAGTTTTACACTATCTGATTACAATTCAAAATAAAATATCAGTAAAGTAATGAATGCAGAATACACATAATCCCTCAATTAACTTAAGCCTACTAAACTGTTCAATATCTCAAGAATATTAATTACGAACAGTAATGATTCAATTTTGAATCTGAAATACAATTACAGTATAAATAGTAATGCCCTCTCAATATGTCCTTGCTTCTCAGGTTAGCCCTATCCACACCCATAGAGCAATAAGAGTGCGGTTGGTGAGATCTTATGAAGTACCTGAATTACGTAGACGAGCAATTAGTAAGAGCAAATAATGTCTTTTCCACGATGAAGAGGTAAGTTTAATACATTATGTGCAACTATAAGCATGTTTTCTGATTGCAGTTTCCTTTTTTTACTACCTTTTTTTTACTAAAAATATATTATTTGTTATTATATAGGGTACATACATACATGGTACTATTTCCCGAGAGGATGTTGTCAAGTATCGTACTGTTTTTGTTGAGGGCAAAGTTTATTCTATCAAGAACTTTTTAGTAGTGACAAACTACTATACATACAAAACATCTCCCCACAAATATCTAATAAATTTCAATTATTCTACCACTGCCAAAGAAAGTAAGAGCAGCAAATTCCCTAATTTCATGTTTTGACTCAAGTTTTTTCAGTCAGTCACTGATGGATTCAACTACTCTAAATGATAAGGAATTATTTGGTATATATATTTTTCATGTTTTACTGTTACTTAATTTTATGTATTAAAAAAAACATGTCTCAAATTATTGAATTGTATAATTTCTACCTTATATCAATATAGACATCATAGGCAGAGTTGTGGGGATATATTCTCCAGTTGAAAAGCTAATTGCTGGAAAACAATCGAGATTGATGGATTTTTTAATCGAGGACAGTGAGTAAGTACTTAGATACATTCCTTTATTGTTTCTATAAAAATAATAACAAAGATATGAAATAATACTTATCTATACACCAGGGAGAGACAGCTGAAGTGCACCATCTAGGATGATCATGTCGAAGCCATGCTGCCATATTTTAATTCAACAGAACTAGAGCCTGTAATTGTTTTGATACAGCTTTGTAGAGCCAAGACAGTCAATGGTAAATCTGTAAACATAAAACTCAGTATTTGTGAAATATTTAACATTTGAAATGTTTATAACTCTGATTTTGGCATAATGTTTTCTTTTATTATTTAAGGTGAGGTGAGAATTACTAGCTCATATGATGCAACCAAATTGTGGTTTAATCACTATTGCCCTGAATTTACAGAATTTAAGGCCAAGTATGTATTCATGTGGTTTACAATGTTCAGAACTTTGTACTTAATGTATATATTTTTCAAACACATAACAATATACTATCATCTAACAGGTTAACCAAGGAAAGCACTCCTATGAGGAATATTAGTACTAATTCTATTGTGTCTCAACCCACTGATCTAAGAGATTTTATAACTGGATCTGTTGTCATTACAACAATTTCAAATTTGTATCAGCAAATAGAGGTTAGCTTCAAAGCCTTTTAATACCTTGATTTGTAAAAAAAATAAATAAATAAATAAAAAATTATATGCATGTATCAAAAAGAGATGTTACCCTTCAAAGCCTTTTATAACTTAATACCTTTTTGGCACCTTGTAAACTTTGCCAGAGTGGAGATTTCTATGTTCCTGCAATGATCACAAGAATTGAAAGAAGTGGAAAATGGTACTATGTCTCATGTAGAACAATAGGATGTAATAAAAAACTTAAATTTGACAAGGGACTACTTTACTGTGAAAAGTGTGATCGTAAATGGCAAAATGGGGCAATAAAATATAAGTTAGTTGTTAGGGTTGCAGATGCAAGTAGTGACTGGGATAGGGAGTATTCAGAACTACTTGGCATGACAGCAGATAGTTTGCATTCAAGATATGAAAAGGTAAGTTAAGACATCAATGTATTCATTTTTCATGTTGGAGAAATGTTTACTATATTTCTAACTCTGAGGTTGTGTTTATACCATTAGGAGGATGTAGATGTTCCTACTGAACTAGAGTCCTTGATTGGTAAGGCAATGGTTTTCAAGGTTAACCTAAAAAAGGAAAACAAACAGAATTATGGATCAGCATTTGGTGTGATGAAAATTTTAAATGATGAAAATATAGTGGCGGCTTATTGTTCTTCATTTGGGGCTGATTAAGAAAATGATCTTATTTCAAAGATGATTGAAGAATATGGGGATGAAGAGTCAGATAACGTAATAATATCCCAAATCTACTCCAAACTTATTCAAATTTGTGTATTTTTTTTACTAATTTATTTTTAAATTTTAAATCATGCAAGATGAAATAGGAGGTGATGAAGTTAACAGCCTTAAGAATATTGTCCAGGCAAGAAAGCAAGAAGGAGAGCAGGAACTGAGCCCTTTAAGCAAAAGATCTCTATTGGACCAATTCTCTTCAACTCAGCAAATGAAGAAAGGAAGACTTGACATGATTAAGAAGGAGAAGATTGCCTAAATAAATTCCAAGATTTCAAACAATGTCATTTGAAACTATTTCACTTTTTTTGTTCCTTATGTGGAAAAACATTGGATAACATGATTTTATTTCTATTTTTATTTGTGTTCTAAATTATAAATATCCATGTATTCTTTTTTTTTCTTTACTTCTCATTTCAGGTTTTTCATGAAATACAGTCAGCGAGTGCAAGCTGCATGCATTAAAGTGAAGATAACATATTATTGAAGACAAATGAACTCCCTAGGATATAGAATGCCTACTTTCTTTTGCTTTTATGTATTCTAATGTACAGTATGATTACCATGAATAGAAATATGTAATGAAACCACTCACTACTTTTTAAAAAAAGGTTGTTGAACTCTATTCCCCATCTTTTAAAATAAAGTACATTGAAAACAAATAACTAATACGTGTCTTTAAACAAACAAAGTATAAAAAGCAGACAACTTATATTATTAATTATTTTCAGACAACATGTGGTCAGTATTCTCTTTACAACTCACCCTAAAGCTTAAATAATTAAAGAATACCAATATACTTTATATCAAGCTAAAGTAATAATTGAAGCACTTTAGTATTAGTCAATTACAAACATATATAACTACCAGATTAAATTGATAATCAGCCACTAAATTGACAAACAAGGCTTGCTTTAATCACAAACATTAAATTGAACAAGTTATACTCACAACACAATTTTTTTGACTTATGATGTTATGACCATTTACTTTACTTTGTTTTAAAAACATGTGGAATTTTTTACACTAGGATTTTCTATGAATTTTAACTGTAATGTCTTTTGTCCATAGCAACATATGTATACTTATGACTTTAAATTACGTAAAAATTAATTAGTTTACTTGGGTCTATTTGGATAAGTAGAAAATTGAAAAATCAAATACACATAAGCGAATAACTTCCATAATGAATCATTTATATCCCATAACATCGGAATTACATATCACATTAGCTACCTATCAACTACTACAACCATCACAACCGCAACATGAGGAAAATTTTAAAGTCAACAGTCATCGGGGGCAAGCGTAAACAACAATCTGCAAGTCCAGGTAACTTTAACTTACAACTACGTGGTAGTACGGTTGGTGTTGTATACATGTAATGTAGTATATTTCAACCAATAAGGAGCTGGAATTTAATTCTTACAACTTTATGCATTTCTGTTGTACTACCTGCAAATTTTCAAACATTAAAAAATCACTACAAGAAAAATCGCGAATCACGACGGAAACTATTCCGTTGCAATATAGCGACGGAATAGTTTCCGTTGCAAATTAACAACATAATTCGCGGCGAAATTATTCTTGACGCAAAGGGAAAATAAAACCCACTAAATCTTGGCGGCAAAATATTCACGACGAAATTTACGACGGATGTAAGTTACATCGTCTATTTAGCGACGAAAATGGCGACGGATTTACTTTCCGTTGTGAAATAGCGATGGAAATGGCGACGGATATTGTTCAATCGCGAAAGGAAGCCATTTTTTTGTAAATGAATAAACATTGCGACGAAATTAATGACAGAATTTATTCCGTCACAATTGTGCTTTTATTTTTACTCCAAAACGTCATCGTTTTCTTTAAATAATAAAATCAAGTTTTTTTTGAGAGAATCAAATCAAGGTATCAAATTATTTAAATTAAAAATTAAAACTACAAATCATTTCATTCAGCCATCGCACCCCCCCCCCAACCCTAATTCGTGAAGATTGAAGACCCAACCGAACGCCCCTTTGACAGAATTAACGCCCACCACGACCACACAACACACCGCCGCCGCCGCCACCGCTGACTGCACAACGCATCGCCAGCACAGACGCGACCTTGCATTGCCAGCACCGCTGCGACCTCGCGCCACCAGCGCACCGCCGTCGCAGTCTCCCCCTCTAGACTCCCAGTCGCCAGTCTCCTTCAGTCGTCCGTCGTCTAGTTGTTCGCCGTTGCCTAGGGGCTTTCAGCCATCGTCCGTCTGCAACCTTCGACTGTCTCCATTCGCCACACCAAGTTCATAATTTTCCCTAATTTTCTTATTCATGTTTTTGCTAATTTTGCCTTAATATCATATTTGTATGCATGATTTAATGAAAACCTAAGTGGAAATGCTCTCCACAAATCTCTTATTTCAAACCCTAAAAATTTCCACAGTTTTCATTTTTTAGAATTATATCTGTGTGTCTCTATTCGTTCCAATGCCAGGTGTAAATAATACTCAATAATCATATTTTCGAACTTGGCATTGTTTTGCAAGCTTTGCAGCTAGAGAGCTTCCTAAAGATTCCTTGGAGGTCACAGGAGTTAAGAAAAATTCAGAACTTAAACAATTTTCTAGTGATTTCTTGTCATTATACTGCAGGTACTTTATTTATATACACAACTAGTACCACTAAGATTAAATTCACAACATGAGAAAAACATTTTTTTTTCTTCAGCATGATTGGAGCTTTATATATTCTTTCTGTTCTATATGTTAAATGATATCTTTTTTATTTTCATTGGTCCATCACACACTAAAGTACCACCTAGTGAAGTTTACCATTACAACAAAATGTGCATCTTAATGAAATGCATCCTAGCCTATCTATTTGTGATCTGGATATTATGACATCAAAGAGAATGCCCTTTTACCTGCTGATGGGAGGCACTCTTATGTTGAGGAGTGAGGACAATACAGCTAGCTCTCCTAATAAGTATCTTGAACATACCTGTAATAATGTGGCTACTAAGTCTGCATATGCAGTTGTACGTTCCAGTAAGGTAGATTACACAAACATAATTTTCAAATATTCATATTTTTATACATTTTATACCTGCATTTGAATTTTTACATGCCATTGTTGGTGATGACGAAAGACACTGGATTCTATCTTGCTTCTTGACATTTGTTTGCTTTTAAGTTTTATTAGTAATACCTGCTAACTGCTGTTGAGGCTTCAGAAAGTAATCATTTTAGCCTTCATTTATTATTCTCTACAGAAAGTAATTATTATTAAGATCTGTCATTTATATTTTCTGCAATCTGATTTCTGCTAACATTTGACTATTTATGATTCTCTACATGCTCAGAAATCAAAATTTTCTCTCAAGTTTCATGACAATAGTCACAACGGCTTCTTATTAACATATAGCTAAGTAGCGTTAGAAGCCGTTGCTTGTTTTGTTGTTGTTAGTACACCACTGGATTGACAACTTTACCTTCTTGGAAAAAGTTACTGAAAAAAAGGCATATTATGAATGTGACTTCTAGGTTGAAGGTGAAGGAATATGAGCTGCTAAGAAGGAATTATAATGTATAGATTATAAATTATATATTACAGTGTATATGCTTTAGATTTATTAGTTAAGTGATCTACTTTAGATTTACAGTGTATAGAAAATTTTTATTTGCTTCTCTTAAAAATTATTTACTTGACCTATTGCTTACCTTGTGATTTTTCTTGGTGGGGCAGAGGGGTGGGAGATTCTCTTAAAGGTAGATTATTAAGTGTTCTTGTGGAAACCTTTTTGTGATGTCACTTTATGTTTTATGGACTCTTAAGGAGCTAGTAGAATTGCAATTTTTGCAAACATTATGTAGTTCCAGTTTAGTCTTGTTCCTCATTTTAAATTAGAATTCTCAAGAGTTTGTGAATTTCCTAGCAGGAAGTGAACTAATTATGATTCCCTCGACGTAGCAATGGATGCTGCTGGCAGAATTCGCATACTGTTAGAGGCAAAGTTGTCACCTGGACCTTCCTTGAGTGGTGTCCGTCGACATGGAGACAATAGTCGCTGGTATGATGGTGTTAGTGTCACCAGCAGCAATTTTCTAGCAGCTAAGGTGTGAACTTCATATTCGGTTCATGCGTTTTTGTGTGTTCCTTAACTTTATACCATTAATTAATTCATCAAATCAACTTATAATTTTCAACTTTATGCCCTTTTCAATATACTCTATGATAGTTAACTCATGTCTTTTATTATGCTTTTTGGGAGAGAAGGGAAGTTACAGCCTTTAGAAGAGTTTGGAACATTGATCAGGAGGACTTAGGAAGAGGTAATTCTTAGGTGCTTGCTACTGGTGCTTTGTTTAGTTGTCATTTAAGTTTTGTTCATTTGGTTAATTTCTTTTCTCTTATATTCTCTTTTAAAAAAATGGTTTTATTTGTGTTATTTAATTCCTGATTATAATCCCTTTCAAAAATCCTTCACTGATGACAATATGACTCCAACATCGCGACCACCTGACAAATGCTAATTCTGCAGTAGATGTACAAGATGAAATTGAGAAACTTGAAAGCTACTATTCTCCTTATGCAACAACTTGATGTTATTGATGGTAGGAGAGCGGGTACTTCATCATCACTTCCATCCCAAACCAATTGATCTTAATGTTGATTGTAATTCGTGAGGACTTGATAAGGCTCCGAGATACCCTTATTTCAGGCACATTTTAGGATGTTTTATCGCGTCTATAGCATCCTTACTTGGTAAATTACGTGCGTAAATGCTTGAAAATCACTAACTGATGCACGGAAGCTACTTTTAGCTTAAAAGAAGTAAAACAGGAGCTCCGGGAGCAAATAGAACCAAAAGATGAGCTTAAAGAGCAAACCAGGCAAGAGCGGAGCCCCGGGGGACCAAACTAGAAGGCCATTCTGCATTTCTATTCAAATAATTCTACTTATTTATATGCTTTATTATCTAGTTTTTGTTATTTTTATTGCTTTTATATTTCTATCAGCTTATAATAATTGAATAGTACTCCGAAAACCCTTTTTGTATGTTATGTCTCCATTTCTTATAGAGCATCTATAATGGGAGCAAGCCTATGCTGGAAGCTAAAGTGTGGAAAGAGAGATGCATACTTGGTTTATCCTCTTATTCCTTTTCTAATTTTAAGCCTCGTTTTGATCTTTAAAGTGTGGAAATATTTTCTTTATAGCTTTGTGTATGAGTGTACTAGAGCTTACCATGATTAATAAGATCGTTTGATGCATACCCTATATCTCAGAGCAATTTCCAAAGTGTGGAAAGGGATCTTTATTTGTCTACCTTAGAATCCCTATTTCATTCCTTTACCCTGTACGTATGGAAACATCGAGAACGATGTTTACTTTAAAGTGTGGAAAGGACGCACTTCGTGCTTTACATGCTTACATGCTTAGTATAAGAAGTTGAAGCTCTTGGGAATGATAAGCGGGTGCATTTGCAGTTTTGAAAAGAGAGTTATTATTTGTGTTATCTAGGGAGAATTTTGACTGGATGCCCAAAAATTTTTACTCTCGAAATATCTTTGAGGAAGTTACTTTTCGCACCCATGAGAGTGTTTAGAGCCAAATAAGTTTATATTCTTGCCTGCTTGCATGATGTTCACCTCTTATTTACGTAGGACTTTAGTCAAGGATCTGTCGAAGTGGGAGTGTGCACTCTTTAGTTTTAGAAAGATAAAACTAGCAAGGCCCGGAATTGAACTAACCTTGGTAGGGCATGGGGCAAAAGGTGAGCCTAATGGTGAGCTTAATGAGAAAACAAAACCCTTGATCATAAATAGAAAAAGGCATGAGGGGTTGACACGAGGAGAAGTCGAAAAGGCAAAAGGCCAATCACCAAAGAGTTTTTAAAAAAAATTTTGAGGGAAGCCAATTCGTTGGGTTGTGTCCAAACCATAGTCTTCGGTAAGCAAAAAGCTTTATCTGCAGTCGGTTGTTCACATAAAAAGATCCCAAGAATTGAGAAAATAGAGCTGAGGTGAGCCGCTTTGCTAGGATTCGAGTACTCATTGCACTGACCTTCGAAAAAGCATGGATCTCCATGTGAAGTCGGGTGGCTCGATGACGTTATCCTAGGAAGTGAGAAGAAAGAGGGACCACGCTAAGCCAAAAGCGGTGAGTGGTCCATGCCCCTACCCTCATTTACATTTACGTTGGGCTTTGGCGTATAAGGATGGAAAGTTGATTAGCTAGTGCATATCGTTCCCACTAGTAAGATCTGCTACAGGCCCTATTTAAATAGAAGGTGAACCAAAACTTTGGAAATGCATGCTTGCGTATGGTGCGAGAAGTGTGATCCCTTGTTTTATTTGTTTTATCTACGAAAGGTTTTTATTTCCCGAAAATATTTCTTGAGTTGCTGACATCTGACCAAAATCCTTTGTAGATAACACAAATGATTTCCCTCGTTTCAACAGTCTTAGACACCCATTATTTTGACTTGCCAAAAGCTTTGTTTTGCATGAGAGAGTACCTCGGAGACTTATGTGCTTAGAGAGTAAAATGTCTTGCTTGAGGACAAGCAAGAAACAAAGTGTGGAAAATTTGATAAGACACCGAGATACCCTTATTTCAGGCACATTTTAGGGTGTTTTATCGCGTCTATAGCATCCTTACTTGGTAAATTACGTGCGTAAATGCTTGAAAATCACTAACTGATGCACGGAAGCTACTTTTAGCTTAAAAGAAGTAAAACAGGAGCCCCGGGAGCAAATAGAACCAAAAGATGAGCTTAAAGAGCAAACCAGGCAAGAGCGGAGCCCCGGAGGACCAAACTAGAAGGCCACACGCGTGTGAGCAGGCGTGAAAACTTTCCAGAAGATTCCCACGCACGCTCACACGCGTGTGAGAGGCGTGGAGACGGTGATGCGCAAATTTCAGCTAGGGTTGTCATTTCGGTGACTATTTAAACCCCTTTGATGAATTTTCAGGGAGGATTCTAGAAATTTAGTTTTTCCTTTTCTTAGTTTTTCCTTTGGAGAACTTTCTCCATTTTTCTTAGTTTTTAGATTAGATCAATCTCCATTGTAGAAGACAACAAGCTTGGATTGAAGATCTTCTTCTCTCTAGGTGATCTCTATTTCATTTCTATAATTTTAGCTATCTTATTCTTGGATTAAATTAGCTTTTGCTTGCATTTCATATTATGAGTAGCTAATTTAGTCTAGGGATTTGGATTGTGTGATTGAATATTGCTTTTGTGATGAACTTATTTCTATATCTTGGATCTATGAGTTTGTGTTGATGGATTATCTATTCTTGTCTTTTGATTGTTGTTTTGATGAGATCTTGTTTAGATTTGGCCAATCTAGATGAGAGATTGAGCTCTTGACTCTTTCATGTCTTTGATTAGAGTTAGGATTTGAAGCTTGACACAATCAAAGTTCCTATAGACTTCTTAAGAATAGTAGGATAGTGTGTAGCTTAAGTGTTTGATAAAATTCCTCTTAGAACTTTGGATGCTTGAAGGCACTCCTAAGTCAAAGAAGCCTTAGTACACAAGGTGGAAAAGGACTAAGACAACACGCTCTTGAATAGACAATATCCTAGCAATCCTAATCCATGACCTTAGACACTCACCTATGCAATATTCATGAACACAATCCAATCCCTACCCCTTTTACATATTCACAAAATCACTTTTACTTTACTACTCTCTTGCACTCAAACCAACCAATGAACTACTCTCACTCACAAATTCACCCTTCACCACACTCGAATCCAATGCATGATCCAATCAAGTAAACTCCCAAACGTTTGACACACCTCCATGTCCCTCCTTCGAGACCGACACTCGGGGAGTCACAGACTTTCCGTTTTATCATAAATATCTTTTGACATCTCAACCTTACTCACAAAACTCCGAACGTCAGGACTATTGTATTGTTGTTTAGACATGAATTGATTATTTTAGTTACTAAATGTGGATTGATGATATATTATTACTTGAATTTAATGTGGATTGATAATGTTTTAAAATTATGTTATTTTTTTAGAAGTAATTGTGTTTTAGTATGTCATTGTAGTTTTATATTAATATTTTAAAAGCTCACATTACTATTTAAAAATAATAATTTCAATAAAATTTAAAAAAATAATTAAAAAATGCGGCGAAATTGCGACATAATATAAGTTTTGCGACGGAATATTTGTTGCACTAAATGCGACGGAAATCAATTTCGTTGTCAAATTGCGACGGAAAAAATGTGGCGACGGAATATTCATTTCCAAAATGGCAATGGAATTAGCGTCGGAATAATTTCCGTTGTAAAAATGTGACGGAATTGCGACAGAAAAAGTTCCGTTGCAAATTTGTGATGCCTTATTCCGTTGCTATATTTTGCGACGAAATTATTCCGTCGCGTACAAAAATACGACAAGCTGATAGACAACGAAATGGATTCCGTCGCAATTCTATCGCAAAAGCGATTTGCGACAGAATTTTGCTGTTTCGCGACGGAAAAAGTTTCTCGATTTTTCTTGTAGTGAATATTTGTAGTAATACATTGTATACGTGATGTATGTCAACAATTAATAAACACTCAATAACCAACTATTCTTTGAATTTGGCATGTTGTATTGATTTTTTTATCAATATGTAAATTCGTATAGCGAACATCATTTACTGTAAAAGTAAAGAACAAAACAAAGGTGATTTTCAAACTATCTTTAATACGTAAATCAAGCTAAAATTAAACATATTAGTACACAAATGATATTACAAACCCTACTCAGAAATGTCGTTCTATTTATATTAATAAACCCTAAATAAAACTCAATTTAGGTATTTACAATTTTTGTGATGGTTGTAGACTATATACGAAAAATTTACCATAAATTCTCCAACGTATATATGTAAACAACTCAAAAATCTTAGGAGAAGAGAGTATAATCACTTATCTTGCTCGGATGAACGGGATTTTGTTGTTATCTTTGCGTATAAACAACCGATCGGCCGTCGTTCTTCTCAAGTTTGAGATCGTTATGTAGCCACCTCGCTTTGGACGATTTTTGAAGTCTAGGTCTCGCTCAAATCGCTAATCGGGCGATTCATCGTAGTTAGGCGGTGAGAAGATCTTTGCGATTGCGTAAGAGACTAATACTCTCATGGTTAAGCTTCGGATCGGCGATCGATCTACACTGGTTCGAATTCCCGTAATTAGGCGATATTGTCTAAAGTATACAGAGAGAAGGAGAATAAGGTTGGGCGACTGGGTGGGAGACAAAACGTCCGAAGTATTAGGGTTCAGCTGGTGGCCTTTGTTTATATACGGGGACTAATGGGCTCGGGTTTGGGTTCACTATTTGGGCTGTTATTTAGGGCTAAATAATCAGGTTGCATATCACAACTTTTGGGCTTCCTTATTTATGTTCTATATATGGGTTGACATTATGTAATTAACATTTGTCATTCTTTTTATTTTTGTAGTGGTTGTTGGACATAATTATAAAGAACATGTGTATAATTTGTAAGGAAAATGATTCACGAAAATTACTAGAAAATGGAAAATACAAATAAATAAATATCCACAAAGGATAATTACACTAGGAAAATAAACCACAAAGGCTAAATAAACATGGAATATAACTTTTGATGAAAAAACTGGACGATCTCGGGTGGTTGGAAGCACGAGTCGTGTTGCCACTATCCTTAAAACCTTATTTACCGTCTCCCGGGGTGCTGGAGCATTGCGTTCTAGGTTTCCCAGGATAAAACGTACTACGATACCGGCGTTTGAGCACACAAACTAGGTATCCAGCAAACTAGGACGTGGGATCAATGCATGTGGCTTGAAGGAATGATGAGCAGTGTTTTGAGGGTAGAAAACAGTGTATTCGTGTGTTCTAAGCTTGTAGCTTCGTGTCTTCAAAACCTGCTGCTCACCTACGAATATATAGTAGAGGAGAATGGATCATAGATAATCCTTTTGTAACCTCCACCCACTAGCAGAAATTAAATCTGCCACTAACCAACATTAACACTCACTAACAAGTCCATTACTCACAAAATAACTCTAAAAATAATGATTGGAATTAATCAAATTAATTCCGTAATGACAAGAGTCATTTTTGAATTGACACAATAGGTGAAACGCCGCGTTCGAGAGGTCACCGGAGTCGTAGTGCGAGACATGGTCCAGTCCGCGAACCATCGAGACATCGCCCGCGCCGCGAGACGTCAAGCAGTGCATGCTGCGAGACATCGTGCCGGCCACGAGACATCGGACACGCGTGCCAGCCAGGGCCGTGCGACATCGCACTCGCACGCGAACGACCTCTCGCGAGAGGTCGACTCCGCCAACTACGAGACATCGGTCAGTTCATCTTGATGTCTCGAACGAGAGATCACTTCTGATCTCATGTGGTTCTGAGATGGAAAACTTGTTTGTTCGAAAATATGGCATAACTTAACCTGCAAGGCCAGCGTACACGAGTCAAGCCTTTTCAGGCTCAGTTTGGAATTTGATTTGCACCCCACCCCCCTGCGCGCGAGAGAGAGCCTCTATGCAATACAATTCAATTAGCCTTTAAAAACCTCTTGTATTTATACTGGGCAAATCCTCATTCCCAACCAATGTGGGACAAAGCTACATAAGCTTTTCCTCACTTCAAATTCCATCTCCAATGGGTCTACTTTGAGAACCAATTTCTCATTCACCCATTATCCATTTTGAGCGTACAATATATGGATCTCTTTGTCTCACTACGAAGAACCCAAATCTACTTTGACCCGACTCAAATTGGTTGTGGACCCCACTTTAAATTGTACCACAAAATGACCACTTAAATGCCATTTCAGTGCTAATTTTCCAACAATCCCCCACATGAATGAAAATTGATTTTCAAGGGAATTTTGAAATCGGAAACAACTGCGTTCAACGGTTAATTCCTGCATAGCAAAGGTAGGTGTAACCCTTTGAACTTTGCCTCGTGAGATCTATATACTCTACTGGTTGTACGGTAGAACGCGATGTCTTTGAATCGACTGACGTTTGTGTAGACATTGACAAATCCCACACATGAACCATCCAACCACGTCCTGTTCTCATGACTGTGCCCATTTTGGTCGTGGAACATCTTCCTGGTTCTGCAAGAGTTTCTAAAGAATTGAGCCCAGATCAATTCTCCTTTGAAGCGACCCACACTTCTCTCTCACATAGGTGATTCTTTCTCGAGTTTCCCGCAACTCAACATATGTCCATCGACATTGCATATGTCCGATGACAATCGAATCATTAAAGCACTAGTGTGCTAGCCTCGATCGGGAGTCACTGTTTTAACGAGGAGTGGTCAGGAGTCCAGGACCCGCACAATGACATGATATTCCATAATTTAGTTGTCCCATTGAACCTAGGTGCCAGCTAGGTTGGGTATCCACTATAGAACTTTTAGCCCAAGGGCTTTAGACCCATTCCTCGTGCCAACTTCTCGACAACTTCTTTGCTCAAGCCTTTGGTTAGCGGATCCACTATATTGTCTATTGACCTCACGAAGTCAATCGAGACAACACCAGTTGAGAGGAGTTGTTTAATGGTGTTATGTCTACGACGCATATGTCTAGACTTACCATTATACATATGACTCTTTACTCTCCCAATTGTTGCTTGACTATCACAATGCACACAAATTAGAGGTACAAGTCTTTCCCAACTAGGAATATCTTCCAAAAAATGGCGTAGCCATTCAGCCTCTTCATAGCACTTGTCCAAGGCAATCATTTCTAATTCCATTGTGGACCTAGCTATTACTGTTTGCTTGGAAGATTTCCATGCAACGGCTGCACCGGCTAGTGTAAACACATAACCACTCGTGGATTTAGAATTCTTTATGTTAGATATCCAACTAGCATCGCTATACCCTTCAAGTACAGTAGAATATCTTACATAGTGCAGTCCGAGATCACGAGTATACCGTAAGTATCTCATTACTCTTACTATTGCCTTCCAGTGCATTTTACCGGGATTGCTAGTATACCTACTCAGTTTACTAACCGCAAAGGCAATGTCCGGCCTAGTACAGCTCATAAGATACATCAAGCTACCAATAACCCGAGCATATTTTACTTGAGAAATACACTCTTCGTAGTTCTTGGCCAGTTGAACATTTGTATCAAATAGTGTATTAGCCAATTGATTATCATCCTTGTTAAACTTTTCAAGGATTTTATCAACATAATGAGGTTGGCTCAACACAAGACCATTAGGTCTTTTAATGATCTTAATCCCGAGGATTAGATAAGCCAAACCCATATCCTTCATGTCAAATCTTGCATTTAACATATTCTTGGTAGACTTGATCATTCGATCATTACTACCAATGGCGAGTATATCATCCACATATAAACAAAGAATGACATAGCCATCTACCGTTTCTTTAACGTGGATACATTTGTCACTTTCGTTTATTTTAAACCCATTAGTTAACATCGAATGTTCAAACTTCTCGTGCCATTGCTTAGGCGCTTGTTTCAAACCATAAAGCGATTTAACTAATTTACACACTTTCTTTTCTTGGCTTGGAACCACAAACCCTTCGGGTTGGTCCATATAGATTTCCTCATCTAACTCGCCATTTAAGAAAGCTGTTTTCACATCCATTTGATGAACTTCCAAATTCCGCAATGCGGCCATGACAAGGATCATCCTAATGGAGGTTATTCTCATCATAGGAGAATACGTATCGAAGTAATCAAGGCCTTCTCGTTGCATGTAACCCTTGATTACAAGTCAAGACTTATACTTCTCGATGGAACCATCCGGTTTCATTTTCCTTTTAAAGACCCATTTGGATCCTAAAGGTTTACAACCTGGAGGAAGATCAACAAGTTCTCAAGTGTGATTCTGTAGGATAGAATCCACTTCACTTTTGATAGCTTCTTTCCACATCGGACCTTCCGTAGAAGTCACAGCTTCTTTGTAAGTATGAGGTTCGTTCTCTATCAAACAAGATAGAGAATCCGGTTCATTTTCTATCAAACAAGTCAGAGTATTCGAATCATACTCTAACAAGTAAGTTAGAAAATCGGGACCAAATGATTTTTCGACTCTCGCCCGTTTTCTACGTCTCGGCTCGAGCTCGGGTACTTCCTCAGAATGACCGCCATCATTGTCCACAGCAACATCAACCTCTCGAGGTGATGTACTTGGTCCCTCACTAGACCTACAAGGAAATACATTTTCAAAGAAACATGCATTCTTTGATTCAATTATAGTGTTCTTATGTACGTCCGGATTAGGAGACTCGTGTACTAAGAACCGGTAAGCACTACTATTGTGTGCATATCCAATAAAGATGCAATCCACTATTTTAGGACCTATTTTATTTTCTTAGGTGTTAGAACCAAAACTTTGGCAAAACACCCCCCACACTTTGAGGTATTGGTAGGAAGGCTTTCTTCCTTTCCACAGCTCATAAGGAGTCTTATCGGACTTCTTGTGAGGTACCTTATTCAAAAGGTAATTACTTGTCAAAATTGCCTCACCCCACATGCTTTGAGGTAGGCCCGAACTTATAAGCATTGCATTCATCATATCTTTCAATGTACGATTCTTATAGTTCGACAACACCATTCGATTGAGGTGCATAAGGTGCAGTACGCTCGTGTATTATTTCGACACTCGCATAGAAGTCACCGATAGGTACTTCGTACTCATCGCCTCTATCGCTTCTAACCTTTTTAATCTTTCGATTAAGTTGGTTTTCCACTTCATTCTTGTAAAAAATGAATTTTTCCTTGGCTTCGTCTTTGCTCTTTAGCAAATACACATAGCAAAATCGTGTGCAATCTTCGATAAACGTGATAAAGTACTTATTACCACCTCTCGTTTGAATCGATCTAAAATCGCACAAATCGCTATGTACTAATTCTAGTGGCTCAGTTTCCTTTTCAACCGATTTGAAGGGAGCTTTTGTTAGTTTTGCCTCAACACAAATTTCACATTTATTTGCATTAACTTGAAACGTAGGGATATGGTTCATGTTAATTAATCTACGCATAGAATTAAAATTAGCATGACTTAGTCTACCATGCCACAAATTGGAAGACTCAAGCAAGTAAACAGAATTAACTTTGCTTTTATTGATAATAGGCATTACATTGAGCTTAAAAAGCCCGTCAATTACATAACCTTTACCAACAAACATCCCTAGTTTGGACAAAACAACCTTGTCCTATTTGAAGACCATCTTGAAACCATGCTTGTTCAACAACGAGCCAGAAACAAGATTCTTCCTTAGGATTTTCACCCTCGAAGTTGGCTACTGGCAACGTGTTTTCCATTTCTTTCCAGAAATTCGAGAATCAGAAAGGGGAAGAAGTAGATAAATAAGGTTTTAAGACTGTAAGGAAAATGATTCTCGAAAATCACTAGAAAATGGAAAATACAAATAAATAAATATCCACGAAGGATAATTACACCAGGAAAATAAACCACAAAGGCTAAATAAACCTGGAATACAACTTTGGATGAAAAAACTGGACGCTCTCGGGTGGTTGGAAGCACGAGTCGTGTTGCCACTATCCTTAAAACCTTATTTACCGCCTCCTAGGGTGCTGGAGCGTTGATTTATTTTTAATCCTTTTTAAATTTTAAGTAACTAATATATTGCCAAAAAACATTATGTGTTTAATATTTGTGTACTCCAGAATTCGACATTTATACTTGATGTATTTTTTTTTTTTTGTATCTATGTACTTTTCACTAATTTTATTTGTTTAACATATGTAGACACTGCCTATATATCCTCGAGTAGCGGTGGCCATTTGTTGCATAACGATTACGATCAAGGCATGACTACCTCCCAGGAACTCGCAAGAAATTTATTATTAGAATTTGATAACGTCGACCATCTATATAATATGGAACAAAGCTGTATTATACAACCTAGTATATCAAATGTATGTTGCAGTTTCAAGAGTAAGTAGTCCCAAGGGGTTAAAAGTCCTCATTTGTGGAGAAAATGGGGGTCTCTTAGTACGACCAAAAAGGTTGTATATAAAGAGATTTTCCGCAATTTGTAATAATGGAACTATTGATTATTTTATGAAATAGTTTGTATCGTTTTTTTTTCCAATATTATCTGTAACGTTTTTTTACTTTTAGTATCATACGGTAATTTTCAACTATTAAAATGCCAAATATAATTACCGTGCATCGCACGAGTTGGATACTAGTTACTTTGTAACTTACTATAAATATTGTGTGCAATTTGTTGTTTATCAAAATAACAAAAAGCAAGAATTCTTTTATGAAGTGCCAACTCATTATCAACCCAATGACATGTAACGCTCAAATAAGAATGTTCCCTCCAATTATCACTCCTAATATTAGCACATATAGTGACACGCATAGAATGTGATTAGGAATAAAAATTTAATTTTTTTTATCTTTATATAATTTATACAAATGACCAGTAGCAGTAGTACAAGGTATCACACATTTGAGGATTTAATGTACCCCAACAAAATACTTTAAAACCAAGATTTTGTCCAAGACTAAAAGATAATCTATTAATAGCAATCATTTAAACAAATTTACTTCTAGTTTGCTTATATGAATAATGAATTAAAGCATCAGATTTAAGTATTTAGATCACCTACCCTGACAAAATGATTGTATGTGGTTTTAGATCAATAGCAACACACAATGGTAATAAGTATTTTTATTACATTTATCGATGATAGCACACGATACTGCTATGTGTATTTACTTAAGAGCAAAGACGAAGCCGTTGATAAATTCATTCTTTATAAGAATAAAGTGGAAACCCAACACAATCGTAGAATTGAGGCGATTAGAAGTGATCGAGGTGGTGAATATAAAACACCTATTGGTGATTTCCTGCGCAAGTGTTGGTATCGTACATGAGCGTACGGCTCCTTATGCACCTCAATTGAATATTGTAGTCAAACATAAAAATCACACATTGAAAGAAATGATGAATCTGATATTGATAAGTTTATATTTACATCAAAATATATGGGGTGAGATTATTTTGACAAGTAACTACTTTTTAAATAAGGTATCCCGCAAGAAATTCGATAAAACCCCTTACGAGTCGTGGAAATATAGGAAGCCTTCCTATCAATACCTGAATGTGTGTGGTGTCTTGCCAAATTGTTAGTGCCAACACACACACACACACACACACACACACACACACACACACACATACACACACACACACACACACACACACACATATCTACTATACTATCTACTATACTAATAAGAGCCAAAGAGAGTTAAGCCTAAAATGGGTAGAAAAAATGGCGGTCAAATTATTTAATCAAATCGATGGTTCAGATGAATTATTTAATCAAATAGATGGTTAAGATAATTCAGATTAATATTATTAATAGAGATTACC
>NC_044918.1:25737080-25769837 GCF_003576645.1 Ipomoea triloba | reverse complement strand
AATTATTTAATCAAATAGATGGTTAAGATAATTCAGATTAATATTATTAATAGAGATTACCAAATTTAACCTTACTTTTATGATTATCCGTTAAGTTTTCCGTTAAATATTCTCTTCTCCGTTAATATTCCGTTAACTTTTAACTTATCCATTAATTTCTATAAGAAAGGTCTTAGGTTCGAACCTCATCTCAATCAAATTTGACATAATTAAGTTTCTCACTCTATTTTATTCTTATTAAATTAAATAAATTAGTAGCTACAACAAAAAATGATACATATGTATTTCTTTAATTTAGAATTATGTGTCTACAATACCTTTATTTGAAAAAATTTCATTATCAAAAAATTAAATTAAATAAGAGAAATAATTTCATTAGTTACACCAAAAAATGATACATATGTATTTCTTTAATACCATGAAAAAGTAAAAAAGAATAATTTGAAACCAATCATATTAACTACTTGGGGATTTGTTGACAATGAAAGTATTCAAATAACCCATTACCCAGCAAATTGAACCGAGAAATTACCTTTTAATATCTTTGGAATACATAATATTTTAAATTTTCAAATTTTTATTAATTTATTTAATCTTTTTTCTTAAATTAGGGATTTCTTTATTCACAATAACTCATTCAACAATAATGGTTAAACCAAATGAAACCCAAGCAGAACACGTAAAGGAAAGTCCATAGCTCCCTATATCATAATCTCATTGCATGACGTTGTTATCTATGCTACCAACAATAACCGAATTGCATATAACACACTACCAACAAAAAGGAAGAGAACAAATAGTAAAGATGAAAACAATGACAATGTTACTCAAAAGAGAATTAAGAACACTTAGAAAAATTCAAATTAAAAGTAGTATTTATTTAGACTATCGATTTTACAAGGTTGCAAACATTTATTTTAGTAATAATTATAATGAATTTTCTATATTATCTTGGATTCATATACTTTGAGTTAGATATTTAAATAAACAAATTTTACATTCAATTACCTGTGTATAAACTTCTCCTATATAATCTTGCATTGATATACTTTCAAATATTTATTTAAATATAAACATTGGGCATTAACCCATTCGCGCAATGCGCGTATAAAAATAGTATACTAATAAGAGCCAAAGAGAGTTAGACCTAAAATGGGTAGACAAATGGCGGTCAAATTATTTAATCAAATGGATGGTTCAGATAAATTATTTAATCAAATAGATGGTTAAGATAATTCAGATTAATATTATTAATAGAGATTACCTAATTTTAACCTTACTTTTATGATTATCCGTTAAGTTTTCCGTTAAATATTCTCTTCTCCGTTAATATTCCGTTAACTTTTAACTTACCCATTAATTTCTATAAGAAAGGTCTTAGATTCGAACCTCATCTCAATCAAATTTGACATAATTAAGTTTCTCACTCTATTTTACTCTTATTAAATTAAATATATTAGTAGCTACAACAGAAAATGATACATATGTATTTCTTTAATTTAGAATTATGTGTCTACAATACCTTTATTTGAAAAAATTATTCATTATCAAAAAATTAAATTAAGTAAGAGAAATAATTTCATTAGTTATACTGTCTTTAATTTTTCTCATGCAAAGATTCTTTACATTCAAATTTATCAATTGATATTCATTACATTGTCCATTATCTTATTTTTACAATATCTTGTAATTAAATATCAAAGTTATAGTACAAAATAATTTTATATATTTATTTACCAAGTATTTTATTAATACTATGAAATTTTTTTTTAAAAAAAATAATTTGAAGCTAATTATATTAACTACTTGGGGATTGGTTGACAAAGAGAGTGCTCAAATAATAACCCAACAAATTGAAGCGGAATCACTCTATTTTAATCTTATTGAATTAAATAGATTAGTAGTTACACCAAAAAATGATACATATGTATTTCTTTAATACCATGAAAAAAATAAAAAAGAATAGTTTGAAACCAATGATATTAACTACTTGGGGGATTTGTTGACAATGAAAGCACACAAATAACCCATAACCCAGCAAATTGAAGCGAGAAACTGCCTTTTAATATCTTTGGAATACATAATATTTTAAATTTTCAAATTTTTATTAATTTATATAATCTTTTTTCTTAAACTAGGGATTTCTTTATCCACAATAACTCATTCAACAATAATGGTTGAACCAAATGAACCCCAAGCAGAACACCTAAAGGAAAGTCCATAGCTCATATNTACATATGTATTTCTTTAATTTAGAATTATGTGTCTACAATACCTTTATTTGAAAAAATTTCATTATCAAAAAATTAAATTAAATAAGAGAAATAATTTCATTAGTTACACCAAAAAATGATACATATGTATTTCTTTAATACCATGAAAAAGTAAAAAAGAATAATTTGAAACCAATCATATTAACTACTTGGGGATTTGTTGACAATGAAAGTATTCAAATAACCCATTACCCAGCAAATTGAACCGAGAAATTACCTTTTAATATCTTTGGAATACATAATATTTTAAATTTTCAAATTTTTATTAATTTATTTAATCTTTTTTCTTAAATTAGGGATTTCTTTATTCACAATAACTCATTCAACAATAATGGTTAAACCAAATGAAACCCAAGCAGAACACGTAAAGGAAAGTCCATAGCTCCCTATATCATAATCTCATTGCATGACGTTGTTATCTATGCTACCAACAATAACCGAATTGCATATAACACACTACCAACAAAAAGGAAGAGAACAAATAGTAAAGATGAAAACAATGACAATGTTACTCAAAAGAGAATTAAGAACACTTAGAAAAATTCAAATTAAAAGTAGTATTTATTTAGACTATCGATTTTACAAGGTTGCAAACATTTATTTTAGTAATAATTATAATGAATTTTCTATATTATCTTGGATTCATATACTTTGAGTTAGATATTTAAATAAACAAATTTTACATTCAATTACCTGTGTATAAACTTCTCCTATATAATCTTGCATTGATATACTTTCAAATATTTATTTAAATATAAACATTGGGCATTAACCCATTCGCGCAATGCGCGTATAAAAATAGTATACTAATAAGAGCCAAAGAGAGTTAGACCTAAAATGGGTAGACAAATGGCGGTCAAATTATTTAATCAAATGGATGGTTCAGATAAATTATTTAATCAAATAGATGGTTAAGATAATTCAGATTAATATTATTAATAGAGATTACCTAATTTTAACCTTACTTTTATGATTATCCGTTAAGTTTTCCGTTAAATATTCTCTTCTCCGTTAATATTCCGTTAACTTTTAACTTACCCATTAATTTCTATAAGAAAGGTCTTAGATTCGAACCTCATCTCAATCAAATTTGACATAATTAAGTTTCTCACTCTATTTTACTCTTATTAAATTAAATATATTAGTAGCTACAACAGAAAATGATACATATGTATTTCTTTAATTTAGAATTATGTGTCTACAATACCTTTATTTGAAAAAATTATTCATTATCAAAAAATTAAATTAAGTAAGAGAAATAATTTCATTAGTTATACTGTCTTTAATTTTTCTCATGCAAAGATTCTTTACATTCAAATTTATCAATTGATATTCATTACATTGTCCATTATCTTATTTTTACAATATCTTGTAATTAAATATCAAAGTTATAGTACAAAATAATTTTATATATTTATTTACCAAGTATTTTATTAATACTATGAAATTTTTTTTTAAAAAAAATAATTTGAAGCTAATTATATTAACTACTTGGGGATTGGTTGACAAAGAGAGTGCTCAAATAATAACCCAACAAATTGAAGCGGAATCACTCTATTTTAATCTTATTGAATTAAATAGATTAGTAGTTACACCAAAAAATGATACATATGTATTTCTTTAATACCATGAAAAAAATAAAAAAGAATAGTTTGAAACCAATGATATTAACTACTTGGGGGATTTGTTGACAATGAAAGCACACAAATAACCCATAACCCAGCAAATTGAAGCGAGAAACTGCCTTTTAATATCTTTGGAATACATAATATTTTAAATTTTCAAATTTTTATTAATTTATATAATCTTTTTTCTTAAACTAGGGATTTCTTTATCCACAATAACTCATTCAACAATAATGGTTGAACCAAATGAACCCCAAGCAGAACACCTAAAGGAAAGTCCATAGCTCATATATCATAATCCCATTGCATGACGTTGTCATCTATGCTACATACCAACAATAACCGAATTGCAAATAACACACAACCAACAAAAAGGAAGAGAACAAATAGTAAAGATGAAAACAATGACAATGTTACTCAAAAGAGAATTAAGAACACTTAGAAAAATTCAAATTAAAAGTAGTATTTATTTAGACTATCATTTTTAGACCAAATATTTAGACTATCGATTTTACAAATTTGCAAACATTTATCTTAGTAATAATTATAATGAATTTTTTGTAGTATCTTGGATTCATATACTTTGAGTTAGATATTTATTTAAATAAAAAAATTCGACATTCAATTACTCATGTATAAACTTCTCCTATATAATCTTGCATTGATATACTTTCAAATATTTATTTAAATATAAACATCGGGCATTAACCCATTCGTGCAACGCGCATAAAACTAGTATATATAGATATAAGGTTATAAGACGGTGGACTGTATTTTTATTAGCCATGCACATGATAATAAGAGTTAATTCCATTTTTGGTCCTAAATTTATAGATGACAATCCACTTTTAGTCTTTTTTTAATAGAACACTCTCATTTGATCCTAGTATTATTGTGATATGACCATTATTAGTCCTCTATCAATAAAGTTGTTAAAATATCGTTAAATACAAAGACATTTCAATCTTTTTTATACAAAGTAGGTTGAACCGCTATATTTTTTATGTTTATTTTTTGAAAACATCTATAATTGAAGACCAAAATATCTTTGTATTTAACGATATTTAAATTGTTTGTTAATAAAGGACAAAAATTGGTCATGCCACAATAATATTATGACCAAAAGTGGATGTTCTAATAAAAAAAGACTTAAAATGGATTGCCACCTATAAATCTAGGACCAAAAATAGAATTAACTCTAATAATAATACTTATAGGTTCTTAGTACACAAGTTCCAGGTTTTGGACGTACACAATAACTGAGTTAATAAGTGCATCCTTTTTTGAATATGTATTTACTTGTAGGTCCAATGAAGGACTTAGCACGTTGAAACAAACATTCGACATGGCTATGTATAATAAGAGTGGGGTCTGAAAATGAACCCGAGCTCGAGCTTAAACATAACAAATGACTAAATGAGTTAAGTTTGAAAAATCATTTGGTCCAAATTTCCTAACGTACTTGTTAGAATATGATTCTAATATTCTAAGATGTTTATTAGAAAATAAACCAGATTTTCCGACATGTTTGTTATAAAATGAGCATCGAACGTATGTAGAAGTTGTGACTACTACATAAGAACCAATGTGGAAAGAGGCTATTAAAAGAAAAGTAGATTCTATCTTACAAAATCATATATACTTGTGAAATCATTGGTCTTCCTTCTAGAAGTAAACCCTTATGATCCAAATGGGTTTTTAGACAGAAGATGAAATATGATGGTTTTATTGAGAAGTACAAAGTTAGGCGTGTAATAAAGGTTACATGCAGAGTGAGGGTCATGACTACTTCGATACTTATTCTCTTGTGATGAGAATAAACTCCATTAGGATGATACTTGCCATCACAACATTGCAAAACCATGAAGTTCATCAAATCGACATAAATATAACTTTCTTAAATGGCAAATTAGATGAAAATAAAATCTATATGAAATAACATGAAGGTTTGGTGGTTCCGGGTCCAGGGATGAAAGTTTATACATCGGTGAAATCGTTATCTGCAATGATGACCAATGAGTTTAGAATAAATGAGAGTGACGAGTGTGTCTACATAAATGATACAATAGACGATTATGTCATTTTATGTTTACACATGGATAATATACTCATCATTGGTAGTAACGATCAAATGGTCAAATCTACAAAAAACATGTTAAATTCAATATTTGACATGAAAGACATGCATGAGTTTTGCCGATTTACTCATTGGGACTAAAATAATTAGAAGACCAGATGATTTTATGTTTAGCCAATCTCACTATATTCATAAAATCTTTGTAAAATTCAACAAGAATAATAATTAATGGGCTATGGCATCATTAGATACTAATGTACATCTATCCAAAAATCATGAAAAGTGTATTTCTCAACTAGAATACGTCAGATTAAACTAAAAAAATATAAATAATTATTATAGTTAAACTTTAAATTGTTATTTAAAGTTTAAACTTTAATCAAATAATACTTAAACTTCAATCAACTAATTCTTATTTAAACTTTAATCAAATAATAGTTAAATTTTAAAATTTTTTTCTAGTTTGGAACTTGAACCATTCGATTCTGAACATGAATTGATGATTCTTAATCAAAACTGTTAGTTCCGATTCTTGATATTATAGAATTGAAGCTTTTTGGGTTTCAGTTTTGAACCAAAACTGGAACCATCCGTACAATTCAGTTCCTATAGTGTGCGGTTTGATTCGAACTGGCCGGTCATCCCTATGTGGTGGTGATAATAATAATTTGGAAACTGGTTTGAAAAGAGATGAGAGAGAAGATAAATACGATAAATTAAGAATTCGAAAAATGTCTTCCTTCCAACTAAGGGGGTTGTATTCAATCAAGACTTTTAAAAACTTTCAAAGATTTTTAAAGTGATGGATTTTAATTGACTTTTGTAGAGTTTTTGTAAACTTTCTTAGAATCTTTTAAACTTTTATAAACTTTGTAAGGGTTTATAAATATCCATAGAACAAACATTTATAAACTTTTAAAAACTTTTTCATATTAAAAAGTTTACAAAAGTCATTAAAACTCTAAATTGAATACACCCTCACAAACATTCCATAACTTCTATTAATATATTATCTATAAATTAGTGCATTGTAAAAATATAAAAAAAAATATTGATGTCACAAAAATAGAGTATATTATTCCTAAAGAAAAAATATATATATATATAATTAATTAATTAATAAACATACAATTATATAAAATTATAGACATATTAATTAAATAAAATTTAAAAATTATAAATTAAAAAATTTGCTGCGAACAGCAGCAAGATCGCAACAATTTTTTTTGCTGCGATCGAAGCAATTATTTTGTTGCGATGGCAACAAAAGATTAGCTTGAACATTAAAAAAAAGTATTTATGAAAGATTTGAAACGTACCGTAAAATTGATGAAAATTTTGCCTTGTTTAGATAGGCGAAAAAAAGTCTGTAGAGAATGTTGAAAAGTTTGGGGTTGGAGGGTTGGATTTCATCTATTTATATTAATGAAGAAAAAGTTTATAGAAATCCTATTCTGACAGAGTTTGTGAAAGTCAGTAACTTTTTGAATACCAGTAGACTTTTAAAAACTCTATAAAAGTCTGAATCGAATACCTGTATACTTTTAAAGAGTTTTGAAAAGTTTGAATTGAATACAGGTAGACTTTTAAAGAGTTTATAAAAGTCTAAATTGAATACCACCAAACTTTTAAAGTTGATAAAAGTATTTAAAAGTTCATGAAAGTCGTGATTGAATACACCCCCCTAAAAATTTAGTAAGACATTTTCTGTCAAGTTGAACCTTTTTTTTTCTTTTGCCAGAATAAATATTTTTCTTTGACTTTATTTTTTATTTTTCTTTGAATACCCAATCATAAAAAAATTCAAAAAATTAACTTTCGGAAATTATTTTTCCTGATTTTCAAACAGACCATTAAATATCTACAATTAACATATATATATATATATACATGTACCTGTAGTTAATAAATTATGCACTTATTAGAACTATTACAATTAATATATTATGTATCTGCATGTAATAAATTATATATATCTAGTTAATATATTATGTACTTTCAATTTATTTATAGGTACATATTCTATTAATTGAATGTACAGAATATGTTAACTTTAAGTACATATTTAAGTGTCATTTGGGACCAGAGTCTATAATGGAAGAAGAATTTTGATTCATAGCGTAATTTGCAGGGGTGAAGTATCATAGACAAAAGTCCAGGGGTGTCTGTGTAATTAAGCAATAAATAGTGTACTAATAATGTAGTTAAAATTGCCCGCTTCTGGTGCATGTGTCATTCTCAAATCTCTGCAATCAGCATCTCGCGCTTTGATTCAAGGCCTTAACGCACATTCAAATCCGAGAAACAAGGCTAGATCAGTAATTTGACACAGCCATACGGTTGCAATATTTGCCATCAACAATTGTATTTAATTACGAGCTCTATCCAGCCTGTCTATATCTTTTATAACTTTCATAAATTCAAAACCTAGAAACTTCCTCGAAAGTCCCTCCAATTCTTTACTGGGGGCATTTTTGTAAATCAGTCCATTAATTAAATATTTCTAATTCTTCCCAACAAAAGCTCCCTTAACGCTTAAGCTTTGGCGGTCTTATTTTTCGACCGACTTAAACTTTTATTTTTTTTAGGAAATAAATCCCAAATAGGAAATAAGTTAGGAAAAAGGGGAAAAAATATATAGAAGTACATAAAAGCCCCGAAATTCGTAGCGTCACCAGACCCTAATTTCTCACTCCGAAACAAACGTTCCTATTTCCCTCCTTTCTCTCTCTCCCTCCCCATCTCTCTTTGAGCGTTAATAGGAGACGGCTTTAGTTTCTCTCTTTCTATCTCTTCCCGTTTTTTTCTCTCTCATCTTCCTTTTCTTCGTTCTAGAGGTTTCGTTTCGTTGAGTATCTGCCGTCCGATCGGAGTATTGTATAGATCTGAGACGAAGTATTGGGTTTCAGACGTCACGCGCCGAGATCTGGGGGCCACGCGCAGGGATCCGAGAACAGGCATGGTGGTTAGCGGTAGGCCGATGAAGCGGATGAAGAGGAGAGTAACGGCTGACCTGTACGACTTCCTTACGTTCCCTTCGCCGTCCGACGGTGTTTCTTCTCACGCCGGCTCGGGCGCGGGGCCCTTTAGGACGAACGTGAGGGCCTTCCTGTCTATGCACGCGCTCTTGCCGCCTCCGTCGTCGCTTTTCCCCCACCTGCTGACGTGGCAGATCCTCTTCCGTGTGGGAGACCTCACCGAGAGCGGCGGCGACTCCTCTCCCGCCGTCGTCTACCTAGACATCGTGGAAGAGGACGTTGCGAGATCTAGATCCGTTTATTGCGACCACTGCCGAGTTGTTGGTGAGTTTCCCAAACCGACTCAGTTCCATGAGTCAAAGCGTACAGCTCATTATTTTGTTTTATTTTTATTTTTTTCTAAATTTCTTCCTGCCTCAGATACGCCGTCGTTTTTTTGGCTTTTATTGGTTTAGCTGCTAATTACGTGTCGTTTTTTCCTCAGATTGGATAATTTTTGCTTTTCGTGGGGGAGTGGAAGAAAATAATTAATTATATCCGTACTTGAAAATGACAAATGATTCTCCTCGCTAAATTACTGTTTTCTAATTATTTTATTGCGTTTTGTGGACACGTTGGATCTCAGCCGTTGATTATATATATAGATGGATCCACCCGCTCCCTGCACTCTAACTTTCTCGTAAAGCGTGAAATGTTTTATTGCACTGCATAATAACTCTGGAAAAGCACTATGTGGTGGACCTCCTCAAAGACCGCATTGAAACGAGACTTAAAAAAAAATGAAAAACGGAAAATAAAATACAATTATTATTATTTATTTAAATATATTATTATATTAGGCCTAGGGCAGTAGGGTGGCTCCACTGATGGGTCCAACACTGTTGGACTTAATTGCCATTTGGCAGGTGGGGGATAGAGGTTGGGGTCCTTTTCTGTGACGTGTCATAACACTGTCGTGCAATGAATAACAGTTGGAGTGTTTAATATTTCTTCTTATTTTTATTTTTATTTTATTATTTATTATTTATTATTTATTATTTGCACATTTGACTTTCTGGTTTCTCAACCACTAAGATTAGGGTATAATCTTTCGAAAATGGGAATGACTTGTATGCCCTTCGTAAATTCGTTTGCGGTTTTATTTTTCAATTCTTAATTTTGTTGATTATCTATTTTTCTTTTAAAAAAAATCTATTGCCCTTGATAATCTGAGGTCGATTGTTTTGTACAGTTACTGCTATTCATAAATAATTTACGATCATCAAGAATTGATACATATGTGGTATTTGACATTTATGCTGTGGGTGTTTTAGGTTGGAGTAATAATCCGGTGTGTGCCAAGCGGTATCATTTCATAATTAAGGCGGACGGGAATTCCATTGGTGGGTATAACAAGTCTTGTGCTGGCTGTGGTGATCCACTTCATTTGTCGGAATCAAGGTATGTATTACCTCTTCCGGGTTTTCTTTTTGTTCTCCTATTAGAAGAGTTTCAGCGATCGTTGCTAATGTAAAGGTGTTGATTGTGTTTCCTTCTTTTAGATGCAAGTCGTGCAACCATATGGTAACCACGGAAGATGTGGAAGATTGGATGTATCACCAATTGGAGGATACAAGCCATCTTCTTCACGGTGTGATTCATGCCAATGGTTACGGGCATCTTCTCAGGGTCAATGGCAGGGAAGGTGGCTCAAGGGTGCTTTCTGGTTGTCATATCATGAACTTCTGGGATCGGCTTTGCAAAGTTCTTGGAGTAAGGTTAGCATACGGAACTCTGTATTTGTCGATATTTGGTGTTTATTTCCTCTACGGCTCTACATATACTGAAAGTGCCATTGTTTTTTGCACTGTTTTGGTTCTGATGATATGTCTATTTTAAATTCTCTCTGTGGTATCAGAAAAGTAAGTGTGATGGATGTGTCCAAGAAATATGGGCTGGAGTTTCGACTGATTCATGCCATAACGAAAGGGCACCCATGGTATGGCGAATGGGGTTATGAATTTGGGACTGGTAGTTTTGGTCTGACTCATGATGCCTATAAAAGAGCTGTTCAGAACCTTTCTTCTCTGCCCTTAACTATTCTTCTATCTCAAGGCCGGAAACCTCGAACACGCATGCAGGACTTGATTTCATTTTATCAGTCCTTGTCAGAGCGTGAACTTGTAAATATTAGGGACCTCTTCAGTTTTTTAATTAGTTTAATACATGATACCCCCAAGTCTAGCTTGAGGGTTGATGATTTGACTTGCAAGAAGCGTAAATATTGTGACACCAAGGCCTTATGTGCATGGAGTAGTAGTGATGTTTTACGTGTTGAAGAAGCTATGTTCAGAGTGCTTAGAGCTGTTTCTGGATCCAAATGGGTTAGCTGGCGTGCTCTTAGAGGTGCTGTTTGCAAAGTTGGGTCCCCTGAACTTCTTGACTACTGCCTAAAAGAACTAACTGGAAAACAGGCTGCTGATGGAATGGTTGTCAACTCCCGTTGTGCTTCAGGTTCTGGTGCCATGGAGTACAGGTTGATCCCATTTACTTATTATCATTAATATTCCATTGGATTCTATAGATTTGAATTTCTACCTCAATTTTTCCTTCATCTCATATAGTCTTTAATCAATGTTTTATGCCAAAAGTTGGAAATTCCATCTGTTCTTTGATTTAATTAGTGTAATGTGTGTTCAATGTAGACTTGAGCCTGGGAGTGCCACAGTCAATGTTAATACGGCTGGGGATAACAACTATATAAGACCGAATTTCCCATCTGAAGAACATCTTCTGCGGGATCTGAAATACTTGTATGAGTGCATGCTCCACCCTCAAACTATGGTGAACCATTTACATGTCTGCAAAAAGGATGTTATAATCCAGTCAGCTACAACACTTATTGATTGCAAGAAATTCATGAAAGAATATCAGCCTGAGAAATTTGTACCGGTCTTAAACCCTCGTGCCATTCAGCTGTTATGTGAGCTGGATCTAACGGATTATTCTGAAAGGTGTTCTGTGAATCCTCCCCCAGAGCTACTTGTTTTATCTTCAAATGCCACCATCTCTGACCTGAAGGTTGAAGCATCAAGAGCTTTCCAAGATGTATACCTAATGTTCAGGAGATTCCAAGTGGAGGAGTTGGTTGGGTATGCCGGCGTCAGTGACTCCACTGGCTTAAAATTATTGTTAGGCTCAGCTGAATTTGTGAGGGTTCGGGGAAGAAGCCTGGGTAAGAATGCTCTGAGTAGGTTTAGAATGGAAAGAGGTCTCGAAAGTTGGACTGTGGATTGCCATTGCGGGGCCAAGGATGATGACGGTGAGAGAATGCTGGCATGTGATTCCTGTGGCATATGGCAGCACACCAGGTGTGCTGGAATTCCCGACTTAGATAGTGTTCCTGCTCGGTTTGTTTGCCTCAGGTGCGGTTGTGTCATTGGACAAGCTAAGACTATTGGACAGATGAGGGATGAGTTTGTGGGATCTGCTGCCTATTGTGTTGGCAAGGGACTAGGGAAGAGCATGACAAGCGCTTTTTGAAGTGTGCTGCTGGGTTTTTGTACATGTTATAGATGGTAAAATGGTATCATCATCATCAGCAGCACATTTCCTTTTCTTTCTGTTTTTGTTTTTCCCTAGTCGATGTAACGTATTGAATGTAATGTCATCTTGTATATCTCTTTGCACGTGTAACTGGTGCCTAATCTGACTTGCCAAACTAATGTATAAAATTAACTAAACTGTAGGAAGAAAGATCAAACTGCCTCATCCCTGAGAACTGAATATTGCAGATTTTATTAAAACTGCTCCTGGGCATCATCTATTTTATAACATCTCAGCTCTTTTGCCATCAATTTTTTTTTAAAAATAATTTGTTGCATTTATCGACACCAATTTGTAAAAAGATCTTTATGAATGTGGTTTACCAGTATAAATAAATATGTTTCACCCGTGTGATGAACGGATCAAAAGTAACATTACAATTAACGGATCAAAAGTAACATTACAATTATATAGTGTATCAATTTAAGTGTGAGATCATTAGTAAAGAAATAAAACAGTTGCATATGAATTCATGTATTCAACATTCCAAATAATTACAAATTGTTAGAATACTTCATGATAAACACATTTACAGTAGAAGTAAAATATTATTCAGAATCAATACATACTAGAATTTCAAGTCCTTGCGAACTATTAACCCTTAACCCTAGACACAACTATAATCGAACTCTACAATATTTAAAAATGAATTTGAAACACTAAATATTTATTAAAAGAAATATGTAACACACACACACACACACATAGAGGATCATATGAGAAAAGCCAGAAAACTAAAAACTAATTATAACATTACATCTGGAAAAATTGACCGCACCATATCAGATAAAAAAAAATGTGGTTGCACTTTTATAATTATCACAAACTTTACTATGCAAACATGAACACTAAAATCTACTATTTAGTATTAACGTTTTACACATTTAGTGTTATCATTTTGCATATTTAGTATTAAAAGTTTGCACTTACAAAAATGTGAAAGTACATAGCAATTATGGTTTCAATTTTTGAGTTTTATGACTATGTTTTTGATTTTATTTGGTCAAGTGGTTCACTTTTTACTGATTAATGTCTAACATGTTCAATTTAGATTTAAAATTTAACTTTTTTGTTGATTTTATAGAAGGGAAAATTGTAATTTATACCCCTCCATATATTTCAATTATCAATAGCACCCCTGAATTATTAGTGGTGTAAATGTTGCCCCTCAATCTTCAAAACGGTACATATATTGTCCCTCCCGTACCGTACGGGAGGGGCAATGTTTGTACCGTTTTAAAAATTGAGGGGCAACATTTGCACTTGGGAGGGGCAATATATGTATCATTTTGAAAATTGAGGGGTAACATTTACACCACTAATAATTCAGGGGTGACATTGATAATTGACATATTATGGAGGGGCATAAATTACAATTTTCCCTTTATAGAATTTACCAGGTTTGCATATTTAGTTGTTAAAGATTGCATATTAAGTGTTAAAGTTTGCACAGTGAAGTTGATGATAATTATGAAACTGCCGCCACATCTTTTTTTTTTCTCCTCTAAAATCTGATCAGATCTGCCGAATTTTTGTAGATGTAAAAGCTGAGATTGATTCTTAATTATCTCCTATAGAAGTGTTCTCACAGGTTCCATAGCATACATACATACATATATATATATATATATATATATATATATATATATATATATATATATATATATATATATATATATANCAGAATCAATACATACTAGAATTTCAAGTCCTTGCGAACTATTAACCCTTAACCCTAGACACAACTATAATCGAACTCTACAATATTTAAAAATGAATTTGAAACACTAAATATTTATTAAAAGAAATATGTAACACACACACACACACACATAGAGGATCATATGAGAAAAGCCAGAAAACTAAAAACTAATTATAACATTACATCTGGAAAAATTGACCGCACCATATCAGATAAAAAAAAATGTGGTTGCACTTTTATAATTATCACAAACTTTACTATGCAAACATGAACACTAAAATCTACTATTTAGTATTAACGTTTTACACATTTAGTGTTATCATTTTGCATATTTAGTATTAAAAGTTTGCACTTACAAAAATGTGAAAGTACATAGCAATTATGGTTTCAATTTTTGAGTTTTATGACTATGTTTTTGATTTTATTTGGTCAAGTGGTTCACTTTTTACTGATTAATGTCTAACATGTTCAATTTAGATTTAAAATTTAACTTTTTTGTTGATTTTATAGAAGGGAAAATTGTAATTTATACCCCTCCATATATTTCAATTATCAATAGCACCCCTGAATTATTAGTGGTGTAAATGTTGCCCCTCAATCTTCAAAACGGTACATATATTGTCCCTCCCGTACCGTACGGGAGGGGCAATGTTTGTACCGTTTTAAAAATTGAGGGGCAACATTTGCACTTGGGAGGGGCAATATATGTATCATTTTGAAAATTGAGGGGTAACATTTACACCACTAATAATTCAGGGGTGACATTGATAATTGACATATTATGGAGGGGCATAAATTACAATTTTCCCTTTATAGAATTTACCAGGTTTGCATATTTAGTTGTTAAAGATTGCATATTAAGTGTTAAAGTTTGCACAGTGAAGTTGATGATAATTATGAAACTGCCGCCACATCTTTTTTTTTTCTCCTCTAAAATCTGATCAGATCTGCCGAATTTTTGTAGATGTAAAAGCTGAGATTGATTCTTAATTATCTCCTATAGAAGTGTTCTCACAGGTTCCATAGCATACATACATACATATATATATATATATATATATATATATATATATATATATATATATATATATATATATATATATATATAATTCATAAATAATTATAATCAATTATTTTTTTTTGAGAAGAATTATAATCAATTATTAATGACCATTATGTCAATAATTTAAACAAATAAATAAAAATACAGGAAAATCCTTTAAATAGAAATAAAATAAGAAAAATAATTTTATAAATACATAAAAATAAAAAACTAGCCCTTCACAACATGTTTGGCCCTAAACAATTTCAAACCAACTTACATATTACAATCCAATCCAATCCAAAATTTATTTTTATAAACAAATCAAATTTAGCCTAATTATTTTCTCAAGCCCATTTGACTAACCAAGCCCAAACCTATCTCACTATCTAGCTATCCGGTTGTTATGCCATGGACCCGGGTCTACCTTGCAAGGTGGAATCAGGTCCATGTTCACAATTTTAGTACTTTATGTTCATAATTTTAGAACTCTGTGTTTATAGTTTTTGAACCTTATGTTCACAACTTTTGAACTCTATATTCAATAGTACTCCGTATAACACAATTTTTGAATCTATATACAAAAAATGTGAATATAGAGTTCAAGAATTGTGAATATTGAGTACTGCAATTTTGTATATTGAGATTTAAATTTGTGAATATAGAATTCTAAAATTATAAACATAGAATTCTAAAATGTGAATATAGAGTTCAACCATATAGTAGACTTCATATGAGACAGCCTAACCAGATGAGAAATAAGACTTAATCATAGCCATTCGTAAACATGGACGCAGGGTTGAGATTTGATGTTTAGATTTTAATATTACACGTTACAATTTGGCTCATTAATGTTAAGAATAATCAATCAAAGGGCAATTGGTCGTAGGGTGCTGAAGCAATGATTAAAATTTGAGGCATAATCCGACTTTTAATCTTCCCACTCTGCCACCGTCACAGAGCTATGGCTGGATCGAGACGACAGGGAAAACGACGATGAGGAACAAGGAATCGATTTGAAAGCAAAGGTATGTTTTTGTTTTGTTTTGTTTTGTTTTGTTTTTTTTTTTGAAAAAAAAACTCAGTATGTTTTCTAGCAGGTAAACGACTACCCAGATGAGGGTTCTGAAGGGTTAGAAGGCGGAAGGGGTAGAGGGTATAGGTTTATTGTTCGCTGGCCGGATTATTCGTTCGACATTGTTTAACCCAACCACGCCTAGGGTTTGAGGGAATTATTAAAGGGATCGGGGTAATCTGATAGGGGAAGAATCCAAAACTGCCAACAATGTGTAAAAATGGGAGTCCGCCTGTGACAGTTGTGTGTGGAAGGAAGAAGCTGTGTGCGCCATGTAGTTAACAAAGTGTTATTCTTTACAGTGGTGGAGTATTCCAATACTGAGTATAAAAAGCTCCTGCTAGGACTGTTTTATGCATGTGCAACCCATTAAAAACATATAGTCCATGGAGATAGTTGTTACGGGGTGGATCCTTGTGGTTCTGTGTTCATTTGTTTGTCTGAATTAGGCCTTCAAATAAAAGTGGTGTGAAATTTGTGCACATATGAAGAATGTTTGCTCCCGTTGGTTAATTTAGTATGGGTTTACTGTTTTAAATATTTATGCAAATGTGTGTGCACTCTGCCATAACTAGGGGTCATTATGGCTGCATTTTTGTACAAGAAAGTTTTCAGTAGGTATTTTCTTATTAGAGTGGGCACTATAAATGGTTTGTTTCCAACAAAGTTGGCTGTATTACCATCAAACTTGTGAGATGGAAATGGTATGTGCATTAAGAGTGTTAAAATTTCAGAAGGTGGCACACTGGTTGTATGTATAGTGCACACAGTAGGACATATATTTGCACACATGTGTACACTGAAGTGCACACTTGGCAGGGCACACATGCATAAGGTGAAATCATGCATTTTTCAAACTAGTATGTGTATCTTATCTGTTGCATTTAAAGTTTATGGCACACGGTGAGGTTGTAAAGTGCACACACAAGGTATGTAAGTGCACATAGGGTTAACTAGAGTTGAGTTTCCAGAATTCAATTACGGTAGGATTATGAAGTGCAATTGTTGTTAACATGTGTTTTTTGCCACCACCCACTGATCCTGAAGACACCTAACGTGATATTGAAGTAGATTTTTTTTTTGTTTGGTTAGTTAGTAATAGTTTATGATGGGAACAATGTATTAAGAACTGGAGGCGAAAACAGTGGGTATGGAACATGCTTGAGTAGTAGTGCATAAGTATTTTTGAAATCAAAATGTATTGTTGTGGTGGTGACGCAGAATGGCCCATACGAGTATGTACGACAATCCATATCAAGGCCCAGGGGTGCACAAACTCACTAACTAAGAAGCAGCCGAGTTTAACTAACATGCACATCATACAATAAGTAGGTGCACACACATAACTAAAGAACATTTTGCACTTATCGAAAAATTGAATGAACCGTTTAGTGCACAACACAAAATTGAAGAAACGAACTAGTTTGTACTAGACTGTGGTGCACACACCCACATACTGAACGCCGCATGAGTTAAGACTATCATGCACGCACTGTCTCTAGTACGTGCACACAGTGCTAGTAGTAGGTGCACAAACATGGTAGTGAACATTGACATGCACACCTTAATCGTAGTACGTGCCACGCATAAGCTGATAAATAAATTAAAATATTCAAATTAAACAATCTGGTGTAATCTAAGTCTCATCACTGAATACAAAGTCCTAAAAACATGCACAACTACAAAAGTAATACTACGCCTTCAGCGGGCAATCACGGCTAACATGATTGACATATTTAATTATCCAGATTAAACTAAAAAAGTTAACCCAATTGTTACTCAACACGTTACCCGATAATGAGATTAAAATTTATGTGCTGTGCACCTCTAATGTGTCTAGACGGCACACGATGAAATTCTTCAATGCACACACCCACGTGGTTTTCAGCACATGGGTGCACAATGACATGCACACACTGCTTAAGGTAGGTGCACACACATGATCAATCATCTATATCGCAACTACATACAGTAATACGTGGGTGTAAAAAATATATAGCATAGACTAAGTACCAATATTTAATACTTCAGATTAAACCCATACAAATAATCCAACTCACATAAAAAAATACAAAGTCTTAGAAAAACCACAAGTAAAAAAGTGACACTACGCCTTTAGCGAGCAATTGCGACTATCATGACCCTCAAATTTATGACAAGTCTTGCACTCTCGTGTTGACTTTGATGCTTTCTTTGCAGCAACTTCTTTTAATGATTTGAACCGCTTTCCAGAACCCTTATCTTAGCAATGGTCGGGGTGAACAACAATATCAGGAGACGCGAGCACACAACAAAATGCCCGAATAACACCATATTTACTAGCGGACGTACCAAGCCCAATACCGGCATTGGCAAAAGAGAGTTTGAGGTCTTTCGAAACCAAGGACAACTCCATAACATGATCCGCGCTCTCTCCTTCAACCTCTGATGAGTAAAATGGTGATAGTAAAAAGAGGGTGTAAATGTCGTTCCGTTGAGGATTGGGACTATGACACGTACTTGCATGATAAGTAGAATTCTAGGCACTAAAGTATTTGAATTCACTAGAATCCAAGCAAACTAAGATTAAAGAATGGAAATAAAATAATGCAAAATAAATAAGGGATAAACTATATGATAAAAGAATGGGTCAGATTAGGGGTATTGCAATCTTGATGCTCTAACAAACTTAGAATTAGGGAAAAACAATTAACCAAGGAATTTATTGGTAATGCACTCAAGAATGCAGTTAAGCTATTTTCGTAATCAATAAACTAGAATTAGGCTAGGATTGCACCACTTTCGTGATGCATCAATCTTAACCTTAAAACATAAAAGCATTATAAGCCTCCAAATTACCCCTATTCTCATAGTAGGAAAAATTGGGTTGAAATTGGTTAGGTTGAGTCTTTCACCCAACTTTCGTTGTGATGAAATCCTCTAAAAAATAAATCAATAAAAGCTGCGCATCAATTATTAATAAGAGGAATTTATAATCCAATTCAAACATAAAACCCTAAGTTAATAAATTACCCCTTTATGCAATAATCATAAACCTAGCATCAAGAATAGCAATAGAACCCTAATCCAAACCCAAAAGCTAACTACTCATGCCTCATAAAAGTAAACAAAACAAAGCAATAAAATAACCATAAACATTGCAAGAAATCTGAAAAGAAAGTAAATAAAGGAATTAGAGAACTTTACTGATAATGAAGAACAAATCCAACTTCAATCCGAGATTCCAAGCTTGAAAATAATATAATGTAAAACTAATCTAAACTATGCTAGGGAAATATAAAGAGAAGGGAAGAATAAACTAAAACTAACTAGGGTTGGGAACCCCTTAAATTGTAGAGAATATGTAGAATGTATAGGAGATAGATGGGCCTTGGGCCCATGAGGCAACTTCCAATTCTTATTCTTGTTTCCTTTCCTTGTAATTTCTTTTTCTTCCAAAACTTGTCCAAAATGTTTCAAAATTCTTCCTTTGCTGCTCTTTGTGGATAATTCAACTCTTGTAACAATATAACACATAAACAATTCTCAATTTCACCGGGATAAAGAAAATAAGCATCAAAACAACTAAAATAAGGGGTGAATTATTGTACAAAATACTAGACATCAACCTCAGAATGACTGAACGGACAAGAATGTAGGGAAATCTGGTAAATAGAAGTATGCAACCTCAGAATGATGCAACAAATGACTCAACCCAGAATAACCTACAAACAATATAACATAAAAAATCTCCAAAATCTTACGGACACCATGAATATAGAACACATATGCATACAACCAAATATAGATATGCAAACAGTGATGTGACACAATTAAATGCTTACCACGAAAACAAGCGGCTGTGTGCAATATACTTGACTAATATGTGCACAACAAAAAACTAGAATAAAAAATTGTTGAAGAAAAACACACAAGAATGGTGGAAAATCTGGTAAAAAGAAATACACAAACTCGAAATACCATAGCAAATGATTCCACAAACCAAACTACCCCCAAACACTATACTAAAGAAAAACCACAAAACTAACGGACACCATGATGAGTGAGCACACGCACACAGTCGAAAACAAATATGCACACAGTGACGTGAAAAAAAAAGATTACTACAAAATGAGAGAACAACACTGTAAGCAATCAAACGAGAGAACAACACTATAAGTAATCAAACGAGAGAACAACAAATTAAAACCAAAAAATTCAAAGCAACAACGACACTACCACCCAAAAAAGCGAAGAAAACAAAAACTGATACTACAAACCCATGCACACACCAACGAAAGAAAAGCATAATCAAACAACAGGAAAAAAAAAGCTAAAAAAATTAAGGAATACTTACCTTCATTAATGCAATCCATGCTTGAGGAACAAAGATGAAGAACCGATGTCTCGAAACTACAGAAGAAACACGCAACTCTTTGAACAAACAAAAGAAGAAAATGCAATCCTACCTAAATTAAAACTCCTAAAAGCAAGCATAATAAAGCAATAGAATTCTTGACAAAAATAAAACACATGCAAAATTACATTAAACACCTCAATAATTAAATTTTATAACCATATAAAAGAAAAAAGCAAGGACAAAATCTCAGCTAGTACTGTCAATGTGGGTCAAGACCCGCGGGCCAGTCCGCACCCGCCCCACGATGAGGCGGGTTAAGATTACAAGAAAGGTGGCCCGCGAAAGAGCGGGCCTAACGAGCCTAACCCACTAAGACCCACAGCCCGCGAAACCTATATATATTCACAGTACATGTGAACTGTGAATTATATATATATATATATATATCTACTATACTAATAAGAGCCAAAGAGAGTTAGGCCTAAAATGGGTAGAAAAAATGGCGGTCAAATTATTTAATCAAATGGATGGTTCAGATGAATTATTTAATCAAATAGATGGTTAAGATAATTCAGATTAATATTATTAATAGAGATTACCTAATTTAACCTTACTTTTATGATTATCCGTTAAGTTTTCCGTTAAATATTCTCTTCTCCGTTAATATTCCGTTAACTTTTAACTTACCCATTAATTTCTATAAGAAAGATCTTAGGTTCGAACCTCATCTCAATCAAATTTGACATAATTAAGTTTCTCACTCTATTTACTCTTATTAAATTAATTAAATTAGTAGCTACAACAAAAAATGATACATATGTATTTCTTAATTTAGAATTATGTGTCTACAATACCTTTATTTGAAAAAATTATTCATTATCAAAAAATTAAATTAAATAAGAGAAATAATTTCATTAGTTATATTGTCTTTATTTTCTCTCATGCAAAGATTCTTTACATTCAAATTTATCAATTGATATTCATTACATTGTCCATTATCTTATTTTTACAATATCTTGTAATTAAATATCAAAGTTACAGTACAAAATAATGTTATATATTTATTTACCAAGTATTCTATTAATACTTTGAAAACATTTTTTTAAAATAATTTGAAGCTAATTGTATTAACTACTTGGGGATTGATTGACAAAGAGAGTACTCAAATAACCCAACAAATTGAAGCGGAATCGCTCTATTTTACTCTTATTGAATTAGATAAATTAGTAGTTACACCAAAAAAATGATACATGTGTATTTCTTTAATACCATGAAAAAAATAAAAAAGAATAGTTTGAAACCAATCATATTAACTACTTGAGGAATTTGTTGACAATGAAAGTACTCAAATAACTCATTACTCAGCAAATTGAAGCGAGAAACGAACTACCTTTTAATATCTTTGGAATATATAATATTTTAAATTTTCAAATTTTTATTAATTTATTTAATCTTTTTTCTTAAACTAGGGATTTCTTTATCCACAATAACTCATTCAACAATAATGGTTGAACTAAATGAACCCCAAGTAAACCACCTAAAGGAAAGTCCATAGCTCCTATATCATAATTTCATTGCATGACGTTGTCATCTATGCTACCAACAATAACCGAATTGCAAATAACACACTACCAACAAAAAGGAAGAGAACAAATAGTAAAGATGAAGACAATGACAATGTTACTCAAAAGAGAATTAAGAACACTTAGAAAAATTCAAATGAAAAGTAGTATTTATTTAGACTATCATTTTTAGACCAAATATTTAGACTGTCGATTTTACAAGGTTGCAACCATTTATTTTAATAATAATTATAATGAATTTTCTATATTATCCTGGATTCATATACTTTGAGTCAGATATTTAAATAAAAAAATTCGACATTCAATTATCCATGTATAAACTTCTCCTATATAATCTTGCATTAATATACTTTCAAATATTTATTTAAATATAAACATTGGGCATTAACCCATGCGCGCAATGCCTGTATAAAACTAGTATATATATATATATATATATATATATATATATATATATATATATATAAAGTGAGAAGTAATTCAAGAAAAAGTCATTTTGGGAATAATTATTTTAATGATGCGACAACAATGGTCACGACTCATGATCGAAAGCGCTAATTAGCGACTAGGTTAATTGTAATCATATCACAACCTAATTAAAGCATTCGTCCTAATCTTTATTACAGTTATCTCTATAATTGGACTACACCCTGTTTAAGGTTGCAGACAGTGGACTATAATGTCATAAAATTAAACATGTTTTATTTTTTTTTTTTAATTTTAATTTTTAATTTTTAATTTTTTTTTAATTTATTTTATCAAACCTCAAAATTAAAGGGAAGAGAGTGATGGAATTAAGGGTTACTATATACAATACCAAATATGATAGTGATGGGTATGTAACATGTTCTCACCAAATTTTCTTCACACAACTACCCTACCATTAGATGTCAGATGTTAGGCACATAATAATATTTTAACCACTTAATATTTAAGGTGCATTTAACTAATAATATTATACTAAATCACATAAAATATATATTAATAGAGTTGTACCTGGCGGTAAAAATACCGCCTATTATAATGCGACATGTTGGGATTGAATGTCTATATATTAAATAACTGAAATAGTTTTTAGACTATGTTTGACAAACTTAGCTGTAAAGGTAGCTGAAAGCTGAAAAGTAGCTGAAAACTGAAAAACTATAAGTTCGAATCTGAAATCTGAAGAGCTGTTAAACTAGCTGTTATGCTTAAAAGTGTTTGGTAAAATTAGTTTTTTGATAAGCTGATAAATGTAAAAAGACTAAAAAAGACATCTTCATACAATTTAAATAATTTTAAATTTAAATAGGTTTGTTTATATATTAAAATATAAAATAATGAAATCAATATCTACTATACTAATAAGAGCCAAAGAGAGTTAGGCTTAAAATGGGTAGAAAAATGGCGGTCAAATTATTTAATCAAATGGCTGGTTCAGATGAATTATTTAATAAAATAGATGGTTAAGATAATTCAGATTAATATTATTAATAGAGATTACCTAATTTAACTTTACTTTTATGATTATCCGTTAAGTTTTCCGTTAAATATTCTATTCTCCGTTAATATTCCGTTAACTTTTAACTTACCCATTAATTTCTATAAAAAAGATCTTAGGTTCAAACCTCATCTCAATCAAATTTGACATAATTAAGTTTCTTACTCTATTTATTCTTATTAAATTAATTAAATTAGTAGCTACAACAAAAAATGATACATATGTATTTCTTAATTTAGAATTATGTGTCTACAATACCTTTATTTGAAAAAATTATTCATTATCAAAAAATTAAATTAAATAAGAGAAATAATTTCATTAGTTATATTGTCTTTATTTTCTCTCATGCAAAGATTCTTTACATTCAAATTTATCAATTGATATTCATTACATTGTCCATTATCTTATTTTTAAAATATCTTGTAATTAAATATCAAAGTTATAGTACAAAATAATGTTATATATTTATTTACCAAGTATTTTATTAATACTATGAAAAAAAAATTTAAAATAATTTGAAGTTAATTATATTAACTACTTGTGGATTGGTTGACAAGAGAGTACTCAAATAACCCAACAAATTGAAGCGGAATCGCTCTATTTTATTCTTATTGAATTAAATAAATTAGTAGTTACACCAAAAAATGATACATATGTATTTCTTTAATACCATGAAAAAAATAAAAAAGAATAGTTTGAAACCAATCATATTAACTACTCGGGGGATTTGTTGACAATGAAAGTACTCAAATACCCCATTACCCAGCAAATTGAAGCGAGAAACTATATTTTAATATCTTTGAAATATATAATATTTTAAATTTTCAAATTTTTATTAATTTATTTAATCTTTTTTCGTAAACTAGGGATTTCTTTATCCACAATAACACATTCAACAATAATGGTTGAACCAAATAAACCCCAAGCAAAACACCTAAAGGAAAGTCCATAGCTCCTATATCATAATTTCATTGCATGACGTTGTCATTTATGCTACCAACAATAACCGAATTGCAAATAACACACTACCAACAAAAAGGAAGAGAACAAATAGTAAAGATGAAGATAATGACAATGTTACTCAAAAGAGAATTAAGAACACTTAGAAAAATTCAAATGAAAAGTAGTATTTATTTAGACTATCATTTTTAGACCAAATATTTAGACTATCGATTTTACAAGATTGCAAACATTTATTTTAGTAATAATTATAATTAATTTTCGATATTATCTTGGATTCATATACTTTGAGTTAGATATTTAAATAAAAAAATTCGACATTCAATTATCCATGTATAAACTTCTCCTATATAATCTTGCATTGAATCCTTTGATATACTTTCAAATATTTATTTAAATATAAACATTGGGCATTAACCCATACGCACAATGCGCGTATAAAACTAGTATTTAAATAAAATATAAAGTAAGAACATATATTTGAAAATATATAAAGTAATAAAATGTTTATAATTTATAAGATTAGTTCATACAAAAATTAATGTTCAAACACAAATGTCAAACTGAAATTACAACCAAACATAATGAAAAGAAAATGTCAAAAGAGTTTTAATTTAGAGGGGTAAGGGATGTCATTTATTTAAAATAATAAGGATAAAGATGAAAAAAAGTCAAAAAGCTACTAGCTTATTTTAAGCTATTAGTTTATTTTGAGAACATTACCAAACAGACCTCATAACTTATTAGTAGCTTAAAATAAGTTTTAAGCTTCTAAATAAACTCTGGCAAACAGAGCCTTGAACAAGTAATACCACAGATGAGTACGTACGTGTAGTTGTGGAATTGCTCCGTTCCATTCGTCAGTAAATCACAATGTACTAACCGAGAGATGAGATGGGTGTAGGGTGTAGTTGCGAGATTGCTATAATCCAATCCGATCCATGTGTGAATATAATTAATGAAGTTGCATTAATTAATTAATAATAATTATGATATTATTGTGGTGGAAGCTAGGATGAGAGTAGTTAGTTTAATTTGTTGGCTTGGATAAGCCAGCAAAGTTGTTTTTGTTGTTGTGCATCCAAACCTTGAGGACTCTCCTCTTCACCCCAATCTCTTGACAGAAGTTGTGCACTACAGAGCTGTCAACTTTCTGAATCTTCCACCCTACTCTCTCTGCAAACGCCACCATTTTCTCCTTTTGCTCCCCACTGAACTTCGTCCGAAACCTCTTTTTCCTCATCTCTAAACCCTCCTTCTCCTCCTCCTCCTCCGCCGCCGCATCTTCTTTCTCCTCCCAATCTGAAACAACGCCGCCGCCGCCGCCGCTTGACGCATTATTATTATTATTATTGTTGTACGCAACCGGCGTGGCGCCTTTGTTTTGTGAACAAGGAAATATCAAAGGGCAGCTCCTCGCCCATGGGCATCCTGCACATCCAATCCAATAATTTTATATGCCCATAAAATTAATTCTATAATCCAATACAATCTACTACTAATAACTTTTACAAAGAAATATAATGTTGGACAAATATATGTTTTGTTTTAATTTGGTAATATACTCCATGACAATTTATATTGCAAACTTGCATATGTGTTTAGAATATTATCAACACAAATGTAAGTTATGAGCCACTTAATCTTATTTAAAGATCATTAGACATACTTCCTTCAGAGTGTACTTTTAGGTAATGATTGTGAGATTTTTTGTAAATTTAAAGTGAATATTATACATATATATACATATATATATATATATATATGTGTGTGTGTATATGTATGTATGCGCCTGTGTGTTTATATATTTAGATTTTTTCAAGGAATCAAAGTCCGTTTGTCAATTTCATTTAATTTTTCCAATATAATTAATTTTGTATGTTCATTTTTATTGATTGTGTTGGGCGAAAGTGGGTAAAGGGTCAAGTCCATTAATTGATGGCTAGGAGTAGGGATGACAATTCAACCCGCCCCCGACGGGGAAAACCGATCCCCGCCCCGACGGGGGCGGGTTCGGGGAATTATTTCGGGGAACGGGGGCGGGATGGGGAGAAATTCCTAATCCCCGCGGGGAACGGGGACGGGGAGGGTATTCCCCGCCCCGACCCCGTCCCCGATCCCCGCTCCCCGCCCCGTCCCCGATTCCTCGTATATTATTATATTATATATTATATATTATTTATATACAAAGTATATAAGAAATTAAAAGTTAAAATCCTAGAAGTTCATTTGTTTTGTTATGTACTTATATTTAGACTTTGGACTTTGAAGGAGTTTGAAATAATTTAAAGTGTTTAGGCATTTTATGATTATGTATTTTTGTTTGAAAGTTAGAAACTTTGGATATTTATAGTAATTTTAGAGTTTGAATATTTTAATTTTATTGATTTATGTATGTTGAATTTGGACTTTGTTTGATGATTTAAGGCTTAGTTTCTTTTTTTATAATATTAATTTTTTTAAAATTTACATAATTAAAAAAAATCCCCGCGAAGATTACCCGTCCCCAAAAAATTCCCGCGGGGACGGGGAGCCGGAGAACGGGGCGGGGACGGGGAATGTGGAGGGATTTCAGGGACGGGGACCCCATTCCCCACCCCCGCCCCGTTGACATCCCTAGCTAGGAGATTGTTGGACGGAGATAGATAAAGGGTCAATAATTAAGTCCAGAACATCCTACCTTTTAAAAATATGATGACAGTCTATAAAGAAATAAAGTTGTCTCTTTGCTATTAGAGTAGAATGAAACGGAGGAGGCAATTAAGAGGTAGGCTGACCTTTTATGAGGAGTTTCCGGTGGAAATTCCGATGGCATTGACAGGCGGAGCATTTGAGGGCTTCAAGGCTGCCATCTTCGCCAGCCGGCATAAACTCGCCGCAGCCGTCGGTGGCGGTGCCACCCATGGCGGCTGCATGGTTCTTCAGGCACTCCATGTACTTAACATCATTATATCGATTGTGGGTTTCAATTACCTCCATGGCAGACGATGACGAAGCTACGAAAGGGACCATTTGGCCATTGATCATATTATTATGATACTCTTCTTCTTCTTGTTCTTCGTGTTTAGAGCACGAAGCGTTACCTGTAGCAGATAGTAATGGCTTCTTGTTTTCTTGGCTCATTATGAAGGATGTGAGTGAGCAGCCATAGAAGGAATTGAGCTTCAAATATGGGTTATTTAGTTTGATTGCTTTGCTTACACTATCCGACACTAGCTATTATCACTAAATGGAATATACACTCCCTATATCTATTAGGCTGAGTCGGTGAGTGGGTGGGGCTTCCAAAAATTTATATAATTTTTTTTATATTAATTTTGGAGTTTGGACGAAGATTTTTTTATTACCGCATCTATAAAAAACAATAAAAATAAAAATAAAGAAGGTAATGATGACATGTTTTTAAATTGGACGATAGCCGATGCCCGATAGGTATATGTACAAAAGTCATCGCTTTCAGTTTTAGAGTAAAATTAAAATTATTCTTGCAAAATGAGTAAAATTAAAATCATAAGAATGTTAAAATACTAGTAAATTGTAAATGAGGGCAGCAATGCTACATGTCTCTCTTATACGGAGTATTTCTCTTACAAATTTAATTTTCTCCCCTTACCCGAAGTATCATCAACTGATTAGTAACTAAATTCATTTTTAAATCAATGGTGATACGACCATTTCATCGACATCTAATGAATAAAAGTCAAATCATGAGAAAGTTTGAAGTCCAAAAAAAAAAGAGTGGAAAAATTCAAAAAAAAATTATTATGGAAAACATTACTCATCGGTGTTTATTGGTTTCTGTACACCAAATATTGTATCCAATTGATGATTTTGTATTATATTGTATGAGATCTTTTCTACAAAATGACCTGTACAATATATTAATATTTTAAAGGATGAGGGTGACACCTTCTAAGCTTTTGTATTTTTTGATTCTATTGTGGGTTCAATCATAGCCAAATTAAACAAGCATTCCATGGCCAAAACATTTATGAAGGGTATATCGCACTATGAATATAGAATTTCTTGATGCAAAATTAATAATGTCTACTTGTGGGGAAGTGGATCATCGAACTCCCACTCTTCAGGTGGAAATTGATGCGGGAGTAATGATCGAAAAAGAGTTTGGTGATAATGTGGTCGACATGAGTTCTAGTGCAATTGTTGGTGAGGACTATACTAATAAGGTATAATATTGTATACTCCTTTTATCTTATTTTACCCGCTCTATTTATTATTCATCAGTCATCAATTCAACTCGATCTTTTTCTTTACTTATTTTTTTAGTATTTTTATTCATTTTTAAATTTAATTTTGTGTTTAGTAATACTTTTAATGTATCTTGGCTTAAGAATATGAACATTACTGAAATGTGTCTAGAGTCAGATTGTCAGGCAGTTATCAAGGCCATCCTGACGAGCAAACATGATTTGTCCTATACAAACCCTATCCTTGATCAGTGCCACACGTTATTGGGTTACTTTCAGAATGTTATTTGCCGTTTTATTCTGCGCTTAGCGAACCAGTTAGCCCATGTACTTGTTAGGGACTCTGGCTCTCAGCGAACCCGTTAGCCCATTTATTAGATTAATATCATGATATTTTTCCTTTAAAACAATACTTTTAATGTAATTTCTAAATTATAAATTTTATATACTAAGACTAAACTTAATAATATTATAAAAAAATTAAAATTAACAATAACTTTAATCAAATTTCATTAATCGAACCAGACATATAAAAATAGACAAATAAAATATTTTGTAAAATTATACTTTATACTTCACATAAAATACTATTTTGTAAAACAAATAATATTATAATCCACGATAACGTGAAATTTTACATATACATATCCAAGTGAGATTATTATATTCTTACAAAGTAGTAGTCCGTAAATACACAAAGTCATAATTATAGAGCAGTAAGAAGGAGACATATCACATCAACATCATAGTAGTTTTACATGATGCTACTACGTGTATGTATAATTATGATGAATTATACCATGCTATAAATATAAGTATAGTACATATAACATACTACTATTCGTGAGCGGGAATTGAAGATATATAGGTATGGTAGTTGGCTGATTGAAGTAAATGCAGTTAAAACGCATATATTTTCATCACACTTTCCAATATAGCGTCTAAACACCAAGAAGTTCAATTCGATCCCAATTGCAGATTCCATTAGACCCAAAAACTATTCAAATTTATAAACTAAAAACTATTATTAAGAAAAACGTTCAACTATTGATTTTAATTCTGGTTAATTAACATAGTAATTGGTTCAAAACAAACTTCATGATATGTTAAATTTAAAAAAAATTTACATATATCATTTTACAACAGATGCGCAAAGTCTACACATCACGCATCTCTCGCACATGTTTGTTGTACGCCAAACATTACCCATATGTTTGGTTCATGGAATAAGTTGAGAACGGAATAGTATTTCTGAGAATAGATCTATTTTGTCTTTTAGTAAATTACTAGTTTTATAAGCGCATTGCGCGAATGGGTTAATGCCCAATGTTTATATTTAAATAAATATTTGAAAGTATATCAATGCAAGATTATATAGGAGAAGTTTATACATGGGTAATTGAATGCCGATTTTTTTTTTATTTAAATATCTAACTCAAAGTATATGAATCTAGGATAATATAGAAAATTCATTATAATTATTACTAAAATAAATGTTTGCAACCTTGTAAAATTGATAGTCTAAATATTTGGTCTAAAAATGATAGTCTAAATAAATACTACTTTTTGTTTGAATTTTTCTAAGTGTTCTTAATTCTCTTTTGAGTAACATTGTCATTGTCTTTATCTTTACTATTTGTTCTCTTCCTTTTTGTTGGTAGTGTGTTATTTGCAATTCGGTTATTGTTGGTAGCATAGATGACAATGTCATGCAATGAGATTATGATATAAGAGCTATGGACTTTCCTTTAGGTGTTCTGCTTGGGGTTCATTTGGTTCAACCATTATTGTTGAATGAGTTATTGTGGATAAAGAAATCCCTAGTTTAAGAAAAAAGATTACATAAATTAATAAAAAATTGAAAATTGAAAATATTATGTATTCCAAAGATATTAAAAGTAGTTTATCGCTTCAATTTGTTGGGTAATGGGTTATTTGAGTACTTTCATTGTCAACAAATTCCCCAAGTAGTTAATATGATTGGTTTCAAACTATTCTTTTTTATTTTTTTCATGGTATTAAAGAAATACATATGTATCATTTTTTTGGTGTAACTACTAATTTATTTAATTCAATAAGAGTAAAATAGAGTGATTCCGCTTCAATTATTTATTGGGTTATTTGAGTACTCTCTTTGTCAACCAATCCCCAAGTAGTTAATATAATTAGCTTCAAATTATTTATAAATTTTTTTTCATAGTATTAATAAAATACTTGGTAAATAAATAAATAACATTATTTCGTACTATAACTTTGATATTTGATTACAATATATTGTAAAAATAAGATAATGGACAATGTAATGAATATCAATTGATAAATTTGAATGTAAAGAATCTTTGCATGAGAGAAAATAAAGACAATAGAACTAATGAAATTATTTCTCTTATTTAATTTAATTTTTTGATAATGAATAATTTTTTCAAATAAAGGTATTGTAGACACATAATTCTAAATTAAAGAAATACATATGTATCAATTTTTTTTGTTGTAGCTACTAATTTATTTAATTTAATAAGAGTAAAATAGAGTGAGAAACTTAATTATATCAAATTTGATTGAGATGAGGTTTGAACCTAAGACTTTTTTTTTTTATATAGAAATTAATGGGTAAGTTAAAAGTTAACGGAATATTAATGGACAAGAGAATATTTAACGGAAAACTTAACGGATAATCATAAAAGTAAGGTTAAATTAGGTAATCTCTATTAATAATATTAATCTGAATTATCTTAACCATCTATTTGATTAAATAATTCATCTTAACCATCCATTTGATTAAATAATTTGACCGCCATTTTTTCTACCCATTTTAGGCCTAACTCTCTTTGGCTCTTATTAGTATAGTAGATTTTATTCTCTGAAAATGATAGATCAAGTCCCCTTACAAGAGAAATTGCTATTTTTGAGGAGACCATCCCAGGGTATTAGGCTATTCATGAGTTATCAAGAATAACTTAATTTGGTAATACCTAATTTATACTTATTTATATTTCTTATTTATTATATGTGTATTCTGTAATAATAATAATAATAACAATAATAATAATAATAATAATAATAATAATAATAACGACGAGGAGAACGAGGAGGAAGAGGAGGAGGAAGAAGAAGAAGAAGAAGAAGAAGAAGAAGAAGAAGAAGATGATGATGATGATGAAGAAGAAGAAGAAGAAAGTCCTGTTTGGTAAAATATTTAACTTATCAGTCAATTTTGGCTTATTTGATCAGCTATTTGACTTAGTTAAGAAATCAATATAAGTGTTTGGTTACTTAGCTTTTTGTAACTCCAAAATGCTAAAATTCAAAAAACTACTCAAATCAACTTTTTCAATTAGCTTTTTTGAAAAAAGAAATTATACCAAATAGTTATCAACTAACAACTAATTTACCAAACATTTTTCTATAATCAGCTAATGTTATCAACTAGTCATACCCTCTAACAGCTATCAACTAACAGCTATTTATCAAACAGGGACTTAGCTTGGATTAAGAACTAGGGAAAATGAAATCTGTAAATTGCATAATGAAATCTGGAATGTTCTTCAAATCTTCTTAAAATTTGTATTGATTACACAAATGAAATATTTGGATAGATTTTAATTTCTCTCGAAGAAAAAATTAGAGAGAAAGTGGAGATTGAAAAGTCCCCTATGTGTTTACTACTTCCGTGAAACACATGATTTCTTGCTAAATTAATTGATAGGGGGTGGGGGGGGGGATAATAATAGTGATCCCATTGCTATTTTTTACTATATATATATATATATATATATATATATATATATATATATATATATATATATATATATATATATATATATATA
>NC_044918.1:25728401-25736562 GCF_003576645.1 Ipomoea triloba | reverse complement strand
TATATATATATATATATATATATATATATATATATATATATATATATATATATATATATATATATATATAAATTGGGCATGCAAAACCCCGACCCGAATGACAAGAAGACAAGCACTAACTCGAAGGAAGAGTTATTATCAACGGCTCCATCACCATACATTGAAAGCTCACCATCATACTGTCCGTTACAACCCATAGAAGAGGAGTCGTTGCACCTAGAGTATAAGTAGAAGCCTGTTATAGGAGGAGAGGGGGTTGGTTTTCTTACACACAAACGCTATTGTACTGACACTGAAATCACTAATTGTACTGAACTAATAATACAAATGATATTCCGCTAACATACTTATCGTCATTGGTGCTTTCATTAAGAGCTGGGATCAAATCAGGCAAGCTCTACATATTACAAAAATACTAGCTTATCATTGGAGATGGCTGGATGAGGATCTAGCATCTCCCATGGATCCTGTACTGCAATGGCAGCCATGGCCGCAAAGGGGATCTTCGTAGTAGCCTAAGCTGATCGCGATGAACTCGAACTGGGTGCGGTTTTGCAACAAGTTCACGAGACGGTTGGCCCGCTACTTCATCTCCATGTCGACGCCGCCCCATCCGGTGTGTCGCCTCCTCAAGTGGCGCCCGCCTCATCCGGTGCCTCGACTCCTCAAGTGGCGTCCGTCTCATCCAGTGCGTCGCCTTCTCAAGTGGCGTCCGCCTCATCCAGTGTGTCGCTTCCTCAAGTGGTGTCCGCCTCATCCAGTGCGTCGTCTCCTCAAGTGGCTTTGTCTCATCAAGTGGCGTCTGTCTCATCAAGTGGCGTCCGCCTCATCAAGTGCGTCCACCTCCAGTGGCGTCGCCCCAATAAAAAAAAATTGACACTCTATTCCCTTAGGGTCGGCACGAGATCCAATCTCGCTAGTTACTTGACGGGAGGGTGTTTTTTGGGTCAAGACTAAGGCTTGGTTACGAAAACACCACACTCTATTCCCTTAGGGCCGGCACGGGATCTGATCCCACTAGCTGCCTGACGGAAGGGTGTTTTCTTGGTTAAGCTTAAAGCATGATTACGAAAACGCTATTCCCCTAAGGAGTTGTATGGGGCCTAACCTCGCTCACTGCCCTACGGAAGAGCTGACCTTTGAACGAGCCTACGGCGAGTCGAAGTGAGCTTGCACACAAAGCTCCAAAAAAAAATGGAACATGGCCTACAATCGGCTTCGGCCTGGCCTCGATTGGCTTCGGCCTAGCCTCGACCATAGTTGGCCGATGCGTGCTCTCGGCCGCATTCGGCCGAGGCCTTGCCTTGGCCATATTTGGCCGAGACCCCGCCTCGGCCGCCGCATATGAGGCCTGGCCTCGACCACAATCTGCAGCGTCCGCCGCATTTTGCCTTTAAAAAAACAATTTCATCTCTCTTCTTCATTATTATTACTCCCTAGTTGACTCGGCTACGCTCGCAAACTGGGGAGTAAGGGGGCTGGTGACAACATAATTGAGCATGCAACACCCCGACCCGAACCACAAGAAGATAAACATTGACCCGGAAGAAGATAAATGGCCACCAGTTACGTAAGGACTGCACATTGATGGGAAGAGTTATTATCAACGGCTCCATCACCATACATTGAAAGCTCACCACTATAGTGTCCGTTACATGTCATAGAAGAGGAGTCGTTGCACCTGGAGTATAAGTAGAAGCTTGTTGTAGGAAGAGAGGGGGTCGGTTTTCTTACACACAAACACTACTGTACTGACATTGAAATCACTTATTGTACTGAACTAATAATACAAATGATATTCCGGTAACATACTTATCGTCAATATATATATATATATATATATATATATATATATATATATATATATATATTGTAAGCTCAAACTGGATAATGTGTGAATGATAAATTGATTTTCAAGGTAGACCCATTTTAATTATCATAAGCTTGACCATGTGGTTCCTTGAGATTTTAAGCACTAGAATGCTGTTTGTTTACAAACACCATGTGGTGCTTCTAATGTGTTTTTTCTCCTATTAAAATCTTGGTGTTGGGCAGAAAAGTAAGTTTCTAATTTGAGAACTTCAAAATTATTTGATTTTTCTTTCAATCTCTCGAAAATTGTTTTATTTAAATTTCTACCAACGCTTTCGAAAAAAGTAGCAGTGCTCTGCTTGTGTTCTAGTTCACCGAGAGTATTATAACTTGAGTGCTAATTATATTGTTTTAATCCATTTTATCCTTGGAGGCTGACGCTATAACGCTCCTAGCACTCTATGGTGGTAGCGGATCAATTTTAATGAATGTGTGTTACACACGACTTGGAAAGGAAAAGTGAATCAATCTTATTATAAGTTGATTTCATTTCTTTGAAAGCAAAAAAATATATATCAACAAGTGTCTAACCAGAAGAAAGTAATTTCAAAAGGAAAGGAAAGGAACTAGAGGAAAAGACTTCAGAAGAAGAAGACTAGAAGAAAATGCTTTAGAAGAAAGTGATCGGAAGTAAAGACTTCAGAAGAAGAAAACAAAAAAAAAAAAACCGCCCTAAAAGGATCTATTAAGACCATTCACTACTATCACCAAGCTACAAGGAGACTTTGATGAAAACTTTTCATTGAAGACCTCATCCTCGAAAGAAGCTCATACGATAAAGAATAAAAAAAAAGTTAAACACATTGCAACTTGTCTGGCACCTATAAGTCTACAAACAAGACAAAATGGTAATAAAGGAGGCACTTTTGGACCAAAGTGTGCCAATACACGAGTAGGGAAACAATTTTTACCCTATAGTTCTCAAGTTGCACAAGTTAAGCGATATGGCAGTGGATTTTAGGAGGATAGTGGCAACTTTTGGATAGATACCAGCTGCTGAGTGGGAACGGGAAAATTCAAATTCAAGTTGGCACTCACCTCCTCTCTTCTATAAAAGGAAGATCGCAAGCTTAGAAAAAAAACTTTAAAAACGAGTTCTTGTGATCAAGTATTGATATCTATTGAGATAATATCATATCACTATATTACAATATTTTGTCTTCTAAGCTGAAAGAAGAATCTTTATGATTCCTCAAAAGTCCAGCACTCATCAAATACTATCTTTCTAAACTAAGGAAGTTTGAAGAACATCCTAGCGAGGTGACTTAGTGATTGACCTTTGGCTAGCTCTGATAAGGTAGTGAAGGATAAATCGACAAGGAGTTCGTGACTATCTAAAGGATTGCCAACCGGAAGAAGCTGTGAGCTTTTGTTTCACTTGTATTGTTGTAATCCAAAATACATAGTGAAAATCCTCCTTGGAGTTAAAGAGGAAGAGTGGATGATGACTCTTATTTTATATTATATTTTACCCCATTATTATCCTCTTTTTTATGCACTTTTAGGTGTTTATTGGGGTTTTGAACTAAAAGATATGTTTTATGATCAGTTGTGCCCAAATACACATTTGAGAGATGAAAATAAAAAAGGAAGTAAAAGTTGATCAAAATGGAGCAAAAATGCATGGAAAAGAGCACACAAAAGATCTTCAAAACAAAAAAAAAAAAAAAAAAAAAAAGAGCACACAAAAGCAAACCCGGGAAAAAATGCGCAAAAGGAGCAAAGACGGAGTTCGTGACGTGGAGGCAAGACCACGCATGAGCGGTGGCATACTCATAGGAATGAAAGTCGGCTAGGTCGAGGTTAGCTTTAGAGAATTAGGCATGGGCCTGCTATATAAATCATAGGCCTAAGCTTGAGCCTATATGTAGGCTTTCTCGTAGACTCAAGCCTGAACCTATAATTGGCCTGGCCTGAAGCCTTTTTAAAAGCCTATTTTATATATAGGTCATTAGAAAGGTTTCAAAGTAAGTCTTAAATAGGCTTTGAGTCTATTTAAGGCTTACATGTTAGCCTTTATAAGACCAATATATATGTGTGTAAAAAAATTTAAAGATATACCTAGGCTAATACAAATATATAATAATACAAAATAATACATAACTAATATAAGTATATCACCACAAATTCACAATTAGTAGAAAGATCGAAATACTAGAAGTGAAAAACAAAATAGAAGTTCTAGATTAGGTCATTTCTATCTTTCCTTTTTTGTTTTCTTACATTATCAAGTTATATTTTGTAATTCTTAGCTTATATGATCTTTATCTTTTGCATATTGCATAATAGACTTTGAAACCCAACCTAGGGTTCTTGTTCTTGTGAGATATTTTGTATTTTTGTGTTGATGAGTTTGTGCAAAACCTTGTCAATACTTGTCTAGTGTGAGATTTGACAATAGTTTGAGCAAGGACTCAACAGGTTAGCATATCCCTAGACTTGTCTCTCAACCGTCAATTTCTCCTAGACCACACATCTCATGACCTTTAGGTTCACTTACGAGCTAGAGTAAGGAATGCTGAAGGCATGGTTGAAAAAATCGCTAGGCGCTCCTTAGGCGCTCGGGGAGCGCCTAGCGCGTAGGACGCCTAGGCGGGGATTAATCGGCGCCTAGGCGTGAGTGTACTTTTTTATTTTATTTTTTATTTTTTAAAAATTTGTTTTAAGTATTTTCAATTTTTTAAAGACTAATAATTATAAATTATTTAATACTTTAATAGTTAATATTAAAATATTAAATATTAGTCTAAAAATATGTAAAGTTTGTACAATTTAGGGTTATTTCGCTCAGAATGATGTTGTTTTGAGTGAAATAACTCATTAAAAAAAAAAAGAACAACGGCCCTGTTTGGTAAATGGCTGTTGGCTGTTTGGGTTGGAAGGTATGATTTGTTGATAATATTAGCTGATTGTAGAAAGTTGTTTGATAAATTGGCTGTTAGCTGATAGCTATTTGGTATAATTTCTTTTCTCAAGGCTGTTAGCTGATAGCTATTTGGTATAATTTCTTTTCTCAAAAAGCTAATTGAATAGCTATTTGGTATAATTTCTTTTCTCAAAAAGCTAATTGAAAAGCTATTTGGTATAATTTCTTTTCTCAAAAAGCTAATTGAAAAGGCTGCTTTGAGTAGTTCTTTTCTCAAAAAGCTAATTGAAAAGGCTGCTTTGAGTAGCTCTTTTCTCAAAAAGCTAATTGAAAAGGCTGCTTTGAGTAGCTTTTTGAATTTTAGCATTTTGGAGTTAAAAAAGCTTATTAACCAAACAACTAATAGTGGTCAAATAAGCCAAAATTGGCTGATAGGCTGATTATTTACCAAACAGAGCCAACATTTAATTGCCCGAGTAGGCGGCCTAGTCGGTGCCTAGGAGGTCTAGTCGACGCCTAGGAAGCCTAGGCAGTCAGCGCCTAAGCGGCCTAGGCGGTGCTTAGGCGGCCTAGGCGGAACTTAGGCGACCTAGGCGGTCGCCTAGCCGGCCAACCGCCTAGACCACCATTTAAGGTGATACGCTAGGCGGTCGACTGGCGCCTAGCGCCTAGGCGGGGATTAATCGGCACCTAGGCGGGATTTTTGCAACATTGGTTGAAGGTCAAGATTGCTTGAGCTTAATGAGGGAGATTGGTAGCGTCACGAGAATGGGACAACCCCCATGTTCCAATTCGGCCTAACATTGTATCACGAGAGTGCCATTGGTGTTGGCAGTCTTTGAACCCGAAGTGAAGCTTCATGACCCTCAATCCTTTGTCATAGCATAAGACCAATATATACTCATACCAATCCCTACTTTTATTTCACTATTTTTCAACATTATCCTACTATTGTCTATCTATTTGCTTAGCTTCCATCAAATACTTCGTTCTTGTGCCTAGCGACTTCTTTTGTTACTTCAACCCCCAATTCAATCCCTTAGGATGATCTTAAACCAATTTATTTTTGTTTGTTCCGCAATCCACTATATTGCACTACGATCAGTACGTGGAGTAAGAATTTTATTCCATACCACTATAAATCTCTTTTTCACTTTATATTCCATTTGTATTGCTTATTCTTAGAAACTAATCCCATACTCCATACACACACACACTTTAATATCATCAAACTTAGCTACAATTTTATTTGGTAAGCTCAAATAACTTCCGATGCATGGAAATTTATTTTCCTTGCTTTGATTTCAAATTTCACGCTCACTAAAAGCTATTTTTAAAAATATTCAAAAAGTGTATTCAACACCCCGGCCCCGTTTCTAGACTTTTAGCTCTGCAAGGACCAACACATAAGTTTGTAATCATATTGCAATTTGAGTATCTAAATTATTACTACCTTCGTCACATTTGATGTGTCTGGTCCGGTTAACAAGACTTGACTAAAATTATTTTTAATATAATTTTTTATATTGTTAAGTTTAGTATTAGTATATAAAATTCATATATTTAGAAATTAAATTAAAAGTACTATTAAACAAAAAAAAACTCAATTAAAAAAAATTAAAAATGATTTGAAATACTAAAGAAATTAAGAAAAAAAAATAGTTGATTTGACCAATGAATAGTACACACAATATGCAATAAAATTGGACAAAGAGAGTACTAAATAACAATTTTAAGATCTAATTGGTTTGTGTGAGCATATCTAGTTCACATGTTTTTTTACCATTTACATTACAATATTGATATTCAAGTACATTATCGGAAAAAGAGAAAATAATTCAAACATTTTTAAAATAAATGACTGAGTGAATAAAACATAATTTTTATAATAGAATCGCTCAGTGAAGCATTCGCAGAAGTTCACAGGGTGAAGTTGTTAGAGTAAATCATAGTCAACAAATTTCTCATAGCATGCATTAGATTAAGTAAATTTTAGTCTTTAAATTTCTCTTTGATTTTCATGATCTTAATGATAGCCCTAAGGTATAGGGTTGTGATTTACCATTTTAACCTCTGATCTGAATATATATGCGGCATTAATATTCTATACACTGATGTGACAAAAGAGATAAAAAGTAAATAGTTTTTGTAAATAAGAGGACCAAAAAATGTAACATAATCACTGTTGCAAAAATCTCCGCCTAGGCGCTAGGCGCTCCTAGACCGAGGCGAATTGCTCCCTAGGCGTCCGCCTAGCGCCTAACTCGGCTGACTGGGCCGAATTTGGCCGAGTTAACTCATCCAACTCGACAGAGTTAGTCGAGTTAACTCGAGCGAGTCAGCCTTGTTAATTTTATTATTATATTTATATATATTTAAATTTATTTATTTATATAAGTAAGAGAAGTAAGAGATATATATATAATATATATAATATAATATATGACATACACCCACACACATGAATTAATTTTTTTTTTATAGGTCGCCGCCTAGAACCGCCTAGGTACCACCTAGGCGCCGCCTAGACCGCTTAGGCGCTTGGCGCTAGTCGCCCGACTAGCGCCTAGCGCCTATTGCAACCATGAACATAATTAAACATTTTAAAAACTATATGTACTAATTTTTAATAACTAATTAGAGACTAGCCGGACGTTTGGTTGGAGTGAAGGAATTAGATGGAAAAAGAATTGCAATTTCATGGGAAAAGGATAATGCGGGAATAAAGTGGGAGTTTAAATTTCAGTGTTTGGTTTGCCCGCAGGAATAAAATTATTGGGAATTTTAATTCCAATGTTTGGTATACTTGGAAATTGAGAGGAATAAGTAGTATAAAGTCCAAAATGCCCATTGTTATTGTTGTTGTTGTTGTTAATCTTAAATGACAAGTATCTCTTGGACCCTTTTGCATGTTCAAACCCCAAAAAATATAACATATTAAATTCAAAAGCACTCATCTACTGTATCTCAACTAAAAAAACCCAAGCATTTGATTTGAGCAGTCAGGAAGTTTGATAAAAGCCATCAAGTACTCATCATTGGACAACCCATCAACCTGACTTAACTCGATCGGTGTCTAATTGCTGCACTTTTTCTTGAAGAGTTATTGCATATAAAGAATGCAAATTTTGAAGAGTTCTGCATGCATATAAAGAATTCAAAGGAACATACACGAAAGTTGTTGTATATAAACAATGCATATAAAGAATGCAAATTTTGAATAGTTGCTGCATATAAAGTTTTAAAGGAACACACAAAGGGAAGTCAAAGATAATACATGCTATAATTTAGAAGGGAAAGTTAGACATCAATTTTAGGTTAAAAAAAGGAAGGGTAATTTTGTCTCAGAATTATTTTTTTTCTTCCTAAAATCCACGAAATTAAAATCCTAGGGGGGGAGGGGGGGAGGGGGGGGGGGGGGGG
>NC_044918.1:25706513-25727945 GCF_003576645.1 Ipomoea triloba | reverse complement strand
GGGGGGGGGGGGGGGGGGGGGGGGGGGGGGGGGGGGGGGGGGGGGGGGGGGGGGGGGGGGGGGGGGGGGGGGGGGGGGGGGGGGGGGGGGGGGGGGGGGGGGGGGGGGGGGGGGGGGGGGGGGGGGGGGGCAAGAGATTTTAATTCCATGAAAATGAGGTAATTGCAATTCCCTCCAACGAAACGAAGGAATTTAGTTGCCTTCGGAATTATGTGAAAATTAAGTGAAAATAGAATTGTATTAATTCCCTCCAACCAAACGCCGTGTAAAGTCATTTTTTAACCATTGCTACCAAAACAAAAAAGAAACCATAAAATATTAACACTGGTATGATGTATGTATAGAGGGTTAATTTCTCAAACTATTATTATGACATGCATTTACATTAAACAATTACTATCAATCAAAGTATTATATAGCACAGCTTACGCCTTGTTAATTTTCTTAGTTCTATAAACTAATGAAGATTTAATAACATTAACATGAGATCCAAAAGAAGTCCAAATTTCGAAGTCCTTTAGCTCTTAGAAATGCCAAACAAAAATAAATAAATAAATAAATAATATTCTCCATGTTTACGTTCTTGGCAATATGGTATTGTTTGGAGAATATTATAATATCTGTCAAAGGGGACTATTATGTGCATTGAAGCTTGGGTGGCGCTAAAATTGCATGACAATAAGAGAATTGCTGGTTGAGCATAATATACACTTTTCCGCATGTCGCGCTTTAGGTATCTAATTCAATTAATGAAACAGGTATCTAATTCAATTAATGAAACTTAATTCAAGTTATTTATAATTTAAATTTTTGATATTTAATTTAGTATTAATATTTAATTAAATTTAAAAAATGCCAAAGACCTTGTGGTCAAGTGGCATCCGGTGTCCCAATTAACACTCCCACATGGATGATGAAACTTAATTCAAGTTATTTATAATTTAAATTTTTGATATTTAATTTAGTATTAATATTTAATTAAATTTAAAAAATGCCAAAGATCTTGTGGTCAAGTGGCATCCGGTGTCCTAATTAATACTCCCACATGGATGATGGGAGTGGGTTTGAGCCTTAGTCGAGTCAAGTTGACTTGTTGTGCTTTTTTTTTTTTTTGAGTTAATCGTTACCTTGCCAAAATTTGATTGGGAATATTATAAAAAAAAAATGCCATGGAGGCTAGCTATTTTTTGAGAACGTCAAAATATCGAAATCAAATTTTGATTTGAATAGTTGCCATGTTAATGCTAACGATTAACTCCTTATGGGGGTTACATATCTCATTTATTTCAGATGTTAATGCTGGTTAATGCCATGGAGGCTATTTTTTGAGAACTTCAAAATTCTGATTTTGTTTTCTCTCCATCTCTCTCAAACTCTTTCCTTCGAAAATATTTTGTCAACAATTTCGTAAAGTGTACGGAGTGCTCAACCTGTGTTCTTGATCGCCGGACCTTTTGTTTGAGTGCTCAAACTTATGACCGTAATCCATTTTATCCTGCGAGACTAATGCTACAACGTTCTTAGAACCCTCGGGAGGTAGCGAATCGGTTTTAAAGAAAATGTGAGTAGCACACGACTCGGATTTCTCATTTAATTTTCTTCGTTAGGTTTAAACTTTAGTGTTTAAAAAACCCTTTCTCGTTTTATTTATTTATTTATAAATAAATTCTTGGTTTCGTACCAAATTTAGTGAGATTAATTTTTTGAAAATTAAATCCCTTTGTGCTAGTTTTGAACTAGTTTGTTGGGATTATTATTTTTTTAAATAATAAATTTCATTGTTTTCGAATTATATATATATTTATATATTTTCAAAATTATTTTTGGTGTATCAACTTATTCACCAATACAAACAAATTTATTATTATCTAATTAAGGTAATCTCACATTATTCCGTAAACCTGACATCCTTTAATTAACTATAGTCTCTATACTATAGTTTGTATCAAAATCAAATTTTGATGGGGATATTATAGTAAATTGATCCATATAACCTAAAATATAACTTAAAATATAGTCTTTAGCCAAACAAGATAATATTATATTCTCATAATTCAAAACAAACATATAAGATAACAAATTTTTTTCACTCGTATTGCGCGAATATGATAATGCCAATATTTATTTTTAAATAAGTACTTCTAAAGTATACCAATACAAGATTATATATGAGATCTTCATGCATATGTAATTGAATGTTGAATTTGTTTATTTAAATTGATGATTCAAAGTATATGAATGCAAGATAATATATGAGATATTGGTTGTAATTGTCACTAAAATAAATGTTTGCAATTTTGTAAAAACGATAGTTTAAATACTTAGTCTAAAAATTATAGTATAAATAAATACTACTTTTGGTAAAAATTTGTTATACATTTTAAATCATATTAATAAAGAAATACGATATATCTTTAACATGAACAACTGTGATGTAGTACAAAAAATATTACGGGGTAGTTTCACGCTTCGATTTATTAGGTTATTTGAATGTTTCTTTGTGAACAAATCCTCCCCAAGTAGTAAATATGATTTGAAGCTAATGAATTTTTGCATTGTAGAAAATAAAGACAATATAACCAATGAAATTATATCTCTTTTTTAATTTTTTGATAATGAATAATTTTTATTGTAGAAGATAGAGACATATAACTAATGAAATTATATCTCTTTTTTAATTTTTTGATAATAAATAGTTTTTATTTTAGAAAATAAAGACAATATAACTAATGAAATTATATATTTTTTTACTTTTTTGATAATGAATATTTTTGAGTTTTTTCCCAAAATGGTCCCTCGACTATTGCTTATTCTCAATTTTGCATTTCGATTTTCAATTGCACCAAATGTGGTCCCTTGACTTTCAAAAATTCACCCAATTCGGTCCTCCGTTACATATTCCATCCAATCAGTGTTAAAATGAAGGGCATTTTCGTCTATTTACCTATTGTTAGCCTAATAAACATTGAGAAATAGCTGAGGGACCATTTTGAGAATAGTCGAGAGACCATTTTGGGAAAAACTCTTTTATTTATTTCACTTTTGTTTATTTTCATTTTTTAAAACTCTATCAAATTAGAATTTCTATACATTTTTTCTTACAAATATAAATTGTTAAAATCATGCAATCCAACCTCAAAATTTTTAAACTTCTTTACAAACTTTTCCCTCAATCTAAAAATACAAACTATTCCTATGAAGTTTTACAATAAGTACCGTAAATTTCATAAATACTCATATTTTTTATTTTTATCTTTTTATGTTCATAGACAATCAAGCAATAACTATGTATCACATTAAATATTATTTTTATCATTGAAAATAATATTTTTTTTAGCTTAGACACCCAAAGCTTGCAAAATGTAGGAAAAATGTTGGACCGAAAAGGTAAGTTTCGCCAATAAACTTCTCGGGTGAGCCGAAAAGTAAAATCTCGTTAATATTTTCTGTATTTGATTTTGAAGTAATTATTAAATTTTATATTAATTTCCATTATTTAAGATATTGTATGGAATCTTTTATATGTTTTCCTCTTCTTATTTTTTTTTAATTAATTTATTAATTATTAATTATTAAGGCAAGTATAATTTATTTTGTACTATGGACACATTATTTTTAATAATTTTGATTTAATTAAATTATACCTTAATTATAAAAATCCTACCTAATAATTTTAGTATATTACACGGGACACAATAATTACTATAAATAATGTTTAATAATTGTCAATTTGTATTCTGCAATAAAATTTATAGTTAATTTTTAAGTCAATTATAAAATCTTTTGTACTGTGTGCACATTATTTTTAATTATTTGGATTTAATAATATTATATCTTATTTATAAAAAAATCAAAAGTAATATTTGTAGTACTACGGATGTGACTAAGAATTATTTTAGTCGGTGCCTAAGCGAAATTTTTGCAACATTGATAATTAATAATTATTATTAATATTATTGCCTAATAATTATTTATGGTGAATCTCATCACCTTGTTCCGTGTAATTTTGAGGTTGAATTGCGTGATTTTAACTATTTATATTTGTAAGAAAAAATGTATAGAAATTATAATCTGATAGAGTCTAAAAAATGAAAATAAACAAAAAAGAAATAAATAAAAGAATTTTCCCAAAATAGTCCCTCGACTATTCTCAAAATGGTCCCTCAACTATTTCTCAATGTTTATTAGGCTAACAATAGGTAAATGGACGAAAATGCCCTTCATTTTAACACTGATTGGATGGAATATGTAACGGAGGACCAAATTGGGTGAGGTTTTGAAAGTTGAGGGACCACATTTGGTGCAATTGAAAGTTGAAATGCAAAATTGAGAATGAGCAATAGTCGATGGACCATTTTGGAAAAAAACTCAATATTTTTTTTTGAATAAAGGCATTAATTATAAACATCGAATTCTAAATTAAAGAAATGCATATGTATTATTATTATTTTTTGTTGTAATTACTAATTTATTTAATTTAATAAGAGTAATAGGGTGGGGAACTCACCTTTCAATAATATACTCTAACATATTCGTAGTATATATTTAACAATTATGTCAACTTTGATTAGGATGAGGTTTAAACCTAAGACATTTCTTATATAAATTAATGGGTAAGTTAAAAGTTAACGGAATATTCCATTACTAAAGTTTATACTAACAGAATGTGAGGTGACGAGATTTGTAGTTAGGGGGTAAGATGGATGTAGGTGGTATGGAAGTGGTAAAATGAAGAGTCAAGACTCCCCAAGTGTCGTGTCTCTCAAGGATGACAAATTGGAATGAATGTGTGTTGGCATTTAGGAAGTTGAAAAGGAAGAGTTACGGGAATGGCTAAGGGTAGGATTCATTTTGTAAGAAAGTTGGAAGGTTGAAAATGGTTTTGTAAAAGAAAAGGAAAGGCGGGGATTGAGGCTCGTGGCTACCCTATGTGGTCTACCGTCTTATGGTTTCGTAAGCAAATGACGTGGATTTGACTAGGGAGTTCATGACACTTTACCAAGTGGCGTCACACTTTGGACTCCCACATCCTCATTCGGTTAGGGCATTTCATCGAATAACTTGTCTACCACTCCTCTCGGACCTCATCCTTACGGACTAAGGGCGAAGATGTGGGTGAGTTGGACTCGTGAGTGGCCACTATCGCGCACACACTCACTTTCTCTGGGTTTGCCACCTAATGTGGCCACACTTAGGCACAAAGCTTAAAGAACATCAACTGCACAAGTTTATCATCCTACATTCAAAGAGCTCACATTTCTACAAACAATTTCATATCAAATCAACCACATAGTTTAGCTTCGGGGCCACCAATCCCCTTTCTAATCTACTCTAGCATAATAAAGAAACAAGAAGAAGAAATGAAAATCTCAAAGAAAACAAGCATTAAATTAAGACTTTAAAGAGAAGAGTTACCACCCATAAGAATGGATCCTTTACATCTTGTTCTTGAAATTTCAAACCTCTATCTTGCTCTTGAATCTAATCTAATCTAAAAGGGAAGGAATTTTCCCCCAAGAGGGGAGAAAACCCTAAGGAATTTCAGATCTAATCTATTCTATGGCTGCCCTCCTCTAGGTTTTTGGGAAAAAAGGGTTTAAATAGGTGACAAAAAGCCAAAATTCCCGAAGTGGCCCTTGTGGCCCGATCACGCATGTCACCACGCGTGGTGGAGGCCGTGGACGGCTAGTGGAAATGTTCCACACCCCTCCACACACGTGTTGGGCTGCGTGGGAAGACCCTGCTTTGCGGCTTCGTTTGTCTTTTGCTTTGTTTTAGCTTCAAGTCCCTTTCTGATCTGTAAAATACTTCAAAACGTTTCCTAAAATCAATGTTAGAAGATTTTGATCACATCCGAGCTTAAAATGTATGAAATTGTTATAATCGGGTGGCAGCACTTTATATTTTATCCTATTTTAGACCCTTTTTATGTACTATTCTTGGTGCTTATCATGAGGCTATTTAAAGGAAGAAAATAATATAATAGAGGATAAATAAAGAAAATCATAAAAAATTACTAAAATCTACTATACTAATAAGAGCCAAAGAGAGTTAGGCCTAAAATGGGTAGAAAAAATGGCGGTCAAATTATTTAATCAAATGGATAGTTTAGATTATTTAGATTTATATCCTTTAGATTATTATTTAATCAAATGGGAAGAAAGGTCTTAGGTTCAAACCTCATCCCAATCAAATTTGGCATAATTAAGTTTCTTACTCTATTTTACTCTTATTAAATTAAAAAAATTAGTAGCTACGACAAAAAATGATACGCATGTATTTATTTAATTTAGAATTATGTGTCTACAATGCCTTTATTTGAAAAAAATTATTCATTATCAAAAAATTAAATTAAATAAGATAAATAATTTCATTAGTTATATTGTCTTTATTTTCTCTCATGCAAAGATTCTTTGCATTCAAATTTATCAATTGATATTCATTGCATTGTCCATTATCTTATTTTTACAATATCTTGTAATTAAATATCAAAGTTATAATAAAAAAAAATAATGTTATATATTTATTTACCAAGTATTTTATTAATATCATGAATTTTTTTAAAATAATTTGAAGCTAATTATATTAACTACTTGGGGATTGGTTGACAAAGAAAGTACTCAAATAACCCAACAAATTGAAGCGAGATCACTCTATTTTACTCTTATTGAATTAAATAAATTAGTAGTTACAACAAAAAAAATGATACATGTGAATTTCTTTAATTTAGAATTATGTGTCTACAATGCCTTTATTTAAAAAAAATATTCATTATCAATAAATTAAATAAGAAAAATAATTTCATTAGTTATATTGTCTTTATTTTCTCTAATATAAAGATTCTGTACATTCAAATTAATCAATTGATATTCATTACATTGTCCATTATGTTCCTTTTACACTATCTTGTAATTAAATATCAAAGTTATAATACAAAATAATGTTATATATTTATTTATCAAGTATTTTATTAATACCATGAAAAAAAAATAGTTTGAAATCAATATAATCAATATTATATTAACTACTTGGAGATTTGTTGACAATAAAAGTACTCAAATAACCCATTACCCAGCAAATTGAAACCAGAAATTAAACTGCCTTTTAATATCTTTGGAATAATCATATTTAAAAATTTCAAATTTTTACTAATTTATTTAATCTTTTTTCTTAAACTAGGGATTTCTTTATCCACAATAACTCATTCAACAATAATGGTTGAACCAAATGAACATCGAGCAGAACACCTAAAGGAAAGTCCATAGTTCCTATAATCATTGCATGAGTGCATGGCGTTGTCATCTATGCTACCAACAATAACCAATTGCAAATAACACACTACCAACAAAAAGGAAGAGAACAAATAGTAAAGATGAAGACAATGACAATGTTACTCAAAAGAGAATTAAGAATACTTAGAAAAATTTAATCTAAAAGTAGTATTTATTTAGACTATCATTTTTAGACCAAATATTTAGACTATCGATTTTACAAAGTTGCAAACATTTATTTTAGTGACAATTATAATGAATTTCCTATATTATCTTGGATTTATATACTTTGAGTTATATATTTAAATAAATAAATTCAACATTTAATTACCTATGTATAAACTTCTCCTATATAATCTTGCATTGATATACTTTCAAATATTTATTTAAATATAAACATTGGGCATTAACCCATTCGCGCAATGGGAGTGTAAAACTAGTCAAAATATTATTAACCATTCGTTTAGGTAAAAATTACCACAAATATTTTTTTCTTCCCGTTAGAATCCTAACTTTATTGGCTCTTATTAAAATTGTATGTATGTATATTAAAATTGTATATTGGATGTATTGTATGTAGATGTAGATAGATTTTACATTCTCAAATCAAAATATCACATTACCTTCCAAAAAACAATATAATTTTATGGAATAAGGCTCAAATTGGCCACTGAACGAAACCTAAAAGTGCAATTAGGCCACTGAACGAAAAAAAAGTTCAATTACTCCCCTCAACACCCCAAATGTATGCAATTTTACCTGATAGCAGGNAATATCAAAGTTATAATAAAAAAAAATAATGTTATATATTTATTTACCAAGTATTTTATTAATATCATGAATTTTTTTAAAATAATTTGAAGCTAATTATATTAACTACTTGGGGATTGGTTGACAAAGAAAGTACTCAAATAACCCAACAAATTGAAGCGAGATCACTCTATTTTACTCTTATTGAATTAAATAAATTAGTAGTTACAACAAAAAAAATGATACATGTGAATTTCTTTAATTTAGAATTATGTGTCTACAATGCCTTTATTTAAAAAAAATATTCATTATCAATAAATTAAATAAGAAAAATAATTTCATTAGTTATATTGTCTTTATTTTCTCTAATATAAAGATTCTGTACATTCAAATTAATCAATTGATATTCATTACATTGTCCATTATGTTCCTTTTACACTATCTTGTAATTAAATATCAAAGTTATAATACAAAATAATGTTATATATTTATTTATCAAGTATTTTATTAATACCATGAAAAAAAAATAGTTTGAAATCAATATAATCAATATTATATTAACTACTTGGAGATTTGTTGACAATAAAAGTACTCAAATAACCCATTACCCAGCAAATTGAAACCAGAAATTAAACTGCCTTTTAATATCTTTGGAATAATCATATTTAAAAATTTCAAATTTTTACTAATTTATTTAATCTTTTTTCTTAAACTAGGGATTTCTTTATCCACAATAACTCATTCAACAATAATGGTTGAACCAAATGAACATCGAGCAGAACACCTAAAGGAAAGTCCATAGTTCCTATAATCATTGCATGAGTGCATGGCGTTGTCATCTATGCTACCAACAATAACCAATTGCAAATAACACACTACCAACAAAAAGGAAGAGAACAAATAGTAAAGATGAAGACAATGACAATGTTACTCAAAAGAGAATTAAGAATACTTAGAAAAATTTAATCTAAAAGTAGTATTTATTTAGACTATCATTTTTAGACCAAATATTTAGACTATCGATTTTACAAAGTTGCAAACATTTATTTTAGTGACAATTATAATGAATTTCCTATATTATCTTGGATTTATATACTTTGAGTTATATATTTAAATAAATAAATTCAACATTTAATTACCTATGTATAAACTTCTCCTATATAATCTTGCATTGATATACTTTCAAATATTTATTTAAATATAAACATTGGGCATTAACCCATTCGCGCAATGGGAGTGTAAAACTAGTCAAAATATTATTAACCATTCGTTTAGGTAAAAATTACCACAAATATTTTTTTCTTCCCGTTAGAATCCTAACTTTATTGGCTCTTATTAAAATTGTATGTATGTATATTAAAATTGTATATTGGATGTATTGTATGTAGATGTAGATAGATTTTACATTCTCAAATCAAAATATCACATTACCTTCCAAAAAACAATATAATTTTATGGAATAAGGCTCAAATTGGCCACTGAACGAAACCTAAAAGTGCAATTAGGCCACTGAACGAAAAAAAAGTTCAATTACTCCCCTCAACACCCCAAATGTATGCAATTTTACCTGATAGCAGGNAGGTTAACACTCCATCCAACAGGTTGCATGTTGACGTGGATGATGACTTGACTTTTTTTTTTTCTTTTCCTTTATTTTCCACCGTACGTGTACAAGGCAAACTAATAAGGTATATTATAAAATTTCCAAATCAACCAAACTTCTATTAGAAATTTCCATTAACCACTCAATGTTCCATCACCGTATAACACTCAATCTTCCATTAAACAACTAAGCTTCAATTATAAATTTCCAAATCAACTATGAAATTTCCAAACCACATCTTAAATCCCTAACAGTTTATCAATTTGTAGCTTTATCGGTTCATAGCTTCATCAGTTCAAATTTTCAAAGAAAAAAATGTTCATCAGTTCGCAGTTTCAATTCCTTAAGGTGTATATGTTCATACAAAAGAACTAGGTACTACAGTAGATTTTTTGCAGATTGTAATGAAAGGAAGTGCACTAGAGGTTTTAGCTCCAAAATAGTGTTTGGTCCACCTTTTAGCCTAATTTAGCTCCAAAGTATTGCACTGTCAAGGATCCGTTTTCATTCTATTTATTAACATCTTAGTTCTTATATAAATTGAATATATACTGTTTTTGGTCCATCTTTTTCACTGAATATAAACTGTATAAAATTGAATACTCTTCCACAAAATTTATCCAGTTCGTAATTTAATTTGGAGAGAAGATTTCGATGCTGTGGAATATTGCAACTCATACGTACTACACTTATCTTAATTATATGGTTAGTTGTTCTATAAAGAATAAGACAAATAGAAGGAAAGGAAAATAAAGGAAATAAAAAAAAAATGCCAAGTCAAGACAAATAGAAGGAAAGGAAATAAAGAAAATTAAAAAAAATGCCAAGTCATCGTCCACGTCAACATGCAACCTGTTGGATGAAGTGTTAACCTGCTATTAGGTAAAATTGAACCTGTTGGATGAAGTGTTAACCTGCTATTAGGTAAAATTGCAAACATTTGGAGTGTTGAGGGGAATAATTGCACTTTTTTTTTCGTTCAGTGGCTTAATTGCACTTTCACGTTTCGTTCAGTGGCCAATTTGGACCTTATTCCTAATTTTATTATCTAATTAAGGTAATCATACATTATTCCGTAAACCAGGCGTCCCTCAACTACACTATAGTCATCCTCTATTCTTCTCTATACTATAGTTTGTATAGGAATACAATCTTGATTGGAGCACATATAGTCCGACTCTAATCTTCCAATATGAAGATAACCATCCTTTATTTCATTGTTTATGAAATAATATCTTTTTATGGATCAAAGATGGTGTGTGACGGTAAATATGTTACAAAAGAATATAATTGACAAGTAAGCAAGCAGATTGAAACAAATAGAATGGCATGTATTGCGAAGAGTTTGGGTACCAGAATTAGATCATGTCTCCCAACCCCTCTTGCAATATGGGGTCAAGTTTTATAATAGACCATGGTTAATGGTTACAAGGCTACCAAATAACTACAACGGCTCTCCTCAATAATAAGTATCCCTAGTCAATAGTAATTGAGGTGCTCTCCCCCACAAGTGCACTAGCCTTCCATAATTCCTGCTATTTGATGAGGCGGTGCTCTTAACAGATGCATGGGCTCTGCTTTAAGTGTATTGTTCCACCTCCTTTGACTCTGACCGTTACTTATTAGACCGTCTTTACTTTTTTGACGAGTTAAACAAAAAGCGTCAAGTCGGATCCAGTGCCCTGTCCAAATACCCGTCGGTGTGAAAGATCAAACGTGGTACGTAAAACTACTTGTGTGTGCAGTGATAATGCTTTTGCATGTTACGTTGCCGCGCGATGACTTTCAATCCAACTGGTCGTCAAATCAGTACGTTCTAAAGAAAATCAATTTTTTTTTTTTGTTATTTTGCCTTTCGGCTGTACAAATATATATATATATATATATATAAATAATTTTAGGTGCGGCCGTGCTCTCCCGTGCGGCCGTGCGGTCATACACCACTCAATGTTACGAAATACACCACTCAATGTTAAGAAACACACCACAATGAAACACACCAATGTTAAGAAACACACCACAATGCATATTTGTGTGGTGTGTTTCTTAACATTGAGTGGTGTATTTCGTAACATTGAGTGGTGTGAACTACACGGGAGAGCACGGCCTCACCTGATCATGACTCTATATATATATTGGCGTGACAAGGGTTTAGACAATAAAGTGGTACGTAGCAAAGCGTGCACTTGTTCGATTTGCTGTCTTTCACTAACCAAATGGAATGCCAATATTTTATGATGTATTATATATGTTGTCTAACAATGATTATCATCACTAATCAATACTTATCCCTAATTAATTAGCTCATTAGCCCATCATCAGTATTGAGTTAAAAGAACAGCAGAAAATGCGCCGGGAGAATAATACTAATAATAATAAAGCAAAGCCTAAGTGTAGACAATAATAATTACTAAACACATTAGGAGCTCCTAATGTCAACTTAGATGTTGCTTAAAAGGGAGGGGATAGACAAAGCTAAACTTTGGGATTAGTCTTTCTCTTATTTAATTACCACCCTTTGCAATTATGTATTCATGAAATAGTGTCTTTGGGGGCAAAAAGCCAAAGGTTTCATGTGCCATTAGTCTTAGCTTGAAATCCTTGCTTCTAATTAAAACCGTACCAAAGATTGGGTATTATCTGGTGATCTGATCACGCTTGCCTTCGCCGGCCGTCTTTGTTGAAAATTTGTGAAGTTTGGTTAGTTAATGATGGGTTTTGAGCATCAAAAAAGATTTTATAGATTTTGAATGCATTCCTTTGATTCCATTACAATGGCATGGGTTGTTTGCGTTTTGTATTTGGAAGAGACAATGTTGGGCATAGGATCCTATAAAATCTTGAATCCCTTCAAATGATAACAAGTTACATTTCCTTCTTAATATTTGGCTCCAAATGTGGCTACTCACATAGGGCGTTAACGAGCCGAACATAAACAAACGGAGGTTATTCATGTTCGTTTGTTAAGGACTTTGGAGTGTTAGTGTTAGTGTTCGTGTTCGTGTTCGTTTGTTAAGGTTTTTGAAAATTCTATTCGTGTTCGTTTGTTAAGCGTTCATTAGTGTTTGTTAACATTCACGAACATGTTTACGAACGTGTTCGCTAACGGTCACGAACGTGTTCGTTAACTTTAACGAACAAGTTCATGAACGTATTTGTTAATGTTAGTGAACACGTTCACGAACATGTTCGTGTACGTTAATGAAGAGGTTCGTGAATACTTAATTACCAAACACCTACACATGTTCATGAACACAATACGTTCGTAAACAAGACATAATCTACGTTCACGAACAATAACCAAACAAACAACACAACTATATGTGTTTGTGAACATGTTCGCAAACATTATTAAACGAATACTTAACGAGCTTGTTCGCGAACATTACTAAATGAACACAAACGAGCTTGTTCACAATCTTTTACCAAACGAGCTTGTTCACAATCTTTTACCAAACGAGCTTACCACTGTTCAAACTCTGTTCGCTTATTAACCGAGTTCTAAATTTTGTTTGTTAATGTTTGTTTCCCTTAATAAACGAACATAAACAAACACTTACCGAACACGAACACGAATAGTTTGTCGAAAGCTTTGTTCGCTAACACCCCTACTCACAGGGCAGATGCATATTGGGACGCAAATTATACTGTGGACCATTGGACCATGGTTCAAAACGGTGCCGTTATGTATAAAGTAGCTCTATTTGTGTAACATATTCAATTTCATTTTATATACACGGTAGTTTTTCTTCAACACAACTATACTTTCATTTCGATATAACTATAGTTTTATTCGACATTATACACTTAAATATGTGAAAATGTTATTTAGTTCATTTTATATATAGTATAGTTTCATTATATTACAACACAACTACAATATCATTTCGATATAACTACAGTTTCATTGGACAATATACACTCAAATATGTGAAACTGTTATTCAGTTTCATTTTATATACACTACAGTTTCCTTTCAACACAACTACAGTTTCATTTCGATATAACTACAGTTTCATTCAACATTATACACTCAAATATGTGAAACTGTTATTCAGTTTCATTTTATATACACTATAGTTTTATTACAACACAACTACAGTATCATTTCAATATAATTACAGTTTCATTGGACAATAGACACTCAAATATGTGAAACTGTAATTCAATTTCATTTAATCACAACTACAGCTCATTTGATAATATAAAAACAAATGTGAGTTAGTATCATTTGAGATAAACTGTAGTTTCATTTACGAGGCTATGTTAAGATGTGACGGCAACTGTTTCTTTACTTAAAGAAATGGTGATGTTTTTGGACCATGGTCCACGATGTAACGATTGATATTGGGATACCTCTAACTTTTTTTAGTAATGCATATGCATATTTTTTAGGGAAAATGATCAAATAAGCACATAAACTTTACTTGAAAAGTCAAATATAATAGTCTTAGCTTATAAACTTTTAAAAAGTGCAATTACACCCTTTAACATGTTATATTGAGGCAATTAAGTCCAAAAATTGGTAAATGACCTGCTATTACAGGTTATAAGGGTTTTGTTGAACCATCACCGGTCGCCGTCTCCTAGAGCCTTCCGCTAGGGACGGTGACCAACTCGTCACCTTCTCTGGTAGATGGAGGCGACCAATTGGTCGCCTTATCTGGTAGACATTGACTGACGATAGTTCGGCAGTCACCGGCCGCTGAATTGTTATCGAAAATGGATAAAATAGACATAAAAACTCTAATGACCAGTAATAGCAGGTCATTTACCAGCTTTTGGACTTATTGTCTCGATATAACATTTAAAGGGTGTAATAACACTTTTTAAAAGTTTAAAGGGCTAATTAACTTATCAGGTAAAGTTTAAGGGCTTATTTGACTCTTTTCATTATTTTTATAATATGAAGAACCAAAAAAAAAAAAAAAACACTCCATAATTAAGCCCCCTTCCACCCATTTTAGTTTTTTAAGCCTGTTACCATACGTATCTATTAAATGAGGTCAAAACCGCAAATTTTACTATGGACAACGGTCCACAATGCATGATAGTCCATGCCTCAAAACGCCGCCGTTTTGATTAACGAAAAGAAACGGCACATGTTCCGCGCCATTCCACAAAAAGTAACTCTATGTGTATAACATATTCATCAGTTTCATTTTGTATACACTGCAGTTTCCTTTGAACATAACTACAGTTTCTTTTCGATATAACTACAGTTTCATTCGACACTATACACTCAAATTTGTGAAACTATTATTCAGTTTCATTTTATATACACTGCAGTTTTTTTTCAACACAACTATAATATCATTTCGATATAACTACAGTTTCATTTGACAATAGACAGTCAAATATGTGAAACTGTTCTTTAGTTTCATTTTATATACACTGCAGTTTCCTTTCAATACAACTATAATTTCATTTTGATATAGCTACAGTTTCATTTGATAATATAAAAACAAATGTGAGGCAGTATCATTTGAAATGAAATGTATTTTCATTTACGGAGCTTCATTAAGATATGACGGCAGCCGTTTCTTTACTTAAAGAAACGGTGCCCTTTTTTGGACCATAGCCCATGATAGAATAACTGTGTCAAAACATATACTCCGTATTAAAGACCAAATTCATCAAACAAAAATAAATAAATCGAGTAAACAAATCCATCATTCTTTATTATGGATGTGCATCATATGGATTCAGGCGGTTCAAATTTTGGATATTCTAAATTATCCCATATCCGTTTAATTTTAACAAAAAATCTCGTCGGATATTATTAGTTCGGATTTCGGTCGGATTTAGTCGGATTACTGTTTTGTTCAGATGGAAAAAAATTAAAAACTTAAAACTAAACAAGGTAAACTACTAAACTTTTCACTGTTTACAATTTTACAGGTAAACTACTAAACTGACAAGTTATAACTGAATACAAATTACATTTTACAACTTATTACAACTTAAAACTTAAAACTTAATACAAAAACTTAATTACAAACTTACAAAATCATATTTTCCAATGTCCATTGTCTAACCGTCCAAGTTAGTAATAAGTCCAACAATTTTACAAATGATAAAACACTTAATAGTTAACACTCAGCAGTCAGCACTCACTCAATGTTCCTCATCTTCCTGCTCAAAGTTAAAACACAGTTAAATAAATGAAAAACAGTGTCACAGATTCACAGTTTACTGAGAAAGGAAAATAGGCTCAAATTGCAATGTTTTCATATCAAGGTAAGATTGGGGGCAAATGGCTACTTAAGTTTTGAAACAAAACCCAAAACTCGAGCAACATACCAACCCAAAATCCTTGATTCAGACAAAAGTGGAAGCATCATCATAGCCAAACGAAAAGAACTGAATTAGTAATAAAAAATGTGGAAGGGAGAATGATAATACCATATCAGATTACCATATATAATACGTTCATTCAAGATTCAATAATTGAATCAAGGCAAAATGCTAAGGCTTACTGAACTGATATTTTTTGAAGGTAAAAAGCTAAAATTCATTAATGAAAAAACTGTTAAATACAAGAAGGAACCGAAGAAAATCAAATATGTGAATCAGGCTGAGAATTAGTTACCTGAGTCAAGGTATGGGCCAACAAATTTGCTAATCTACGAACAAAATGAAAGGACACCGAATCAAAGTGCATTGGTAAAGACCGACAAGGAGATAGTAGTACCAACATAAGATAAGTCCTGAGTTGAAAAATTAATAAGATGACAAACATTGAGGCAATCCTTCTCCACTTGGACATTCTTCCAATCTTCGTTCTTCATCCAAGATAAAGCTTCTGTCACCGCTAAAGCTTCGGTCATATGCAGATCATTGGTGCAACGAAGTAGACCTCTTTTACCTGCTATAAAATCACCATTAATGGACACAAAGGCCGCTCCATAGAAGGATTCCCATGTATCAGGAAAAACCGCAGCATTAACCTTACAGACCACCCCATCATTTGGCAAAAAACTATATTGCTGTTGAAACTTATTTGGATCCATGTTTGAGGGGTGTTCAGCTCATGCGGATTCCATTCATGTAGGAGGTTTGAGGCCATAAATGCATCTCCGACATTCCCATACGTCTACCCTTCCAGATAAGCCCGTTGCGAGCTTTCCAAACCATCCACAAGTGCGCCATAGATTTCTTTTTGTCATCCTCCAAACCTGACTCAAAAATCTCAAAAATTCAAAGCAAAAAAATCAGTATCATGTTGACGTTGTAGACTTTGGAAAAAACTAGACCACATATTCGTAGTCACTTGGCACTCCAAAATGACACTTTTTCCCCCTATGTTATGTGCTTATAGCACTTTTCCCCCTTGTGTTATTAAAGTTGCAGTTTTCCCCCCTCAATTATTTTAAAAGTGGTAGTTTTCTCTCCTATAATGTTAAATTGATAATTTTGCCCTTAAAAATAACTATTTCATTTATTTTTATTCTCCAACCTATTATATTACTAATATGTATGGAAGATCACGCTTCGATACGAACTTAATCGAACACTGTAGCAATTGAACTTAAATAGTATAGACGGTTACGGTTACGATTCAGAACCGAAAAAATAAAATAAAATAGTTGTTGAATTTATACTATTTTTAAATAAGAAATGAAATTATAAGAACTAAGTTTTGAGTTTGCGTCAAAAAAAATAAAATTATAAAAATAAATAAGTAAATAACTTTTGATTTGCGGTTCAAAATTGAAATTGGAACTGAACCGTACCGATTTAGCAAAATAAGTGTTTGATCATTTTCACTATATATGACTGTGGTTAAGTTCTGGTTCACAGTTTAACAATTATTTAATTTTATTTTTTCGGTTCTGAATCGTAATCAGAACCGTTCATACTATTTCCGTATGATTGCTACAGTGTTTGGTTAGGTTCGAATCGAATCGTGATCATCCATACATATAAGTAATAATTTGTTGGAGAAGAGAAATAAATGAAATAATTATTTTTAAGGGTAACAATGTCAATTTAACATTTCACGGGGAAAAATTACCACTTTAATAACACAGGGGGAAAAGTGCTATATGCACATAACATAGGGGGGAAAAAGTGCCATTTTCCCTTGGATAAATGCAATTTCTTGAACCCCAGACCACCGTTCTTTTTAAAAACACATAGTCGATCCCATGACAGACAATGAACACCACTTTCAGTTGCAGGTTTAGATTCCCACCAGAATTTATTACAAAGTCTGTCCAACCTTTCACAAAAAGACATGGGGATATAGTATAGGCTCATGGTGTAGGTCGGAATAGCTTGCGCAACACTTTTTAACAAGATTTCCTTCCCAGCTCTAGAAAGGATTTTCTTCTCCTACCCACCAATTCTATGTTGCAATTTCCTTTCGATGAAAGAAAAAGTTTCCTATTTGTTCCTGCCTACACCCATAGGAAAACCAAGATATTTACCAATATTGGGAGCCTGAGGTACATGAATGGTGTTGGCAATATTATCTCTAATATTATTAGAAGTATTGCGGCTGAACATAATAGAAGATTTATTGAAGTTTATTGTCTGACCAGACATCATCTCATATTTCTGCAGATAGCTTAAGACACAAGAAACTTTAGACCCATTAGCTTTAAAGAAGAGTAAGCTATCGTTTGCGAAAAACAAATGGAATATACTTGGTGCCATTCTAGAAATTTTACAGTTAGATCACCCTTGAAGAACAACACGATTAATAATATAGTCAAGACCCTCAGCACACAAAATAAACAGATATGGCAAAAGGAGATCGGATCCCATTGTCTCAACCCTCGTGCAGGTACAATGGTCTTAGTAAGATTACTATTTACCAAAACCCGATAATGGACATTCGAAACACAAAGCATAATGAGATCAATGAAGCCTATAACTACCATCATATCACGAAGAAAAGCTCACTCCATTTTGTCATAAGTCTTCGCCATGTCGAGTTTACGAGCACACCAACCGGTAGAGTCCCCCTCTTTTTGTTCAAGTAATGAATCACCTCTAGCAATAAGAACATTGTCCATAATAAGTCTATTAGGTAAAAATGCACTCTGTGTTTCCTCAATAACCACTTCCAAGTTAGATTTCAATCTATTCGCAATTATTTTGGTCATCATTTTATAAGTGACATTACAAAGAACAATGGGACACAAATCACTTACAAAAACCGGGGAGTCTTTCTTCGGGATCAAGGAAATGGTAGCATCGTTTAGGCAGGGTGGAAATGTCAGGAGCTACTGAACTGATATTAATATACCTGTTGGGCATTGGTTGTTTTTTACTCAAAGCTTGAAGGGGTCAAGGATTCAAGGCAGTAACAAGTTAATTGTTGCCAAACCAATGAAGCAATTGTCAAGTTGTCACTAACTCACTATGCACTTAGTCACTTGGTAGTTAGAGAATAGATTTCATAACAATAGATAATAGATTAATAGCAAATTCACAGAACTAGAAAGAGTGATGATATATAAAAGATATTACTACAATGGTTAGAAGGGATGAACTAGTTCCAGCACTCCTAACTCCAGTTGGCAACTCTACAAATAAAAAACTTTTAAATTAAAAAAACTAAAACAAAAAGTAATTAATTAAGTATAAATGAATAACATAAAAAACAAAAGGTTTACCTTTTTCAAGCCTTTCAAGATCATCAATAGTTTTCTCAATTTGTATTGGTTGATTTGGTAATCTCAACCAATCTTGTGTACACACTAAGGCTTCCACAATTTTAGAAGTTAAGGAACTCCTAAATGGATCTAACACTCTACCACTTTTAGAAAAAAACACTTTCAGAAGCTATTGTAGATATTGGTACTACTAGAACATCCATTGCCATTTTTGAGAGAATGAGAAATATCTCACTGTTTACCTTCCACCATCTATCTAAGAATACCAATATCCCCCTTATCATCCACAATATTCTCACTCAAATAAATTTGCAACTAAGTCTGTTTACAGCTTCCACCACTCTTCATTCTTTGCCTTTTCAATTCATTTTTCAACCTAGACTTTGGCCTACCAACTGCAGTAGGCTGCACATTCACTGATTGAGAAGGTTGGGCAGTAGAGGGTTCATTGTTTACATTCAGAAAATATGTGGTTGCATATTCATTGTATAGCTCAACCATTGCAGCTTACACGTTTTTAAAATAAGCTTTGCCTTTCACTTTGTTGCTCCCAATAGGTGAAGGAGTGAGTCTAGTGGGAGAGTGAATAGACTCACTAGGGTTTTTCGAAAAATTTCGTCACAAGTAAATATTCTTGAGGATAATAACTTGGTCAGAGTATGATTTTGCAGCGGAAATTATAAGTTTCAGTTTTATTTTACTTTGCACGTTTGATGTGGTTTAGGAAATGTTTTAGCTTGGTCAATAATATGCGGCAGTTAATAATAAGCACATAAAGAGAGAGAGAGAGAGAGAGAAAGAGAGAGTTTTTATAATGGTTCGGCTATTAACGAAGCCTACTCCACTCTTCTTCACAACACGTGACGGATTGCACTAATTTCCTGTTTAGAACAATATCTTCTCCGAGTATGCTTTCTTGATCACCAAGTCAGACAACACATTTTCACTAGGTTTTTCAACTTCACAAAGTTTACTCCGTCTCTTTCTACTTTCTCCAAGTAGAGTGAGTTGATTGAAGATTAAGTTTCTTCTTTTCTCCAACTGAAATCTTGGCTTGAGTATGCTTGAATGAACAATGAGGCAGCTCAAGAATTCTTTTGATGCTAAATATGACTTTGAAGCTTTTTCTCTCTTCTCACACTTGATCGCTTGAAAAATCTTAGAAAAGACCAAAACTCCCTTCTGAATAGGAAGGGGGTATTTATAGGTGTGAAAGTTTGTCCCGTTGGAGGGAAGAAAAAAAGTTCAAATCACCTTTTGACTAGAGTGTAATAACCGCTGGGTATTGAGCCCATGTGAGTGTCAGTGAGACATGAAGAAAGAACACAGAACAGAGAGAAACGGAGAATCGGAGAAGAAAAGAGAAGAGAGAACTCAAAACACGAGTGAACGACTGCGCAAATGAACATAGAACAACAGAATTCTTCGTTCAACATATATATATATATATATATGTGTGTGTGTGTGTGTGTGTGTGTGTGTGTGTATGTATGTATGTATATATGTATGTTAGTATGTATGTATGTATGTGATGGATTTAATTAACCCGGGGGTCCGAATTAATAAACCCGAATAAACTGAATAAATAATAGTAAATAACGAATAGGCAATTCGATAGGAAAGATAATGGATGAATGTCGCGGGGACAATTCTTGTATTAAATATAGTGTGTAAGAGTATTACAAAGGGTGTTTGTATTAGGACAATTATGATAACATGTCTTGTTAAGACAACAATGTGCCATTTTATACTACAAAGCTCTCTAACCACCCCCCTAAAACGGGGGTTGGTTGTAACAAACGTTGACCGCGGCCCCCCGAGTCCTTCTTTAACCGAGCCCTCAAGACCGACCCGGGGTCGGCAACCCAGCCGAGGCCCAAGGTGCCGACCCGGGGTCGGCACCAACCACGGCCTGAGGCCCAAATCGAGGTCGTAGGTGTCGACCCGGGGTCGACACCTACCATGGCCTAAGGCTAACCTGAGGTCCAAGGTGCCGACCCGGGGTCGGCACCAACCACGACCCTGTTGGTCCCAAGGGGATGGGGTACAAGTCTAGAGGGGGGGGTGAATAGACTTGTATAAGATTTTGCAAATCTTTTCGACCTCTCGTGTGTATTGAACTTAGGATGTTTAGGTTCGATACCTCACGAGGTGAAGACAAAGTTTTATGCGCAGCGGAAAT
>NC_044918.1:25704950-25705753 GCF_003576645.1 Ipomoea triloba | reverse complement strand
CTCCAATCTGACCACAAGCTATCGTTGAATCAACTTTGATGTAGAGCAGCTTTGGTCACCTTCTGGATGTATAACAGTTTAGCTTTGTAACTCTCTTCGAACACTAAGATGTGTTCTCTCGCTGTATTGAATATCAGGATGATATCCCAAGTTAAGCACTTTGCACTAGAACGTTTTATCAGACACCTCTTGTTAACCTTTTGAACCTCTTTTTCTTCCTTCCTTTTTTTTTTTTTTGTGTCTTTACGTCCTTATATATGAGAGTAGAGGAATAATTCCGTTGGAGGGAAAATTATTCCGTTTGAAATTTGTCTCCCATGCTGATCATGGGTCTTGCATATTTTCAGCATATTTCATGGAGTAGTGGTCTTGTAACTTGAGCCTTTTGTTTTGTAGTGAATATTCCATATTCCACTTTCTTGAGCTCATGCTTCACTTGCTTCTTTTGGATAAAGTTACTCTTTTTATGTTCCCATCATTCCTTGTTTGGGGAATCTGACCACTTCAGGATTGGTGCACTTCTTGACCGTTTGTGGTGGAGGTCTGACGTGTCATCCACTTCCGTCCATTTTGAAACCTCCCGCTCAGCACCTCTTCAATATTTTATCTCCATGATATTCTCCTTCTCCAAACTTAGAGTATTTTATCTGCACATGTTGACTAACATTCAGCCTCTTGGAGAAGTGCCGGTTTATCGAGACCATAAAAGATGTCTCGATCACTTGATGTTTCAATCCCATGTATCGAGAGGTCTATCTCTCGAATATTCTTTACGTCTCGAACTCGATAGGTATATCGAGAGG
>NC_044918.1:25694336-25695537 GCF_003576645.1 Ipomoea triloba | reverse complement strand
AGATTGTCAGGTCGGAGTTGGAAACTGAGCTCTGCACTTGGTGTTTGAGGCAGTCGAAGATGATGTGAGCCCACTCCAACTTGTTGTTGTTCCAGATGGCGTGGAGGATTTTCAGAGTGTCCAGATTGACTTCGTCTGTTCCGGACACCTTGCCGAGGATGAATTTTATGATGAGCTCGGCGGCTAGGGCAAACCTCTCCTTCAAATGAAATCTGCGGAGGGCAGAGGATGCTCTGGGTGGTGCAGTCTCCAATCGGATTTTGTCCCAAAACTCCTGCTTATCCATATTGTAGTCCGATAGGTGCTTGACTGCCTCCTCCGACGTAGCAAAGTCGAAAGCTGCTCGTAAATCACCCACAGAGATTGTTATGGCTATTTCGTTGAAGTGGCTTTCAATCTTGCCCTTCGTGACCTTGGCATGAGCGAACCATTCTGTGTAGTCGAGGTCATGAATGGTTCGGTAGTCATGCGTCATGTACCGCATTAGTCCTGCCTTCTCAAATTTCTTCAGGACTCTCTCCGCCATTGTTGGATTTGGCGAGTGGGTGATGAAGCCATCTTTGTCAAGGATGCTTCCCGCCTTGACTTGTTTAATCTGAGAGCGTATGTGGTCTAGCTCTCTCTGGTATGCACTGGAGGATGATGATGAAGATGAAGAAGATGATGATTCAGACGCCATTGAAGAGAGTTTGTGTGTTTTGGAGGGAATGTGTACAGCGTCTAAGGATTTGGGGATTTTGGGTATATGGTTTTGAGTTTGAATCCGGGTAAGGAAGAAGGATTTTGCTTTTATATTAGGCGGATTCGGGTTGGATATATGGGTAGGGTTGAGAGTTTGACCCGTGGAAGGATCCCGGTTGATTTAAAAGATGTGAGAAGTCAGAAATACCCCTGATAACGGTCAGCTTATAAGGTATTTTGGTAAGGGTATTTCGGTAAAGTATAGAACGGTTTAAGCTTTGAGACAGTGGAGTATTGATATTTTAAAAATAAGCATGCTCCCACTAATCAAGATAATGCCCTTAAGTGCGAAAAACCGTCAGTAACCGATGACCACGTGGCTAGCATTTATGTCCAAAGATAGCCGTTCCACCTCATATATCCGTTGAGCTTATCAAATTCACCTTTCGAAGGTGAATGATCTTCCTCATGAGTTTAAGGATCTTCCCCCTGAGTGATTGATCCCTAAACCTCCTTATTC